>NC_080186.1:171511132-171817614 GCF_030028045.1 Hippopotamus amphibius kiboko | reverse complement strand
GCCAAAAGTTTTACAAATACATATACCCTGGAATTTCACTTCTAGGAATTTAGCCTAAGGAAATAGTCAATTATAAGGAAAGTTATATGCACAAAGATATTCAATGAAGCATTGCTTGCTATATTTATAAAGGAAGGAAATAAACTAAATATTAAAAAATAGATGATTCAGTAAATTATGGAAAATCCAGATGATGCAATACTATGAAGCCATTAGGAACCATGCAGTTGCAAAATAATTATACACAGAAAGATGTTCATGTTGCAGGTAAGTTTAAAAAATTATAAAACAAAATATATAACAAATATTTTTGTAGTATCAAAAACCAAAACTGTGAATGCTATTTTAGGGTAATGGCATTATAAGTACCATTTCCCTTTGATTTTTCCTATGACTTCTCTGTTAAACATGTGTTACCTTTATAATTAGAAAAATGTTATAAAAATCTAATTGACTTCATAAATGTGGATTTTTAAACTTAAATTCTGGATTTTTTTATCTTTAGAAATTTTCTGAAACAGAGATGGATTTTTAGTTCAAAACTCTTAAAAAACAAAAACCATTTTTTGACTTATCAGAAGAATTGTTACTCAGGTCCATCTCTGAAGTCAGATGTGGTGGCCCAGTTTCAAGCAAAAACAATTACTTGAACTGTAAAAATTGGTCCTTAACTTTATAATCATCAGTTGTTGTTTTTAAGCGGAATATTGAACTTAATTGTTTATATTAAGGGCCACATATAAGGAAGATTAAATTACTTGGAAAGAGCTCAGAGAAAAGTAATAAAACTAATTACATACCTAGAAATTGGGCTCTATAATGATGTGCAAGAGGAAATCATTTAGCAAATAAAACCAAAAGTAACCTTACACTTTATGGGTTACCATAACCTCTAAAGGATAGCACATGAAGCAAAAAAACTGAATTATTAGAAGAATAATTTACTTTAGCCATTAGGAAGAATATACTGTTTTAAATAAGTATTTGAACATTTATTACATATCTAATGCTATGGCTATAAGGACTTGTTACCATGAGAATGTGTTACTGAAGAAAAAAAGTTTGTTTTATAAAATGTCAAAGGTAGAACAAGTACTCTATTCCTACTATATAATATTTTAAGATCCCTTCCATATTTATGACTGAATTTCAGGCATCTTAATTATAAAAACACATCTCAGACTTCCCTGGTGGTGCAGTGGTTAAGAATCTGTTTGTCAATGCAGGGGACTCAGGTTTGATCCCTGGGCTGGGAAGATCCCACATGCGGCGGAGCAACTAAGCCCATGCGCCACAACTATTGAAGCCCACACGCCTAAAGTCCCTGCTCCGCAACAAGAGAAGCCACTGCAATGAGAAGCCCGAGCACTGCAAGGAAGAGTAGCCCCTGCTCGCTGCAACTAGAGAAAGCCCGAGCACAGCAACGAAGACTCAACACAGACAAATAACGAAAATTAAAAAAAAAAAAACAACTCTCAATTACACTTGTGGCTTTTTGAAAGTGAAAAAATGGAGTAATCATTAAGGAACATAATAGAGGATAAAAAATTAGAGATTTTTCATTGAGTGAAGAAAATGTAGCTATGTAAGTTATGGGGTAACACACTCACTTCCTAAGGGGGGTGCAATTTAATTATTAAAGTGTGTGTGTGTTGTTAAGTGTTGGTCTGTGTGTTTTAAACCTTTATTTTTGGGAAAGTATAGTGAAATACAGATAAAACATTCCTATAGCATACTTTAGTATATAACATACATTTAGTACATAACGGTTTTAGTAACAAACCATTAGTTTTACAGGGCACAGTAGGAGGAAAAAAATGAATTTAAGGTGAATAAAAAAGAAATCCTCAGTCTGGGCTGTTATTCTATCTTCCAAATTAAGTGGCAGCAAAATGATGATACTAACAACTGCTTTAAAAACACCCAAATCTATAACAGAAAAAGACAACTTACATGCTCCTCAAAAATCATGTAAAAGCCTCTCAAAATCAAAACAAAAAGCAAAATTTACAAACTAAATAGGACACACTCCCCCCAAAAGATACAATTGGAAAGTTTAGCCTTAGAATCTTTTAAAATTTCAATAAAACATTAAATGTTGCAAATAATTATTTAATGTTTACATACATTAGGGCTTACCATGTATCAGGCACTGTCCTAAGCACCTTAGAAATAGTAATTCACATAATCCTCACAACTCTGAGTTAGCTACCATTATTATCCCTATTTTACAGATAAGGAAACTGAGGCATAGAGTTCCAAGTAACTAGTGAAGCTGAGATTCAAATCCAGGTAGTCTGTGTATGGAGACCATGATTGTAATCACTTAGCTATTTTGTAAAAGTATTTATTAGACATATTAATATTTGATAACAATTTTGAACTTTTTTGCAAATATTCATACCTTGCAGAACTAGAAGTAAATCAGTGCAGATGGAAATAACTTTTCCAATACAAAATTTGAGTGGAGGTGATTTCCTTGATTAGCTTTATGACAAACACATGTGTAGGTGGACGTGGGGCTGAGAAGACAGATTATGTTTATTTTAAATGCATTTGTCATAATTTACCACTTGGATACGCAAAATATAAAAGATTTCAATTCAATAAAATCTTGGGCTATCTTTTTTGAAAGACATAATTTACAAATACTAATTTAAATGTTATTTAGATAAAAAGCACAGTCAGATTTTGATTCATGTGCAGTTCTATGACTGACTAAAATCTTCATATTTTTTAATTTAAGAAGAATGTGATTGGACTTAGATAAGAAAACAAAATTGTAACATTTACAGCATACACAAACTTCTCTAGGGTAACTTTTTTTTTTTTCCATGATAATCACTTTATTTCTCAAGGGAAATACCATTGACCTAATCTGTATGCTGATTGCTAGCTAGTAAAAAAGGGAAATAATAATCAGGTAGAATGTGAGCACAGCAAGGACATCTAACTAAAACTAGCTGTAAAATAAAGATAAATTAAAACGGTGACTTTAAAGACTCTACATGGTTTTGTACCTCTCATGTTTTTCTAATGGCGCAAGATATGAAGATTTGCAGGTCATTTTAGGACATTTTAACATTTGTGAAATGAGAGGCTTGGAACAACAACCTAAGTCCCTTCTAGTCCTAAAATTCTGAGTGCATCCAATACACAGTACCAGGGCCATTGATACACACATGGCCAGACCGACTTCCTGGCAGAAGTGGAAGAAGAGTAAAATACCTGGGTTACCCCTCCGTCGTGGCCCTTACAAGTCTGTTCTCCTCAAAGTTGGCCTCTAAACTGACAACTGGTAACTCTGATCAATGTTCACTAGCAGTGAACTTCAGGAGAGCTCTCCTGACAGTGTTTCTACAAGTTTCACATGCGTACTTTGATTCTATCTCCTGGAGCCCTTGCTCCCTCTCTCATTGCTTTCTTATTATGTTGCCTAAGACATGTCACTAAATTCAATATATATTCACCTCTCATCTTTCTCCACCTCCTGGCGCAATTTAACACAGCTGATCCTGCTTTGAAAATGCCTTCATCTGGTTTTCTTCTCATATCTCAGGCCACTTCTCCTTTAATCTAGTCATCAAATGCTGGAATCACACAAGCCTGGGCCCTAGGCCTTCTTTTGAACTCTATATCTATGCTGTTTTACATGGACGCCACTAGCCATTGGGGCTATCTAATAAACTTAATAAGACAAAAAATTCAGTTCTTCAGTTGCCCCAGGCATTTCAAGGGCTCAAAAACCACAAGCGGCTTGTGGCTACTGTATTGGGCCACGCTGATATAGAATATTTGCGACATTCTATTGCAGTGTTGCTCTATCCCATCTCCCTGAGTGATCACATTCACACCCATGGTGTCAGTCATTATCACCATCATCATTTGCAGAAAAACCTAACCTCACATCTGAACTCTCATACAAACTTCTTTTTTGAGCATAAGACCCAAGCATAAGACCCAAATACGTTCTTAATTTTCCACTTGGATGTCTCAAAGCCCAAAATGCCCCAGACCAGATGTCTCATGTGCATCTCCAAACCTAGCATTAGAATGTTCTTGCTCACTACTGTCACTGCCATCTAATTCCAGGCGAACAAGTTTGAAAACTCAAGTTATTATTTCCCCTCATTCCTTCAATCCAATTCCAGGTCCTCTGAGTTACCTCTTAAGTACCATATATCTCAAATTTTTCCCCTTCCTCATTTCCCTGCATCCACCATAATCCAAACTCCTGTTGTTTGATTGGTGGAGAAATCTCCCTGGATTTAAATCTCGGTTTTGGCTGAGTGACCTCAGACAAGTTTTCTTAAACTCTTTTCCTTAACTAAGTTTTTTGTCTGTAAAAATAGGGATAATACTATGATATTCTTCACAGTGTTGTTCTAAGAATTAAATAATATTATGAATGTACAGCTTAGCAGAGTATACAGGATATAAATTCCCTATGAATGTTAGCTACTATTGTTACTATCATCTCATGCCTAGATTACTAAAATTGTATCCTGTATTTCCATACTTAGTCTTGTTCCTCTCCAATCTTCTGCCCACAATATAACTAGAGAGATTTTTAGGAAATGCAGATCTGATCATTTGCCAACCCCCCCCCCCCCAATCTCCCTGGAAACCCACTGTATAGGTTTTATAGGGCTTTTAGAACAGACTTTTATCACTCTTGTCTCTTAATCCCTGTGCTTTCATCAAACTGGCCATGTTCATTCCAAGAAGGCTTTTGCTCATAATATTTCCCTTTCCTGAAACCCCCAAGAAAGTTATAGTTTAATCCTAATCATCCTTCAGACCTCAATGAAAAGTCACTTCCTCCCTAAATTTGGTCCCTTTCTTTTGCATTCTCACTGTACCATATTCCTCTCTGTCCTAGAACTTCTTGGTTTGCAATCACACATTTATATGAGTTACTATTATTTATAATTACTATACATTTCTTTGTTTCCTCCAACAGATATCAGATTGAGCTCCTGATATTCCTCCAACCCAAGCCTGCTCCATTTACCATCTTCTCCATCTCAGAAAATAGCAACACCATTCTTCCAATTGCTCAGGCCAAAACTCTTGGATTCGATACTCCACATCCATCAGTAAATTTTATTGCCTCCACAGAGTTTGACCACTTTCCTCCCATTTCCAATGCTACACACAGTGGTCAAAGCCACACCATCACTTCCTGGATTGCAGCAATACCTCTTAACACATCCCCTTGCTTCTTTCTTTGTCACCACCACTTAAGGCAGCTAGACTGATCCTTTAAATATCATCAAATCATCTCATTCCTCTACTCAGACCCTCCAATAGCTTGCCATTGCTAGGGACTGTATTGTATCTCCCCCAAATCCTTATGTTGAAGCACTAACCACGTGACTGTATTGAAGCTACTGCCTTTAAGGAGGAGATGTTAAATGAGGTCATAAGGGTGGAGCCCTGATCAGACAGAAATGGTGCCCTCTAGAAGAGACACCAGAGTGCTCTTTCGACCACGTGAGGACATAGGGAGAAAGCAGCCCAAGCTAATATACCATCTCACCCAGAGTAAAAGCCAAAGAGGTGCTATATATTCTGGTCTGTCATGTCTCCAACCCCTAAACTCTCTGACCTAATTGCCTTTGATTCGCCCCATCCCTTAAGCAGCTTCAGCTACACTGGTCTACAGGAAATTCCATCAACATTTTGGGTATGCTCTCACCTCCGGGCCTTTGCTCGGAACACTGTTTTCCCAAATATTTGCATCACTCATTTCCACACTCAAACGTCACCTTCTCACTGGGGCCATCCTATGAAAAATTTTACCAACTCCATCTTACACACATATCCCATTCCCCTTTCCATAGCAATCACTACTAGCATGCTACATATTTTACCTATTTATCTTGTTTATTGTCTCTCTCACTAGACTATGAGCTCCATGAGAAGGGATTTCTGCTTTGCTCACTGCTATATCCTCATAACACAGAGCACCTCATAGTAGGTGCTTACTATTTGTTTAAATCAACGAATGTTGAATTTCCACAGCCACCAAATTAGCTCTGGAGCTAAAAGGTACCACATACATCAGCTACTAAGGTAGCAATCCCGTGGTAGAAACTGTACTGCCTAAAGGACCACCTGACTGTTCTGGCCTCTTCTAGTTTTCTGCTAATACTACTAAAGCTCACGAGGGACTTTAAAAACTGACTACATGATCCAAGTGCGGTTCCTTCTTCTGTCCATCTTTACAATAGAGATAATAAACTGAGATGAAAAGTTGTGAATGTCAAATAAAATCACGGACAGGACAATTTTTTGAAAATTGCCTGGTTGCAGCTTTCTTCATGGTGTTTCCAAACAGTTCTGCAAACTCTGCCTCTCTTTGATCATGCTTCCAGGACTCTGCAAGGATGGTGTTTATCCTCATAAGTAAAATTTAAAATTACATAAACATCAATACAGAACTAAAAGACAAGTGATGGAAGAAGCCATTCGTGGTTATCTGCTTTTGAGTAGGGCTGTGGGTAGAATTTAGGTTAAAAATGCAGGGACTTCCGTGGTGGTGCAGTGGCTAAAACTCTGTGCTCCCAATTTTGGGGGGATGGGGGGCAGGGTTTCATCCCTGGTTAGGGAACTAGATCCCACATGCCTGCCTTAACTAAGAGTTCGCATGCCACAACTAAGGAGCCCATGAGCCTCAACTAAGACCCCACACAACCAAATAAATAAATATTTTTTTAAAAAATGCATTCTACCACTAAGGAAGTTGCAAACTAGTCATATTCCCCTGCTTTTTACAGAAAAGAAAATAGGCCTGCACAAGAGAGAAGTACCTTTCTGTTTTACTTGAAATTGCGGAATTCTTCACAACCTAAACCACGTCGAAACTTCCCGGTTAGTGCTTCACCGTTAGTTACTGCTTTCAGGGTATTCATTTCTCTGTTTTTTGGAAATGCCTGAAGTTAAAAATCGTTTTAAAACAATATGGTATCTCAACTAGGCTCCCTTCTCAACTTCAAACATCACAGCTTTTAAAATAAAGGTGTCATCGTAAGTGTGGACACACCCACTGCATCACGACAGTAATTATATAGTTATGCAAATCTAACGCTGCCAAGCGGGTAAACGCCTCAAAGACAGCACAGAGGAAATCCTGCCTCCCCCTAGTTTCAGGCGTGGAGTGAGTGAGGGGAGTTGCGGCGGGCCGGAGCTCCGAGCAGGTCTCACGGGAGGGCGCGCCTCGCTGGGGGGCGCACCTTGCCTGCAACTCCGGAAGCACCTGCAGGCCGGACGGAAAAGCCCCCAGCATCACCCGCAGGAGCGCTGGACGGTCCGCGACTCCTGCATCGCCTCGGGTACCACGCGCCGCAGGGGAAGCGGCCCGGTTGCCCTTCAGCATCTCGCGAGATCTCGCCGGCTCAGCCCAGTACTGCGAGCTTAGACCTTAAAAAAAAAAAAAGCGAGCGGGCGACAGCTCCCGGAGCCACCGCCGTGGTGGCAGCTGCCGCCGGAGCATCAGCAATCGGCGTGCACCGAGGCAAGGCCCGCGCGCCCCCTCTCCGGCCGGGTCGGGCCGGGCACCCTCCACAGCCGGGTCTGCCGTGGCCTGGGCTGTCGGCCCACTGACGCGCGGCCCCGGGGCGGGGAGAGAGGGAGGAGGCCGGGGGGCCCGCTCCCCTCAGCCGCAGAGCGGGGCGGGGGAAGGAGGTGGAGGGGTGGGAAGAGGGCGACGGAAGAGGAGGTAGCGGCGAAGAGACCTTCCCGGCGACGGCGGCGCGGGGCCGCTCCCCGATCCCGCTGCCGGTGCTGCCTGAGGCCCGGCGTGGGCTGCCCGGACGCGAGTCCCGAGTGGGATCGCGCGGGAGCCTGGGCGCGCGGAGAGCCGCCGGCGCCTCCGCCGCGCGCCACTGCGGGGCCACGGGTGGGCGGGCTGAGGGGCGGAGGAGCCGCGGGCCCCGCCTCCCGCGTGCTGCCGCGGGAGCAGCCACCGCCGCCGCCGCGGCCCCGCCGAGGCTTTAAACAGCGGGGCCCGCCCCGCGCCCGCCGCACTCGCGCGCAGACTCGGCCGCCGGAGGCGTTCGTGCCGGCCCGGGCGAGCGGCGGCGAGCGCGCGGCGGGGAGAGCGACTCCCTCACCTGGCGTTGCGGCCGCAACCACCGCCGGCCTCGGGCGCGGAGGGCGTGCAGCCCGCGAGGTCCGCCAGGCTCTCCGGGTCCCCCGGGGGGTCGGATGGCGATGGAACCGGGGCCCACGGCGCCCTCCTCCGGCGCCCCGAGGCTGGCCGGGGTCGGGGAGACGCCTCCAGCCGCCTCGCTGGCCGCCGCCGGGGTGGACCTGCCCGGCACGGCTGTGCCCTCGGTGCCGGAGGATGCTGCGGCTGCGAGCCGAGGGGTCCGCGGGGAGGGCGCCGCGGCGGCCGGGGACGGGCTGGGCAGACCCCTAGGGCCCACCCCGAGCCAGAGCCGCTTCCAGGTGGATCTGGTTTCCGAGAATGCCGGGCGGGCGGCGGCGGCGGCTAGCGCTGGGGCCGGGGGCAAGGAAACCCCGGCGGACGGGAAAGCCAGCGGCGAAAGCGGATTAGCCAAGGGCAGCGAGGAAGCCAAGGGCCGC
Source organism: Hippopotamus amphibius kiboko (assembly GCF_030028045.1). NCBI lineage: Eukaryota > Metazoa > Chordata > Mammalia > Artiodactyla > Hippopotamidae > Hippopotamus > Hippopotamus amphibius. The sequence continues at coordinate 171,809,022 of NC_080186.1, read as the reverse complement.
TTCCGCGTGAACTTCGTAGACCCGGCTGCCTCTTCTTCGGCGGACGAGAGCATGTCGGATGCGGCGGGAATCGGAGGCGACGGGCCCAACGTGAGCTTCCAGAACGGCGGGGACACAGTGCTGAGCGAGGGGAGCAGCCTGCACTCGGGCGGTGGCGGCGGCAGTGGGCACCATCAGCATTACTACTATGACACCCACACCAACACCTACTACCTGCGCACCTTCGGCCACAATACTATGGACGCCGTGCCCAGGATCGACCACTACCGGCACACGGCAGCGCAGCTGGGCGAGAAGCTGCTCCGGCCCAGCTTGGCAGAGCTCCACGATGAGCTGGAAAAGGTGAGCGCTCCGGGCCCTCTCCCCGCAGCCCTCCCTCCTCCCCAGGCGCTGGTCCGCGCTGACCGCAGGATGTAGCCACCGGCTATCCACGGGTGAGGCGGCGGGAATGGACGTGCACGACTCGCTGGCATCTCTGGATTCAGCTGTCAAGGGTGGAATTGCAGAGGAACGTAACTTAATCTCTTAAAAGTTTGCAGCGGGTTAGGCTAGTTACGTGATATAGGAGAGGCTGCATTTAACAACCTTCCCCATCCAGTTATATATCTTATGTATGCTTTTTTCCTCACCCACGCTTAACAATTACCATCCCTCTGAATGATAGTTGTACTTTTAGGCCCCAAGAAGGGAATGTGCAGGAGGTTTAGGTGGTGAGGACGTTTCTCAGGAGAGAGCGGAGAGCACCTACCATCCATGTCTTTTTTTAAAGGTTGTATTGTATGGCTTATGTACACCCATTAGGGGTCCTAAGAGTGGGAACATTAGTGTTTGAAGGGAAAATCTTAGCAGGGTGTGTTTGTGGTCTGTGAATTATTAAAGCTCAATACCTGCAATCTTGAATGTGCAAAGATCATAGAAATCTTAAGACTTAGGGCAAGCTATTCCTGATAATGGCATACATCCGCTTTTTATAATGTAAACCTTTTGGAAGAGGGTTACATCAAAAGGGGGGGCAGAGTCTAAGAGAGAGAGGAAGAGAGAAATAGGAGAGTTGTTTTTTCTGTGGAGGATGTCCATAGAGACCTTCTGGGGTCTGGTGGAAGTAGTTATACTTTGTGAACAGAAAACCATCCCTATAAAAGTCTATTGTTTTCTGTAATTCTATTTTTCATGGCTGCATATGACTTTTATTTCTTCAGGGTATAAAATCGTTCTTTTGAGATAACATTGGTGCTTTTGAGATTTGATTAATAATAAACTTCTTTATGAGTTGGGATTACTTGAAATCTGCCTTTACAAGTGTATAATGACTACATTGATGGAATTTTGCAAATGCAAAGAGTTAGTACCATATCGGTTAACATGATCATAGTGTCAGAAAGTTTAAATACAGAAAGTATGTAATTTCTTTTGGGTATGATTATCTGATCTCATACAGAGATTTCATACAAGACTATACTTGTCCCAGTGTTTGAAAATGTAACATTCATAACATTAATTGAAATAATTGCTGAGGTCCCAACCCTTACAGCTTATTGATTGTTTAAAGGCCTGACATCATTTAACTTTGGGTAATACTTCTTTCATTCTGTTATGGTATTTTGTCATATCAGAAGAAAAAAAAAATTTAAACACTTATGTTATTCATATTCCTGTAGTTTCTCTCAAATCTATTATTTTTTCCTTTCAAAATTCAAATTTCTTATAACTTCCCTTTTAGAGCATTTTTATTATTGAAAATATTATATACTTTCAGATTTATTTCACTACAGTCCTGTAGTTTAGTAGTAAAAGTCTATATTTATCCATAAGTCTTAAAGACTTTTTTTAATTGAAGGATATTATATACTTTGATCTTGTATGCTCCCTAGAAAAGTTTTTGTTACATTAAATTCTCTCGATAACAAAGCACTTCTAGTTCTCCAGATTTTCAAGTAGTTATTTGTTTGGTGTTTTGGGTCAGTTCACAGTGTATAAAAAAGAACACCTGTATTGTTTAGATGCATAGTAGTTGAAAACGTCACCTAGCCTCTCAGCCTCAGCTTCCTCACCTTTCAGAGTTATTTTGCAGATTAGAGGAAAAAATGTACACAAAAGCCCATGTTCAGTGACTGCAAAATAATGGTTAGTATAATTACTATTTCAGTCTTTTATTGGCCCTTCAGAAAATACATAGTTAAACTTTAGGACTTCAGTTTTAGATTCTCTTAATTTCTGCATTTTTCAATGACTAGTATCTAAAATGTTATGTTCAGAGTTTCATTTGTGCAGCGTGCAGTGTAATGAGTTCTTTGTACTTTTCTACCTTTTACCTTTTGGGTCTTTTATGGGCAGAGAAAAAAGTTTATTAGGTTAAGTAAGCATAGAACCTCATCTTGAAGATAATTTCATTTAGAATTTAGCAAATGGATTAGAGACGTATCATGTTAAGGAGTACAAATCTGGCTATAGATAAACTGCTGTTGAAGGAGGGCAGGGGAGGGCTGATAGTATAGGTTGGCTAGATTCCCAAGAGTTGTTCTTCACTTTTTAGATTGACTCTTACTTCTTAAAACCTTTTCGAATGGTTGTAGTTGTAGGTGAGATCATACTTAGAATTCTGTAACATTTAATCTTAGCTCTTGGTTGCCATGTAGTCTGCTTGGGTCACTGATGCTTAAAAATCTACCATGGATCTAACTTTGTGCTAGGAACTATGGAAGAACAAAAGAAGTACATGAAAAGCACTCCAGGAACTTGTTGGGGGAAAAGACTATGTTGTCTTCTTCTGTGTGAATTCCTTTCTTTGCCTAGCATTGTGACTTTTTAAAGTATTTTGCCTAGAAATCCAACTGAAGGGGAATAGTTAAATAACTGTGGTGCATCTTGCTGTATTATGCAGCCATTCTAGGACCAGGACTATGAGTTCTGCATTTATCAAATGTTTATTGGGGAGAAGAGTCTCATAGGTGTTGGCCACATGGCTGTGGCACTATGGAATGATGTAATTAGCAAAACAGATACTGACTCTGTCATACTCTAGGCATACATTAACCAAATGGTTGCACAAATAACATAGTTACAAACTTTTTTTTTCTTCCAGTGCTATGAAAGGGAAGGATAGAATGTTGGTAAGGATATAATAGGACCTAATTTTAATTGGGGTTTGGGAGGCCTTTTTTACAAGTGTGACAGTGACGCTGAAACCTGAAGGCTAAGTTGATGATAGGGCAGAACAACATTCCAGGCCAGAGGAACAAAATCTGTGAAGATAGTGAGGTGAGACAGTGGTATGTCCAAAGAACCATAAGGAGGCAGTGGAAGTGGAAGTGGTAGTGGAAGGTTATTGAGTTTTGTGTGAGGTAGCAACATGATCTGTTTTAACATCTTTTGATTGCTGGATGGAGAAGAGTGAGAATGGAAGCAGCTTTTCCTGTGGTCTCCTTACAGATAATAAGGGTCGGGGGCAGAATGAGTGGGATGTAGGTGGATTGGATGTGGAAGTGAAAGAAAAGCTGAATCCCAGGTTTTGGACTTGAGCAGCTGAATAGATGGTACTTTGCCTAAGATGAGAAGGAGTGGAGAAGGAATGTAGATTTGGGGAGGAAAGAAAGAATGCTTTTTGAGTAGCCTGTAAGACATCTTAGTCCAAGAATCATTTTGAGGGAGAAGGGGCGGAATATATATGTATGTGAAATATATGTGTGTGTATACGTGTGTGTATATACATATATACTTACATACATATGTATGTGTATATGTATTTATTGTCTAAAGTCTTGCATGAAATTACTTGAGGAGACTGGGTAGATAAGAGAACAGAAACAGGGTCTGGGATTGGGCCTGGGGAATGTCTAAAGGTCTGTTGGAGATTGTGGAAACACTAGCAAAGGAAATTAAGAAGGGGCTCTTAGGGTGGTGAGAAATAGCCAAGAGAGCAGCGTCAGGGAAACTGAGAGAAAAGCATCTTAAAGAAGGCAGAAAGTCTTCAAAGCTGATGCCAGGAATTGATTTTTCTTTTTTTAAGTATTTCAGAGAATGAAACCAAAGTAGTGATTCCTGTCCCTACAAGAAGAAATTAAAAAGTGGAGGGTAAACAAACATACATTTGATAGACAGCTTCAACATGTATGACGGAAACCATGATTATCGAATGTGGAAAAGTATATAGTGGAGAATCCATAATAGCGCCTACTGGATTTGAAGCAGTTTTAAAGTAGTTCTAAAAGATTGCATTGCTGTTGCACAGTTGTCCTTAGGCCAAGGCTTGGGAGCATTTTGCTGGTGGTATGTTAAGTCTTTGAATGTGGCCTCTCTATTTTAGCCTTTCTTATTAATAATAATAAAAAGGGAAAGGTCAAGGGAATAGCTGTATCAAGTGTCTTATGTTTTGCTGAGCTTGTTTTTTTTTTTTCATGTGATTCCTAAGGAATAAGTCTTACACACATTTTACTCATGATAAATTGGGCTCACAGAACGTGAAGAAATTGCTTAATACCACTCTCATAGAAAGTGGTACAGCTGGCATTCACACCCAGGTTTTTCTGACTAATGCCAGGACATAGTAGCTCCTCTTTCTTGTTATTTCTTCTTTCTCTTTGTCCCTGGACCTGCTCTGATGGCAGGAATGTTGATGGGGACATGTTGGGGTTGCCAACATCACTCTTCTATCTTGACCTCCTGAGAGTGGAATGGTTACATAACAGGGAAAAGAGGAGGAATTCTTGTGAGAATGTAATTATTGACTAATATGACTATCTCTTGCGCTAGGATCTGAGCTGGCGTCTCCTTCGTCTCCAGACAGAGAATAGGTAGTTCCTAAAGATTTGTTTATTGAGGGCATCAGAGTGGGCATTTCCTCCCACTTGACAGGGACTTTAAGTAAAACTAAACATGTGTGGCTGCTGCTCTAAGTGGGCTGTGTTGAGTCTTGGACTAGAAATTCCACACACTACTAATCATGTCAGTATAGAGCTTGAGTCTTTGAAGGTCTCCCTGGAGGAACAAGAATGGGTCACATCCCTGGGGATAAGGAGTAGAGTAGGTCCAGAAATGAGTAGAGGTGTGACCTTGATCAGAAATATTTGTGCAGGCCACAAACGTGCATTGTTTCACAGTTTTGCTAGAGGCCCCACCCTCTGAACCCATGCCACCAGAGCTGAAGTCTGGATTCCCCATAAGACTGTATACATTCTCCAAGTATACACCAACTGACTGCCTGGGGAGAAGGAAAGATAAATTTGGGGATTTAAAATCTGGCAAAAAATCTGTACACTGCTTTCGTAATTGATGTCTTCTGTATGTGTGTTTGTATTTATACTCACATTCCCAGTCTTGTTAGACCAGAGCTTAAAGGGCCAAAAGAGTGTTTCTTGGTTCTTATGTATTGAGTGTTTGTTTTTACTAATTTTTAATTATGTGTTTCATACGTGTTTGTAAAGTCTGTAGTACTAATCAGATTGGCTCCATGCTGAAGTGAAATGAATATGAATTTAGTTAATTCAACACATTTTGATTGAGCACCAATATTAGCCGTGTTCTGAGTGCTGGGGATATAGCAGTGACCACAAGAACTGTGGAGCTTTCATTCCAGCAGTAGGAGACAGTAAACAATAGGTCAGATGTAACTGCGGTGAAGAAAATGAAAGATGAATAGATGGTGATACCTGGGGCGGTGCTGTTCTGGGGGAGTTAGAGAAGCCCTGATACGTGAGCAGACACTAGACAGGAGTGAAAGATCAGCCTATGCAAACACCAAGACCTTGAGATGGGAGTGTGCCTGGGGTATGCTTGTCATGACTGAGAAACAAGGGGGCCATGGAGACTGGAGTGACTAGCAGGAGAGTGATGGGGAGGAGGTTAGAGCAGTGGTGAAGAACAAACAGTGTAGAACCTGGCAGGTCATGATGAAGATTTAGGACTTTACCCTGAGTGATGTGGGGAGTCATGGAGAGCTTTGAGCACAGACTTGACATGATCTGACTTACGTTTTTAAAACGTCACTCTCATTGCTGTGTGCAGAGTATCCTGTAAGGGGGTAAGAGTGAAAGCTGGGAAATCAGTTAGAAGCCTGTTGCAGTGTTTTAATTAAGATGATGATGACTTTTATGAAGGTGATAGTGTTTGTTACAATGGCAGGTGTTTAGATGCTGGATATGTTTAAAAGGTGGAGTTGTTGAGATTTGGTGACTGTTTGGGTGGGTGGTTTCCCCCTTTTGAGAATCGAGTCAACATTTACCAAGAGGTGGGAGACTGGGAAGAACAAGTTTGGGAGGTGGACTCAAGAGTTGGGTTTCTTTCTATGATTTAGTTCTACAGTGGAGCAAACACGTATAAAATTTGTGAGATAATAGAACCTAAGAAATGGATTTTAATTTGTAGCTTAAAAATGTGCTTTTATGCTACAAATTTCAGATAAAACCATGAGACCTGGTAGTTTTTCAAATAGAGTATAAAGGAGTGGGGAACTAGTGGGTTGACTCCACAGAGTGAGGGAGTGAGGGATGGACAAGGAAAACTACTTCAATACTGAAGTTAAAAATGTATCAGTGGTTTCCCATTAAATATGAAATTTATCATCTGCCATTGGCTTTATTATTATTCCATTTTTCACTAGAACCTGTGATAGTGCTTTCTTAAAGCTATTATGAAAAACTTGAAGCCCATGGAGAAGGTGGGAATTTCTGATTAGAAGAAGTGGGAAGTCTGAAAAGCAAACAGCTTAGTGGAATCATATCTCTGCAGAAGCTGATTGTGGCCAGTGTAGTCATGGTACCCTTGGGCTCAGAAATTTCTCTGTCTTAAATTTTCACTATGCTGTTCCTGAACACTGACAAATTAGCTATTCATCTAGAGTAAAAATACTAGAAACCTCTGGATGGTTCTTTGTTGGGTTGGTGTGAATTGGTTCCTTCAATGATGTAGCTTCTAACAGAGTTTAGTATGTGAGTCATTTTGGAGCTTTTTTGCGAGTAGGTGGCGTGGTAGAGCAGGCTTGATTGTACTCCAGTGGAGGAAGACTTAAAGGACCTATGAGGACCCTGACCATCTGTTGTAGCATGACTTTTACCCCATCATTTCACCTAAATCATTCTTGTTAAAGTCGCCAGTGACCTCCTCCATCCTTATCACCAATTCCAGCAAACCTTTTTTCTCAGCAGCATTCACCCTTCCAGCAGCATTTGATATTCTTTTGAAGTCTTCTTGACTCTTCCTTGGCTTCTATAACACCGCTGTCTCTTTTACTTTTCCTTCTTCTTCTCTGGCTTTTTCAGCCCAGTGTCTTCTGCAGTCTCCTTCGTCTCTAAACTGGCCATCCTCTAGGCATGATTCTGGCTTTCCTTCTTCCCCTGTCGTCTTCTCTCTCTGTGTATCACCTGTCTATATCACCTGTAGGCTAATCACTCCCTAGATTTTATCTTCTACTAATATCCCCATTCTGAGTTGTGGGCATCCAATACCTGCTGGACATTTTTGCTTCACGTCTAAAGACACCCCACACTCACAGACTTATGATTTTTCTCCCTCTGCCTTACAAAACAAAACCACCTGGGCCCACTTTCTGTGTCTCTGTGAATGGTACCACCATTCATCGTATTGCACAAGTGAGAAAATTGAGTCATCCTTGACACTTTTTCTCATCTCTCTACATCCAGTTCTTCGCCGAGTTCTTTGTATCTCCTTTATTTCCTAAATATTATTTTCATCCTCACTGCCATCATCCTAGACCAATCAGCAGCTTATCCTTCTCCTCTAGCCTTCTATGGTTTCGCCTTATTCACTATGCCCTCCTATCACTATTGTGCCCAGAGTGATCTTGTTAAAACAAAATTGATCATATCATTCCTTGGCTTAAAACTAACCCTGCATTGTCTAGCTCTGGCCTACCTCTTTAGTGTTTCAGTTTCTCAATGGCACAGTATTCCTTTGGCCATAGTGCCTTTGTATGTAATACTGTCCATGAACTCTTCCTCTCTTTTCCCCCATAACACACTGATAACTCTGCAGTCTTAAGATTTCACTTCAATCCTTATCTCCTGAGAGAGGAAGCCTTTATCCGCCAGTCTAGGACAAACCTCTTTTTGGAGCCCTTATTTCAGTTAGTGGGAGTATGTTTGTTGAGTTAGCTATTTGAGTCAGCTTGAGTTGACTTCAAACTCCATAAGAAGCAGATTATGTCTGTGACTATTTATCATTATGTCCCTACTACGTAGTAGATCCTCAATCAATACATGTTGAATAAAAGAACTATTCTTTATAAATTAATGTAGTACAGAAGAATCTTAAACTCTTTTATGTACCTTATATTGTCATCTAGAATCTCTAAAGGACATTGGACAGGCAGGTGGCCCCAATTTGCACATTCCAATTTAAGACACAAAAGAAATAAGTAAGCTGTCTGAAATCATAGGACCCATAACTGGCAGAGCCAAGGTTGGAACTTGCAACAACCATTTTGACTCCCAGTTGATATTAATTCTATTGTCCTACATTTTATTTATTTATTAAAAAAAATTTTATTTATTTATTTATTTAGGTTGTGCCTGGTCTTAGCTGCAGCATGTGGGATCTTTTTATTTTTAGTTGTGGCATGGAGACTTCTTAGTTGCAGCACGCGAACTCTTAGTTGCAGCATGCATGCGGGATCTAGATCCCCGACAAGCGATTGAACCTGGGCCCCCTGCATTGGGAGCGTAGAGTTTTCCCCACTGGACCGCCAGGGAAGTCTCCCAGTGTCCTACAGTTTAGTACTATGTAAGTTCCTGCTATTTTGGTGTTTTTGTTTTAATTCCCGTGGCAGTTGTTTTTTAGTTCATTGAAGATAAAGTAGAAAAGTTTTGGGGCTTCCTAGGTGGCGCAGTGGTTAAGAATCTGCCTGCCAATGCAGAGGTCATGGGTTCGATCCCAGCTCCAGGAAGATCCCACATGCCACGGAGCAACTAAGCCCGTGTGCCAAAAAAAAAAAAAAAAAAAAAAAAAAAGAAAAGTTTTGGACTCCCCAGTTTCACAGTATGGATAGATCTTTTCCCAATAGGAAAAATATTTTAAAAAAAAATTAAATATAAGAAAGTTTCTTATAAGTGGAATCAAAGTAAGTTGTTTGTTTTCCATTTCTTCTGTCTTTCTTATCTATATCTCCCGAAAGTGCGATGTAAATTTTTAAATGTTCTAGAGTTGCACTTTTCAATACTATAACCAGTAGTCACATTTGACTGTTAAACGAAGTTGAAAGTTAAGAATGCATTTACTTGAGCCACATTTTAAGTGCTCAGTACCCACATGTTGGCTAGTGGCTACCATACTGGACAGTGAAGATACAGAAAATTTCCCACATCATAGAGAAATCCGTTAGCCAGTGCTGTAGGGAAAGTGATGTTTAAAGGAACTTTTCTTCCTTTCTTCATTCCTCCTGTCTTGGATTTCTCCCTTCCTTCTTTCCTTACATATTAAATAGTCACTATTAGTTTAAAATTATTAAAAAAATCAAATTTTCTCTAATTTTGCATGAGATCCTTCCTTCCATACAGTTGTCTGAACATATTAGGCCCTCAATGAAATGTTTGTTGAATTGGTGGAATTTATCTCTTTCTGAGAATGGAGATCTGAATCTTTAATCTTGGAAAGGCTGTGAAGAATTTCTTAATATTGTATAAAGTGTTAAGTTTCCAAAGCACTCTTAACTCACATATCTGTATTTGGTCTTCAAATCTGTCTTTGGAAGGAGAAGGGTTTTTAGAAGGTCTTGGAGTAGCAGTCATAGTTTGCAAAGTTGTGATTAAACTAAGCACTTAACTAATACTTGGTGAGGCTGCATCTCTTTGAAACTAGCTCTCTGTCTCCCTTTCCTTTTCTTTTGGACCAGTGATTCCAAAATTTCTAAAAAAATTACCTGGAGAAAAATTACAGGCTCCTCTCTCCCAAAAAATATACGTGCCGTTTTAAAAAAGCTTTCCTCGTGATTCCCAGAGAGCCAGCCAGGTTTGAGAACCAATGTCCTAGACAGACTTGGTTATCACTGTGGCAGTAATACATAGTTGTGGTGTTTTTGGGTTTTTTTGTTTGTTTGCTTTTTGTTTTGAATATACTGATTGTCAATTTTGAAACATCCTACTATAGGGAACTGCTGACTATCAAAGATCTGAATTTAACCCTTAGATAACTGTATACTGAATTGTATTTTGTTACCAATTATTCAACATCTGCCATGTTTCTGGAGCAATCTCTAGTCTGCACAGTAACATTCCAAACTAGCGTTTACAGATGGACAAACTCAGAGGCTAATAGCAACTTGCCTAAGTCTCAGCCAGTGAGTGGTAGATGCTGGGTTTAAACATAGACACATTAATGAAAGCTCACATGTGAGGTGCTAGGACAAATCCTGTAGGGAAGTCAAACACACAAGTACTAACTGATAAGTCTGAATCCTGATGAGTTCACATGGAATAGTTGGATCAAGATATTACCTCTGGGCTTCCTGGGTGGCGCAGTGGTTGAGAATCTGCCTGCCAATGCAGGGGACACGGGTTTGATCCCTGCTCCAGGAAGATCCCACATGCTGCAGAGCAACTAAGCCTGTGTGCCACAACTACTGAGCCTGTGCTTTAAAGCCCGTGAACCACAACTGTTGAGCCCGTGTGCTGAAACTACTGAAGTCCACGCACCTAGAGCCCGTGCTCCACAACAAGAGAAGCCAAGGCAATAAGGAGCCCGCGCACCACAACAAAGAGTAGCCCCCACTCACCACAACTAAAAAGAAAGCCTGCACACAGCAAAAAAGAGCCAACACAGTCAATAAAATAAATAAATAAATTTATTTAAAAAAAAAGATATTACCTCACTTTTATAGAACCTAATGTTTTCAGACATAAATAATCAGGCTTTACTGTTTTAGAAATTAAGCTTTATGATGAATTATTCTCAGTAATGGCTTACCTAAAATTTCTAGAAATAATAGTTTTGGCTCGTAGGACTTGAAAAACTACTGTCTCACCTATTTCAATCTCAATTATTTGGCAGATTTGCTGATCAGAAACAAAGCTGATTCAGTAATTAAGCAAAGCAACAACAACAACAAAAAGGCCTTCATTTAAAAGGGATTCAGCACACCTGCACTTGGAGACTACATAGTTAAACTTTATACATAGTTATGACAAATATGGCCTTCTGGTTTTCAGAATCAAGGCAGATTAGAAGGGAAAGTGAACACTGGCAGAGGTGGATCCAAAGATGACCAGCATGTTATAGAGACAGAAGATAAGAAAATTGTAAAAAGCAGAAAATAGCAGTCTTGAACAGCTCTTTAGTAGACACAGAGACAGGACCTGAGTTTTGGTTATTGCAGTATCTCCATGTAGCATGGTGCTGGCACAAAGTAACCATGGTGTTTTAAATCTCAGTACAAAAAGAGTCAGCCAACTACACATTTTTGGAAAATTTCAGTCTCACGTCATCCTAGAATATCGAATTTTAAGAGGCTAAGTATTAGTCCTTTTCAAGACCAACACTTTAAAAAAATTTACTCCAAGGGTTTCATTGTACTTTGTTTATTTAAAATGTTTGTTACCATGGCATTATGAACAGAAAATAATATAGGAGGTCTGAAAAACAGAGACAGTTAAAGACTTCAAATCCTTAACACTTTTGCATTTTTTTTTTTTTTAATTTATTGGTGTTGGGTCTTCAATGCTGTGCGCATGCTCTCTCTAGTTGTGAGTGGGGGCTACTCTTTGTTGCATTGTGCAGGGTTCTCAGTGCAGTGGCTCTCTCTTGTTGCAGAGCATGGGCTCTCGGTGTGTGAGCTTCACTAGTTATAGCACGTGGGCTCAGTAGTTATGGTTCACGGACTCTAGAGTGCAGGCTCAGTAGTTGTGGCACTCGGGCTCAGTAGTTGTGGCTTGTGGGCTGTAGAGTGGAGGCTCGGTAGTTGTGGCACTTGGGCTTAGTAGTTGTGGCTCACAGGCTCTGTAGTTGTGGCTTGCAGGCTCTAGAGTGCAGGCTCAGTAGTTGTGGTGCATGGACTTAGTTGCTCTGCAGCATGTGCATCTTCCTGGACCAGGGTTCAAACCCATGTCCTGTGCATCGGCAGGTGGATTCTTAACCGCTGCGCCACCAGGGATGTCCTTGAATTTTTATATACATGTAAGAGTTATGATTTTATATCTTCCTCCTCCCAACTAGCATTAAATTACTGATCATAAATAATCAGTTTCCTGTGTCACCCATAGTAATTTTCTATTTAAGTGAATGTATGATACTCTCATACATATGTATGATATGTGTACCATAATTTGCATTTTCCCTGTAGACTATTTAGTCCATTTATATTTATTGTGATTTGGCTGTTATTAGGCGTGGTATCTTGCTATTTGTTTGTTTTCTTACCCTTTTTTGTTCCTCTAATACTCTTTTCCAGCCATCTTCTATGCTAATCAGATGTTTTTTAATATCCATTTTAATTCTGTTTACTTTCTAGTTATCTCTTTGCATTATTATTTCAGTGGTTGCTCCACTTAAAGAGAATATTGAATTTCTTCATCTAAAATATAGGAACCTTAAAACAGAATACTTCTCTTAGTACTCTGGTCACCATGTAAATTACAAACCCAACAATACAGTGTTGTACTTTTTGTTTTCAACAAAAATCCCATGACTTTAAAAAAAAGAGGGAAAAAAACACTTATATGGTATTTTATTTCCTTTTTTTTTTTTTTTTTTCATTTCTTCTTGTAGATCTGTATTGCCATCTGATACTGTTTGCCTTGTTTGAATAGTTGTTAGGGAGGTCAACTGGCAGCAAAATTCTTTTTTTTGTTATCTGAAGATGTCTTTACTTTGAAGGATAGTTTTGCTGGATGTCGATTTCCTGGTTGACAGGGTTTTTTTCTTTCAGTGATTTGAGTGTGCACTTCCAATGTCTTCTGGCCACCATTGTTTCTGATAAAACAGCCATTAATCATACCCTTGCTCATCTGTATATGATACATTGTTTTTCTGTGATTGCTTTCAAGATATTTTCTTTACCTTTGGCTTTCAAGAATTTGTACATAGGAGTGTTTCTCCTTGTGTGGATACTTTTTGGGTTTAAATTTCTTGTATCTGTAAGGTAATGGATTTCACTGCTTCCTTCAGCCATTTCCATTCTGCTGTTGAATCCATCCAATGAATTTTTTTTAATAAATTCATTTATTTGTTTATTGGCTACATTGGGTCTTCATTGCTGTGCACAGGCTTTCTCTAGTTGTGGTGAGCGGGGGCTACTCTTCGTTATGGTGCACGGGCTTCTCATTGCGTTGGCTTCTTGTTGCAGAGCACGGGCTCTAGGCTCACGGGCTTCAGTAGTTGTGAGTTATGGCATGTGGGCTCAATAGTTGTGGCTCACAGGCTCTAGAGCACAGGCTGAGTTGTGGCCCATGGGCTTAGTTGCTCCATGGCATGTGGGATCTTCCCAGCCTGGGGCTCGAACCCATGTCCTCTGCATTGGCAGGCAGATTCTTAACCACTGCTCCACCAGGGAAGCCCCTAATGAATTTTTTATTTCAATTATTTTGATTTTCAGATTAAGAATCTCTAATTTTTAAAATATAGTTTCCATTTCTCTGTTGAGATTTCCTGTTACTCACTGATACTCTATTTACCTTTAATTTTTTAATATCTTTATTATAGCTGTTTTGAAGTCTTTGTCTTCATCTAACATCTAGGCCCACTAGCAGTTAATGTCTAATGACTTTTTTCTTGATTATGAGTTATATTTTCCCATTTAGTGTATTTTGGGATAAAGACTAGACTTGTATGTAGATAATACATTGTAGCAACTTTGAGTAGTTTTTTTTTAATTATTCTCCTAAGGATTATTGTTTTTTGTTCTAACAGATACTTAGTTGCCTAGATTCAAACTGCACACTGAGTCCCCTATCCCCACTATGCAGTACCTGATATCTCTGTTGTGTTGTTTTTCAGCTGTTGCTTTTTCAGCCTGTCTCTTTTGGGGGGGGTGGGGGTGGGGGGCGGGGTGTAGATCCTCTCCTGTACCTGTGTAATTTACTGCTCTCCTGAGATTTGGGTTTTACCCTTGCTATCATTCTGATTTTTTTTCTAGAGATTCCCACTCAATTTCCAGTTCCTCTTTTGGCTCTTGAGCTTTCTTTTCTGATATTTCAAGCTAGGAAGGCTTCACTTTAAGCCACCCAAGTTACACTTGGGGAAGTGCTCTCAGTTTAAAAAGACAGCAAATTCAGTGCAGCTTCATCTATCAAGAGTATTTCCTCTCTGGTCTTTGCCTGTTTTCAATTTGTCCTAGTCTTTTTTTCCATATATAGATAGCTTAGCTGTCAGTCAAGGGGTTAAATCTTGGCCTTTCTGCTTAATACTTGTGTGACCTTCAGAAAAAGAACTTGCCACCTCAGATGCTCGGTTTCCTTCTGTAGAAAATGGGAAAGATGATAATTCATAGTGAGAAATAGCATATATTCATGTGTGAAATGCATGAGCTATCAAGTGCATACCATGCACTAAATGTAGTTTTTGTTGTCATGTGGTTCTCCATGTATATTGCTTTTCTAATACTTTACCCATTTAGGATATGGCTAGTCATATATTTATAACCTTGGCAACTTTTGGTTCTTATTTTAAAAAATAAAACAATTTGAAATGTAAATAACAGTCATACCTCCCAGTATCACTTAATAATGTAAGTTTTCTGGTAACTTGAATTAAAATGTTTTAAGCTATTAGTTTGTTGACATTAGCAAGTTGTGTGGGATTTGAAATGATGTATAAATTATGCTATTCTTAGTGCATTTTGTTGTAATTCAGTCTTGAACATGATGGGCTAGGTAGAGGACTGAATTCTTTGACTGCAATCAGCAGTTCTGACTTGGTTCATTGTAAAGTCACATGGTCACAGCATCCACTTTTATCTGTGGCACTTGAGTTTTGAGCTTTGCATTAATGCCACTGGATATTAATAGACCATTGTTAACCAGAGCAGATTGGATTCCTGTAAAACAATACTTGGTTTTGAGAGCATAGTCTGTATGGGGAGCATTACACTGAATACACCAATCACCGACAGCACGGATAGGAAATGTTGGTAGCTTTGGGATGATATAATTGGCTAGTACTTGATGAAAAAATGGCTAGAATTAATAAGCCCAGCCACTTTGGCATCTAAATTTGCATATGTATGCATCCATTTTTAGTTACTGATTTGGCTTTGTTTCATAATATTAATTTAACACTTTAGCTTGCTTACTTTAGTATTAAGAAGATGCTATTAAACTATATGAGAAATTTTTGTCTTGTTTCTTTATGAATACTTTAGTTCAGGAGTTTGTTTTTTAGGATTTAAATATAAATAGCATTTTTTGGTGAACGTTAACTTTTTTGAAGTGTAATTTTGGGTTTTTTTTTAAAAGAAAGCAATAAATTCTTTTATACTACCTGTGTCCTGAAATGAAGATTCCGCACTCCTCTGGCTGTCATTAACTGTGATTTAATTTGCTTAAATAAAGCTGGGCCCAGAAGTTCTTCTCCTGTTCCTGTACTGTGCAGTCTAATATTAACCCTAGCTGACCCTGCTGTGCAGTGCTTCTCAGTTGCCGCTAAAGCGAACAGCGTAGGGAGGAAGCTCTCGCTTATTAAACACCTTTTTAGCACCAGAGAAGTTACAGAACATTTCTGGTAGTGTGATCATTGGTCCTCAAAGCCAGGTTCTTCACACTATGTCCTATTGACCTGCTGATGCTGTAGGTGATAAATCTGTTACCACCATTTAGAATGGAGATGCCATATTTGTCTGTATAGGTCACTGTTTTTGTTTATTCTTCCAAAGGTAATCTTAAACTGCCAATATTATAGGAAGCAATGTAGTAGAGTCTAGGTTAATAATGTTTTGCAGTACTTATTTTTATGTATTTGTTCAGCATCCAGTTATTTAAACTCACCGCATGGGTAGTTGCAATAGTAGATCACTTATTTGTTGTTTATAATAGTAGCCAAAATTTATCAACCACTTACCCTGTTAATGTCAGACAACGTACCAAGCAATTAATAAATTTTGTTTTTTAATCTTTTAAAGGTCTTTTTAAAATTGTGGAATATAGCAGAGAAAAAAACATGAAGTCTAAATGTGTAACTTAATCAAGTGATCACCACCTAGATCAAGGAATAGAACATTGCTGGCACCCAAGAAACTCTCTGTGCACCACTTTCTAAACTCCCTGTGCCAAGAATAGCCACTGTCCTGACTTAATGGTGATTATTTCTTTGGGTCTGGGTCTGGGTCTTGGTCTTGGTCTTTTTTTTTAAGTGGCTTTTGTCACCTTTATGTATTCCTGAAGACCATTAGTCTAGTTTTGCCTTCTTTAAAACTATATGGAATCATCTAGTGCTTTTTTATCTGTCATCTTTTGCTCACTGTTCTGTTTGTGTGTATTTATAATTCATTCATTTGTATTGCTAATCATATTCCATTATGTGAAATGCTACAATTCTGTAGTTGTGGATGTTTGAGATTGTTTCTGGTCCTTGGCAATTATTAACAATGCTGATATGAACATTTTAACATGTGTCTTGCTTCTTTTAAGTGTTGTTTATCTATAGGGATATATCTGGGAGTAGAATTGCTGGGTTAAAAGGTATGCATTTTTTTTCAGCTTAGGAAGATAGTGCCCAAACTTTTTTTCCAAAGTTATGTGCCAATTTGTATTCCCACCAGCAGTATATGAGACTTTTTGTGTTCTATACAATCATGATATTTTCTCACTTTATCTTCTCAAATACTGTGGGATAGGTAACATTATCTCCATTTTACAGATGTGGAAACTGAGAGCCAGAGGTGTTAAACAACTTGCCAAAGTTCACATAGCTAGTGAGTATTAGAGCTGGATTTTGAACCTGGATCTGACTCAGGAGCAGACACTTAAAATTTTGCTTGTTACTATTTCAGGACATTATTTGGAAACAGGGATTGCCCATAAAGGCTCAGTATTCATTCACTGTGTCTTTGATTAAAAATGACAGGAGAGGTCTGTGCCCTTGTGTACCTTACATTTTAATACATATTGAAGGAGTGGAGGAAGGTGCATAGATTACAAGAGCTGAATAAATTTAAAAAATAATTGCCAGGTGTGATATATGCTATGAAGAAAATAAAAGGAGCACTGCTGAGAAGAAACTGTATATTGGGTGATATGGGACGGAGGCTGCATTTGAGCTAAGACCTAAAGGTTGAGAAGGAGCCAGCCATCTTCAAAATATGTTAAAGACAGAGGGAACAGCAAGCAAAAAGTCCTCCAGGAGAAAATACTCTAAAGCCAACATTTCAGCAATAAACAGTATTATATCAAATTAAATATTTGAGTTAGAACCCTTTCAGTAATTTTCAAACTTAAAGGATAGGATTTTGAGGGTTATAAAAAACTTCAAGGAAAATTAATAGAAGTAGTAAAGTGGCCTATGATTGGAAAAATACAGAAACTTTACTTCTGAAACAGACTATTTACTTTTTCTTTAATCATCTCACATTTTACTGTGTGTGGTAACAAAACATTGATGACAGATCTCAAGAATCCTGTGTGGACAGTTTTATTTTTCAAGCCTTCCTGAAAGGGCGTGGATGTGTAAGTGGACCCAGGGGTCAAGAGGTTGCAATGGTAAAGCATATGTGGGAAGAAAGAACATATTATGACCTAGAGCATTTGATCAAAAGGAGTTTTTAGCTCGAGCAGCTAATCTTGGTTTTTAGTTGGTAAGAGAAAATCCTAGGAAACATAGAAACTGAATGATTAATTGGTCTGTTTATCCTATCTACCACCATAGCCTCCAAATAAGCTTCCAAAGTTAAATACATCATATAACTCTATCTAGGAAACAATTTCATATTTAAACATTTTACATGCCTTCCAGATGGATTATGTCTATTCACTAGCAATTCTCCTCTACAGGTGGTCTGTCTGATCCAGCCTGTCTATAACAGTCCTGTAGGGCAAAGAGTTAGACCCTGGGGGAATTTCAACAAAGCACAAAGAGATTTTTAAAAATCCCTTCTGGTGTCATACAGCATAGAACTGTTGTCATTTTTATGAGGACTATGTCAGAAACCCTCATCCTCTGTAGATTTGGAAGCAGAGGAAACAGGGAAGGATGAAGCAAGGTAAAGAGTGAAAATAGCTCAGGGATTGGGAATTTTGAGCAGGACAGTTTCTTAAGTTGGGCAGTTTGTGTATTGTCCCCTTGCCCAAAATAGATAACTTAAAATAATTCACCTTGGGTCACTGTAATATGTGGAATTCTACCATTTAGAAGATTCTTTGCATTACCACATTAATAGCTGCATGGTTTGAGGTAAGGTAACTTGTCAAAAGACTGTTTCCATATTTATTAATTGGAGATTATATCTACCTCTCAGAAATGTGCCAGTTCAGGGAAATAGGATGTGCAGGCATTTAGGGAAGTGTCTGGCACACAGTAGACTTTCAGTAAATGTTGGCTGTTATTAAAGAAAGCCAGACAGATTATGAGGGTCTGTTATACTATAGGAATTCTTATTTTACCCCATGAGTAATGGGTAGCCAAACCTAGGTTATATACAAATGTATTTTGTAAGAAACTCTTGTTTCTTGATGGTAGAAAAACTATTTTGATGTATCTTGCAATGTTAGCACAAAAAATCTTGTGTATATCACAATAAACTTGAATTGAGTTGGGTTCTATGGTTCACGTTACCCCAAATATGCAAAACCAAATTATTGCCTAACCTACAAATCAGTTCTTATCCAGTCAAACTTTTTAAAAGTCATGAGGAAAATCATCCTTTTCTCTGTTGTATTTTCCAAGTGTGTGCGTAGTTATAGGAAATACTAAGAGAGTTGCTCAGAAACACACGGAAATAAAGTGTAT
Source organism: Hippopotamus amphibius kiboko (assembly GCF_030028045.1). NCBI lineage: Eukaryota > Metazoa > Chordata > Mammalia > Artiodactyla > Hippopotamidae > Hippopotamus > Hippopotamus amphibius. The sequence continues at coordinate 171,790,146 of NC_080186.1, read as the reverse complement.
TTAACTACTAAGGCAGAGTGTTGCACTGCTAAGTAGGCTTTTCCATCTTGTTTTTCGTTTAATACAAATATTAATTTGGGAGAATTTAAAACTTCTGGGATGGATTATTGTTTCAATTCTATTTATGTGTGGTCACTCTTCACGTCAGACTTGCGACCTTTTTGGTAGTTGTAGTTAACAGAAATGTTTAGCATTTAGATGATGTGGTCTGCCAGAATAATTTGAAATAGGATAACTTGAATGAGGGTAAACATTTTTGTATATTTAAAAATTTCTCTGTTCTTTACCATAGCTACTACCCTGTATATAGCATCTTCTAAATAAGTAGTTGTTAAATGCATTCAAACTTTTATAGCTATGTATCCCCCTCCCCGACATTGTTTTCCTGTTCATGTAGCTTTTTTCTATTGCTTAAGATTATTTGATTTACTGTGTAAAAAGTAACATCAATTGTGATTGGGAACCAAATTTTATTTCATAGATCAAAATGCTAGAGCACAGTGTAGTTCCCTAGTCTTCATTTGGCAGAGTAAATGACTGACCCATATTTTGAGGCATCTAGAAAATGATTAGCTAGTACATATAATTTTGTCATATTGAAAAACTAAAGCTATCTTATATTATTTCCTATCTTTCTTCCTTTGCAGCTTTCTTCATCTTCAGTAATTTTAGCTTTGTGTTTTTATGTAAACGAATACCTTATCTTACACAATCCTCACATTAACTAGGGAACTTAGTGTATTAGTTTAATAACCACTTTCTAGTTGCAGTGGTAATGTTAATAGAAAATTTTGTCCCTCTAAATAAATGGACCTTTACACAGAAGCATGAATTCATAGTGACTGGTCCATAAAATATGATCCAGATTTAATGCAACATATATTTCTGAGATGCAGTGTGGGAACAGAAGGAGGAGGACTCCTAGCTGCGAGAAGAGTTAAGCGACACTCACTGGCATGGGCTTTGGTCCTCCGTATAACATTGTACCTTTGAGCTTCCCAGCAGGGGTCACAGGAGCAGCATTGACTGGGCACTGAGAGCATGTGCAGCCCCAGGGAAACTGCTGCCTTTGTTCTGATAGGATCAACTGAGGGTGTAATCTTGATGAGAAGTGGCCAGGCATCGAAAAGCCAGGCCACCTAGGAATAAGTTTCCTACTAATCCTTTTGAAATGTATAACTGTGAGTCACACTTTCACATTTCTAACATGGCATTGAAACTTAAATTGCTGTATTATAATCAAGTTGTATCAGCTGGCTTGATGGTCAAGCCCGAGAAACTTCAGCTGCTTTATGTGGCTGTAACACTTTGATCTTTATTTACAGTCTTGAGACTCCAAGGCGATAGTACAGGTGGGCAGGGATTATTATCTCCATTTTACAGGTTAGGAAACTGATTGTCACAGAGAGGCTATGACTTGAAAAGAGGCAACCAACCATTTTTCTTTTTTTTGACTGTATTAAACAATTTAGTAGAGGCTTCTTGATATAGTAGAATATGCCCTGGATAGAAGATAGAAAACCTATTTGTCATCTCTAGCCTCTACTCTAAAAATATCTACTATGGGGGGGCTGAAAAGTCCCTAGCATGGTTCTTGATAAAATTGATTAATAAATATTTGTTTTATCAATGATTGGAAGGATGTAGTTGTGGTTTATGCCCAGAAACTGCTTCTGGCGACTATAGAATCTTCAAATAACAGAAAAACATCAGAAGTTATTTTAAGCGATTAGAACATTTCCCTCTTCAAAGAGTATCTATGTTTGAGCATCCTTAAGTCTACCTGGAAACAATATTCTAGCAGCCATAGACCTAAAGAGAGAGTTTGGTACAGATTTGCTCAGTCATTCTTTAAAACACCAATATAACAAAATAAAAAAAACCTTTTCCCCTCCTCCCACACTTTAAAAAAAAAGTATGTCAGTTACTGTCTTTTGCCTACTATGGCCTGAAGTTGCCGAGCTAAGATACTTTTACCAAGCCTTTACCAAAGTTTAACTATAAAAACAAAATAAATTTGTATGAAAATGAATAGCTTGGTAATAGGCTTTGCCAGAAATATGTTTTATTAGTATTTTAACTGTATTCAGAAGTTGCACTGTCTAGACAGTCTTGATTTTTCTTTGCAGAATGATAAACACCTTTATTCAGCTTTGGCGAAAATGTGATCATAAATCATTCTGATCACTGCACAGTCATCTTTCATGGGTATTAACATCCTTGTCTAGTGATGTTGCAAAGACCATCTATACTACTTTGTATACTTGAGATGAAAATTTTGTGGACTTAGTAACTAGGATGTCTGAAGAAAGAGAGTAACTATGACATTTTAATGCAAGGTATACTTAAAGCATTTATCAGTGAGAAGTGCGTTGGTGTGCCCATGATGATGAGGATGTACACAGAAGAAGACACTGCACTCTCAGCTACGGAGCCAGTGAAAGCAGTGTTAAGGTTTTTAATTCTAGTTTTTTAAAAACTTGGATAAGTATTTTTTCCTAAAGCTTTATTTTTGTTGATTATTTTTAAAAGAAATGTGGCTTCATCGTAGGTTGTCTCTGAAATGCTGAAGAAAATTCTGGTGTTAAGGAAGAAGCAACAGCTTGATTTTTTTAAGAATTTTTTTTATTGAGAAATTATCATTAAACCAAGCCTTTGTATTTAAGTAGTGTTTTTTCTTAGGTCAAGCAGAATGTGAACTATGACCTTCGATAGTAAAAGATAATTTAAAGATAAGTTAATTTTTGGATATTGGAAACGGAAAAATTATAAATTTTTAAGATGTGCATTGTGGAATAAATCTAAAATCAATTTACATTGTAAAGGATTTTAATTATTAAGAACTTACTATCTTTTTTGATGGAAAGTTATTTAGTTTTATGTTTAAAAAATTTTTTATTTTATATTGGAGCATAGTTGATTAATACTGTTGTGTTAGTTTCAGCTATACAGCAAAGTGATTCAGTTATACATATACATGTATCTATTTTTCACATTCTTTTCGCATTTAGGTTATTACAGAATATTGAGCAGCATTCCTTGTGCTATACAGTAGGTCCTTGTTGGTTATCTATTTTAAATATAACAGTGTGTACAAGTCAATCCCAAATTCCCAATCTATCCCTTCCTCCTTCCCTTCCCCACCACCCGCCCCCCCATAGCCATAAGTTTGTTCTCTAAGTCTGTGAGTCTAGAACTTACTTTCTGATCAAATAACTTTTTTGATATTTAAGTGTTCACTGAAACCTTTAAGAATTAAAAACTAATCCAAAAAAGAGAAACTGTTTCCCTCTCCTTTTCATTTAGAGGAAAGTTGTTGTTTATAGTACACTGCCAATTTCTTTTTTCTTACTTGATAAGAATCAGAGTAGTAAAAATAATGAACTATACAAGTGGCAACATCAGTATTTACACACAGGGTTGAAATTCAGAGGGGAGATCTGATCTGGAAATGTATAGTAGCTGTCACTTATTACTTAATCATGTATAGATGGTGTTTTAAGCTACAGGTCTTGTGAGATGACCATAGGAGAAAAATAGAGAGTGAAGAAAAAAAGAGATGGGTCTAAGACCAAGTGTTGAAGGGACTCTTTTATCATTTAATTGCTGGGTGGAAGAGGCTAAAAGAGTGTGGTATTTCAAAAAAAAGTTTGAAGAAAGAGGGAGTTGTCAACAGTATTGTGAGCTGTTTCAAAAGTCCTTTGAGACAGGGACTGAAAACTGTACATTTATTTATTAGATTTGGCAGCAGAGAAGTCTTTGAATGTCTTAAAACTATTTCAGTGTTAGGGCATGGTGAATCCAGGTTGGTGTGCATTGATGAACTTGCTGTAGTATTTCAGCAAGTTTGGCTGGACGTTTGAAGGTGGGTTGTGTGGTGTGCAGCAAAAAAATAACCATGGCTAGAGGAGAAAGAATGATCAAATTGAGGCAGAAATTTGAATACACAAGGGAAAGTATCCACAGTGTAGAAATTCTCCATTTCTTTACTCCCTGCAAAAAATGATGACCGTGCAAACCAGAGTTCCTTTTCATTCTTGTATTGTCTGTATTCTCAGAAAACTGTCCAGCTGCTCAGGTTTTCTCTCCCCAAGTTTCTATTTTCATTCTTTTTCCATAGCTTTACCCACTAGCTCTTTATCCCTGGCCCGGCCCCCTCCTAAGTTCCAGTCATGAATTTTTTAATAGCCTGATAGAATTCTTTAATTGTTTCATGGCTCCTCAAATTCAATATGTCCAACTGAATTAATAATTTCCCTTTCAGACTGACATAATTTATTAGTATCTCTCTTTGTCTCATTAGGAAATCCTTCCGGTTACTGAGGGTCTGCTTCTCTGGGTCTTCCATTGTTTCCTCTGTCTCTTCCTCTTTTCCCCACTCTGTAGTCATGCCCAGTCTCAACCCCTGCTTTGTAGACTCAGAGTCACAGTGCTACTTTTTGAAAGATTTTTTTCCCCAAATAAATTTAAATTAATTTTGTCCACCTCATTTAATATGGTGTTATCCAAAAAATCATTTATGTTTTTATTTTTGACATTGTATTCATTGTGTGAAAAGCAGTAAAAAACACAAGCCCATCATTTCTCTGAAAATGATAGGTAGATTGAAGATGTTATTTATGTGCCTTTCTGTCAGTATAATTTATAGTTCATAATTATATATGACATTTTCCTAGTAATAAGATTTATGTACAATATTTTGTGTGTGTGTGTATGAACAAAATGCCATACTCAACAATTTCCTTATTTCTCTGAAACTAATGTATTTATAGAAACAAAATGTGTATTCTACCTTTGTTTTCTGTTATTTCAGGAAATTAATATAATTATAAACCCACTTTTATTATACTTAAATCTATTGATTGAAATATAAAAACATACTCAGTTGATTTTAATTTTTGAATTGTATTTTCATGATTAATAACACTTTAAAATAGAGCTATTGGAACATAATAAGGAAGTTAAATTTTATTTGGATTCATCTTTAAGGTACGTTATACATGCAGAAAAATCTTACTTTGTTTTTTGAATATAGTTGTTCATAGTAGAGTGGGAACTAATATAATTATTGCTAGATCTTAAACTTTGAGGTGGAATTCTAATAAACACCCACAGCAAAAATTTTAAGATGACTACATGCTTCTGAATTATTAAAGAGACACAAGCATCAGTACTTAGCCTTGGAGAACGTAGCCTATTAAGTACACACATCTTTAGTTTTCTTTTAATACAGATGGGAATAGAAATATCTGTGTATAATTATAGGCATTATATTTTCTTGTAGTACTTGCAAGTTATATAATATTTTAAAGTGTTATTTTATAACTGAAGAGCACCAAATATCCTAGAGTGAAATCTAAGGAACTTCTGTCTGTTTTAAAGTTAATTGAGTTAACAGGCAAACATTTTTGTTCTGGCTTTATGTGAATAATTGAACAGTTGAGTCATCAATTCTCTTTTTTGGCGGCAGAATTGGGGGAACTCATCAATGATGTCCTATTGTCTAGAACATATAAAACAGTGGAGGTAAAGCCAAAGTGGGTTGCCAAGCTACACAGGCCCCTGATTACATTTTTTCCTGTTTGTACATATTTCTAACACGTTTGACTGTTGCTAGTTTCCATGTTTATACCAATTCTAAGCGAGAAAGAGGGATAAAAATAGGCAGACACATTGACTGAAATGAGGAGTGATAGTCTGCAGTCTGATACAAAAGAAGAGGTGGGAAAGATGACCAGAAATAGTCATTGCAAAAAGTATTTCATGGCCCAGCAATTCTTAGGTGTATACCAAGATAAATAGAAAACACATCTATACAAAAACTTGTGCACAAATACTCACAGCAGCATTATTCATAATAGCTAAAATGTAGAATCAGCCCAAATGTTCATCAGCTGATGAACAGATTTTAAAATGTGGTATATCCATAAAACAGAATATTACTTGGCAATAAAAAAGAGTGAAGTACTGATATGTACTATAACATGGATGTAGCTTAGAAGCATTATGCTAAGGAAAAGAAGCCACACACAAAGGCCACATATTGTATGGTTGCATTATTCCATTTATATGAAATATTGGAGTAGAAAACCCTAGAGACGAAAAGTCAATAAGTGATTGCCAGGAGCTTCAGGAAAGGGGAAATGGGGAGTGACTGATTATGGGCATGGAGCTTCTTTTGGGATGATGGAAATGTTCTAAAATTGACTGTGGTGATAATTGTACAACTTAGTGAATATACTAAAAATCATTGAAATATGCATTTTAAATGGGTGAGTATGTGAATTATAGCTCAATAAAGCTGTTTTAAAAAGTATAGAAGATTGGGGTAAGTACAGAATTTTTATGAAATGTTTTATATGCTATAAGCCTGGGGCATCCTTCTTAAAGTACAATAATCATTTGATACAGTAGATAGTAGTTACGAAACTGTTGTAAGGGAAATGATTTATTTCTCTTGTCACTTGATTTGTGAACTATCAGAAGTAGTTGACATTAAAGTTCATTTTTAAGTTCTTAGTAATCTTAAAATGAGTTATTTTCCATGTATTTCATGCAGTTGAAGTTATAGCTATGTCTTTTAGTGTAAACATGGAGCTTAGTTTAAAATTTGATGATTTAAAAAAGCCTAGGGAAACTAATTTTCAAAAAATATACTTAAAGATTATTGCATCTAACTTATTATAATGTGTCTTCTATTGCTTAAAAATCTAAGAATTTGCAGTAAGTACATTATGTAAATATGGTATATATGAGCTGATCTAGATTGATAGCACTTTGAAAAACCATATAGCAATAATGCATTAAGTGGAATTAAATGAGTCTACTTGGGTAACAGAAGTCAAAGAAAAACAGGAAGTTTGGATTAATGCATAGTTTTTGTTCTGTTGTAACACAGAACTTGCTACAGCTCATTTCTATGAAAAAAATTATATTCAGAATTCAGTAGAGGGTATAACCACTGAAAATGATTTCTTAAAAAGTATTGTAGGAAATCTAGATCACAGTATTCTGGATTAAATGATAATTTAGTTGGCTGTTTTTCATTTAAAGAATGAATGTTTGCAATATAGCTGTACTTTGTTCCCTGCCGTTGAGATATGGGTAGAGGAAGAACTATGGGGATAGTGTCAGGGACAGAATTCTAGATCTCGAACATTTTCTATCTCCCAACACCCCTCCACCCTTCATAATCTGTTTAAGGCACTTGCCGCTGGTTTGGAAGTTTGTGATGTGTCTTAGGTGTGTTGGGACTGACCAAAAGTTGAGAGCCATGGAGAGAGGGAAAGAGAGAATGTAAAGAACAAAAACTAAGAATTATAGAATCAGACATGAAACATAAAAGCCTTAAAAGGAAACACTAGTTGTGAAAAGGCATTGTGTCAACCAGTTCATGTCTGAATCTGAGGAAAATTAGAAAGGAAAGAGTGAAGAGCGCCGAGTGGCTGAACTCAGAGAAGGAGTGAGTAAAGGCAGGAGTTAGGGGTGAATCTTGGGATCTGTGGGAGTTCTGCTGTCAGGGACTATAAAGGGAAAACTGTTGGTGACAAAGAGGAGTTTTATGTTGTTAACCCTGAAATTTCAGATGTGGGAAGGATGGCATCCAGTCAATATAAAAGTTGTGGCTAGAGAGCCAAGGTCTGAGTTGACTGACCTGGCTAGCCTATACTTAGCAAATAGTATTCTTTGTGTTCTCCAGATACCACCAAAATGTAATTAAAAATTCAAATTATTAAAATGGGTTTGCTGTCATGTTAAGAATTAAATTTTTAAAACTCTCAATCCTCAGGTAAAATATTCAGAAACCCTTGATTCTTGTAAATACACCAAGTGTATTTAGTGATGTTTGTTTTTATCAGGTGACTTTAAATTTTAAATAATTCTTAAACATAATTTACATTTCCTCTTATAACTAGGAACCTTTTGAGGATGGCTTTGCAAACGGGGAAGAAAGTACACCAACCCGAGAGGCTGTGGTCACGTACACTGCGGAAAGTAAAGGAGTTGTAAAGTTTGGCTGGATCAAGGGTGTATTAGTATGTACCTACAGACTTAATTTTAGAGTTACAGATTTCTGTTTATTATAAAATCTTCCTAATATCGTCATTAATTCTCAAGATAATGCTTTCTCTTTTTTAAACTGTTTTATATGATTGTTAGGGAGGACCAAATTAATAACTTGTGCTTCCTTTACTTGTGGGTATTAAATTCAGTAAAGGAAATATGATGTATTAATGTAATCAAATTATACTTGATTCTAAATTATATTTTATAACTTCTTCTGAATCTCACATATTGTCACTTTTCAAAAATTAAGTATGAAGCTATTAAATTCATGGGAGCAGCACAATCAGGAAAGCTGGGCAGGCAGTATAGCTGAAGTATGCCTGCTTCCTGTCCTGCTACCATATTGTCTTGATGAGAAATACATAGACGTTAACAAGCAACAGAATAAAGGAGAAATAAGTGTTGAGATGACTTCAGTAGATAGGTTTAGATGATTAAGGATCAGCTTTACTTTCTTTTTTTTCTTTGTTTAAGTAGGCACTAAGGTTCTAACTAGAGTAGACCATCTCAGTGGGACTTTGGAAGCATTAATTTAGAGTTGCATTGACATTTAGGGGAGAAGTAGAGGGAAAATCCCAGTTCTAGTAGTAATTTTATTGTCTAATCAGTAGAGTGTATTTTAAGCTCTGAGTTGTATTGTTTGCCTGTTCTTAGATTTTAGTTTTTAGAAGACTGTATTCTATGAGCGTAGTAAGTAAAAGTAAAAATAAATCGAAGATACTATCTTACAAAGAGTTTAGGTTTTCGAAAGATGGGTGAACAGTTGGCATTTTGTGTTGACAGATATTACATAATACTTAAATCTGATGTAGAAATCATGAAATGATTACATTATAAAAGAATAAATAAAAGTTAAACTTACTTGCATTGATAAGGGGGGAATATAAACTACTCTTTTTTAGGGTTGAAGTCTTAAAATATTCCTTGTACCTTTCTTATTCTTTTGCTTCTGCTGCTTCAGATAAGTGTGTGTGTATGAAGTATATACACACATGTACTCAGATATTACATTTTACTTATATCGTACTTTAAGTAGTTCACATTTAGGCTCTCACTAAAGCTCTTTAAAAAAACTGTTAGAGAGTGGGATAAGAGATTTGAAAGGACCTTCCATAGTTTAAAATGTATGTTATCCTACTATTGGCTAGTTTAGCATTTACTGCGTATTTAATTACTTTTCATCTGTGTCTTGGCCTTTTTTTCTTTTCTAGGTACGTTGTATGTTAAACATTTGGGGAGTGATGCTCTTTATTAGATTGTCATGGATTGTGGGTCAAGCTGGAATAGGTAAGTGAAGTGACATACTGCTCGATTTGTTTGAAAATGAATAGGGAAAGTGGCTGTGTGCATGTGTAGGCTCTGAACCTCATAAAATTCAAACAGTTGGGATAATTCTAAACTATATCTTTGTATCAGACTGTTGTCTTAATGTCACTTTTTTCATAATTCTGATTTGATCTAAAATGGGATAAAAATAAAATAATTTATGTTATAATGTAAATTCAGTATACTTAGACTAACCAGTTCTAGATGTGGTAGGTTTAAATGAGCGTGTAAGTATTCTCAAGTCTCTTTTCTCTTTCCCTAAAGGTCTGTCAGTCCTTGTAATAATAATGGCCACTGTTGTGACAACTATCACAGGATTGTCTACTTCGGCAATAGCTACTAATGGATTTGTACGAGGAGGTAAATTCAGTCTTTTCACATCATCATCATTGGATTACTGACAATAAATTGAGATTTAAAAATATCTCTAATCATTTTTTACCCTAAAAAACCAATATATCAGGTTCTATACAGGCAAGAAAGTTGCTGTTGAGCACTTTTGAACTAGTATTTTGAATGTAAAATTTTAAATTGGTCCATACACAAACATATATGCTTCAAGTTTTTCAGGGTGTTCAGTGTGTTTGGTAGCAAAATGGAGCTTCTAAGTGGGTTTCTGCTCCACCAGGGCACCCCCTGTTGCCTTCTCCCAGGCTTCAGCCCTTGTATCAGTGGTGTGCATCCTGCATTTGGTCAGTATTGTACAGGTGTAACCTCATTCCTCCCCACTGAAGGAAACTTAGGCAGAGTTCTTTCCTCGTGGTCTAACAGTTCTTTCCTCATGTGTGAGTTACACCTTGGACTCTGAATCCATACCCTCGATCTAGCTCTCTTCTGTGGGTACCCTGAGGCTGGTTTTATTGGAGCCCACAAGATCTGCCTTGCAAGGTTTTACTCTCTCCAAGGAGAACACCTAGGACACCAGGAGAATGGCCTTGGGATCCCTGAGAACAAGAAGAAAAGAAATCCATTTTCCAAACCAAAACTCATCACTCAGCTGGAGTGAGGGGAAGGTCCTGGGAGAAAGAAGAAAAAGTGTGTACCAGCTCCTGTGAACTCATCATAGCAGATCAACGAGAAAAGAATCTACCTATTCCATCTGCCTCAACTATTTTGCAGATCTGTATTTGACATTTATATACATGCAATTTCTGCTTTATCTCCATTAATACTTGCAGAAAGAGAGAACCAGAATGAGCTTTTCATTTTCCTCCAGTCATCTTCATATTTCTTATGTACCAGAGGATTCAGATCACTGTGGCCCTAGGAGAAGCTGGTAGCTCACATCAGTACAGTTGTGACTGTGCTGAGCATGCATCACTGTTGGCTGAAGTTTTATGTGAACCTGAATCCAGGTTGAACAAATTGGGGTCCAAGATGTGGATATGTCCAACAGTTAAATGAGACAATGCTGAGAGATTCTTGCTTACTTGTGTAACTGGGTGCCCCATGCTTCATTTCATTCTGCTACTACTGGGGAATGGAAATAGAAGGATAAATGGGATGGGGTGTTAGGTATTTGAGAGGATCAACAAATTATCATAGAATTTCTCCTTGTCTTCAGCTCTTCAAATCTAGATTGTGAGCCTCAAGGGGAATGGGGCATGGACCCACTGTCAGCACAAACCCCAGACTGTTCTCTGTGTGAGTTCAAACTTAGGAGAAGTATAGATTTTCCTGCATTGTGACTAAAAAGCCATTTCATGTTTCAGTACTACCAGTCATTTTCATATATGTTTATGAATACCTCAGAGACATATCTAGTCTTCTCTCCTGGGACACTGAGGAAGTATGAGAATATGGAGTGCATGAAGATATGTCCCAACAAAGTACCACGCGTTGCAATTTTACGTGAGTTTCCTCAAAATGATAGTTCTCTATCTAACAGTAGAGAAAAAAAACATTGGATTATATAATTTGGAATTCTTCTGTTATCATTTATTCATAAATGACAAAGTAAATATGTTTGCTGAAATAATGAAACCTATAGAAGAAGAGAAAGCCGTTAATTTAAAGACATGACCGAATACTTTGAAGCTTTGCTGGAAGGCATTCATTTTTCACTTAGATCAGTTGGTGATGTTAGAAACCTGACTCATCCTTTATAGAATATAAATGAGCTGCATCATCTGCAGTGAAAGTTCCTGGAGATTCTTGCAATAAATGTAAATCCCTTCTGTCTCCTCTGCATATGCTTCGTAGACTTGGAGATCCCTAACAGGATTTATTTTGGTTTTTTGGAAAAACAGTTTCTCCACGTGGGAGAAAGTAGATATAGGTATAAAACTAGTGAGATTACATTGTATTCTGTATTCACGATTTTAAATTAAAGGTATCAGTATGACTCATAAATTTTATCCCAAAACTATATATTTCTTAGCTCTGTCCACAAACATCACCTGTAACAATTTACCAACCCAGTATCAGTGAGCACCCCTAGTGCCCATGTTGTGTGTTTCCATTCAGAGGTACCAGGGGAACCTTGGAGAAAGTATTGATTCCAGATCTGGGTAGGAAATGTTCTAGAGAAGTCTAGACATCTTTTCACATCAGAAAGTAAAGAAGGTATCAAAGGTTAATTGTTTCATGTCAAAAGAATCAAGGAGCCAACTTGAAGAAGCTAATACTGACTTAAATTTGGATAGAACAGCAATAGTACTACTAATAATTTAAATGAAAACAGAAAATCTGTAGGTTCATAGACATGACACACACAAAAATCTCAATTTCACCTTTGAAGAATGCTAGAGAACTAACGTATTTTGAAAATTGATAAAGAATCTAGTGTGAATCAAGTTTTCTGAATGAAAATTTCTTTACCTGAACTCAGTGTAAGCAAGAAATTGATAAGAGGTTTATCCTTTAGGTAGTTACTCTAAAAAATAAATGAAGAAGGAAACAGAATTAGACTACTACAACTTTGTAAACCCTTTACTTAAAAAGAGCACCTCTGAAGTATTAAATCTGAATCACATCACGCTTGTAGCTCCAGGAAGCATGGAGTATGCAGGGGAAAGAGGAACTTACTAAATGGCACTAAATGACAGCAAATGTTAGACTGGGAATCTTCTGAAACAATAAATCCTTGTTTAATAAAATTTTCCAAGGAGCAAAAAAGATGGAGTTATGGTTTGAAACAAACTTTAAGAGACTTAATGTGTAGATGGAGTTTATTTTCTGTTCTTAACAGTAAACCTCTTTATCTTTTAGTAGTGTGGGACCAAGGGTGCCTGCATTGTATGCCTTCTGGCCCAACCCCTGAGGACTCAATTTTGACTTCCTTCCTTGAAAGGACTACATAAGAGGAGCGCAGTAGAGCTAGAGCTATCCAGAGGGTCAGGGTGCAAAGACTTATGTAGGAGAAATGGAGGGACATTATGGGAATAGTGATGTCTGGAGACCCATCTTAACTTTCTGTGGACTGAGAGTTGACTGTTAAGGAAATTAACAAGGAAATATTTTACCCAAAATATTGCTGAAAGGTTGTGGTTGCTGTGTTTAATAATTTCAGTCTGAAGAGCCCTCTTTTAAACTTGAGTGTGTAGTTATTAATATAAAGAACTATTTTGAGGTAGTGCTTGACAGTTTAATTTGTTTTATTTATCTTGGTTCTTAACTGAATTATAACATGTATTTTTGTTATATTAATAGTGAAAAAATAATCTTTTATTCTCATTTTGTAAGGTCTGTGCTTCCAGCTCTTAATGTGTGCTTTTCCCGATGTTGTGTGCTTTATGCCACAGGAGAGATTTAATGTTACTAAGTAGCCTTCACATTGGCTTTAACGGTATATTTTAGAGATTAAACAGGTACCAATCTAGAAAAGTATAGTTTTTTTAAAAAATATAAGTTAACTGTCAACTTGTAAACAAATGTAATAGTGTCCAATTATGAAGTCTAAGATAAAAATGATATGGAAATATTCAGGGTTTCGGGGGGAAAAAAGTCAAAACTTAGAAAATACAAGATTCTTGGACTTCTTAGGTGGCACAGTGGTTATGAATCCACCTGCCAATGCAGGGGACATGGGTTTGATTCCTGTTCCAGGAAGATCCCACATGCCGGGGAGCAACTAAGCCCATGCGTCACAACTGTTGAGCCTGCGCTTTAGAGCCTGTGAGCCGCAACTACTGAAGCCCATGCACCTAGAGCTCGTGCTCCACAAGAGAAGCCACCACAATGAGGAGCCCCTGCACCGCAATGAAGAGTAGCCCCTCCTCGCTACAACTAGAGAAAGCTCGTGTGCAGCAACAAAGACCCAATGCAGCCAATAAAAATAAATAAATAAAATTTATTTTAGAAAAAAAAGGAAATACAAAATTCTTAGTTTCAGTCTTGATTATAGTGGTATTGGCAGGGGTGGGGGTGAGGGGGAACTTTTTTTTTTCCTGGAAGGGGAGTACTATTTAAAGCTACTAGTGGCAGGTTAGAGACCCCCCCACCCCAGTCCTCTGCCTCTACAGAGTAAAACTAGCACCACCAACTAGCTGATGGAATCACTGGCATACTCCCTGTCCTAACAGATACATTCAGGCTCTACAGATTATTGCACATTGGGGCCCAGAGCTCTTTCCTGTTCTGCAAATCGTACCAGTGTTCTTGAGAGCTTGGATTTTACAGAATTTTCTTAGACCATGTGCAACAGGTTCTGCAACTTAGATGGTGCTGGCCATCAGCCACTGTCACTCAGGTCTGCATTTCCTAGACTTCACAGACTAGAGTTTCTTCCATCCTCAGAGAATTAATCTCCGAATATCAACTCATTTATGAAATAGAGGACAACCACAGGCAGACTTTTATAAGATGAAAATGTAAATTCTGGTTTGGAGCATTAAAAACAGAGGTCAGTACACTTTCAAATAAAAGCCCAGGCTACATCAAATCTCTGATAGGTAGTTCTGAGAATCTAAAGTCAATAGAAACCTGCTGAGTAAGATCAAATTTTTATATTCCTTGTATTTCAGTCACTCGACAGATAATTGTTGAGCACTTAGTGTGAGGCACTGGATTTGTAACCGTGCAAGCCAGACAGGATCCTATTTCCTTGGAGTGTATGTTCAGATAATAGTGGCAGTTATTTTTTGAGATCTAACTGCTAGGTATGGTACCATGGTCTTGACATACATTATCTGATGTAATGCAACATTGCTGTTGTATTATGCAAAAATGAAACAATTATACTTTTTTTAAATTAAATTTTATACAAATTCTGCTGGTGAATCTTTTTAAAATATCTGTAATATCTCAGAATTACTTTCACATTCTGGTATCTTTTTCTTTTCTCTGAAATAATTGACCTCCTCATTTTTGTATATAGGTAAAACCAAACATTGGAAGTAAGGAAAAACTAACATTTTTCACATCTGTGAATGATAGAAAATACTCTCTATATTGCTAAAAATCAGATTATCATTGATTGTTAGATTTTTTTTGTTTAGCCCATTATATAATTTTATCAATTCCTATCATTACCAACCAAGAAGTTGTAAGTTAGATCTCGGCTCCGTAGTTCTTTCCTTTTATTGCTAATTTATTTCATATTGGAGTTTTTCAGATCAGTGAGATGTGTGAAGAAGTTGTGAAAAGCAGTTTGATAACAGTTGGGATTTCCCTGGTGGTCCAGTGTTTAGGACTCCTTGCTTACACTGCAGGGGGCACGGGTTCGATCCCTGGTCGGGGGAACTAAAATCCCTCACACCATGTGGCCAGAAAAAAAAGCAGTTATATAACTGTTGTGTTATGAGTTATTAGACTTAAACATAACATTGTGTTTTCAGTTCAGTAAAGCACTACTTATGTACCACAAGTAGCTCAAATGTAAGTCTGGCAAGTAATTGTAAATTTGGCTTGGGTTTTCTCTTTGACTCATTTGGTGACCTTGCAATTTTGCCAGTCTTTAATGATTAAAAATACTTTAACTTGGTTCCCAGATTGTCTGCTGCAGAATTAGAGCTGCATATCTTTGCTCTTGAAGTTTAACATATTCAGGTGATCAGTTACAATGATAATATAGTACTGAATTCTGATCTGAAGATTACGTTTGTCACTTCACCTTTTCCTGTTTGACTTAATAATGGCAACGGAATAGAGGAAATTTACTGAATATAAACAGGCAAATTCCTTATTGTGTATTTGTTAACCAGGGTATTAGAATGTATTTCCTAGAACAATAACTAAAATGGACCCATTTGGAGCTATCATCATCCCATAGCATTCCCAAAGTTGTTCCTCAGAATTTTACACAAGGGGACTTCAGATAAACTGTTGAGTGAGTGTACAGAAGTAGGTGACTTACTGCTCTGACAAAGGATTCTGGAGTATTTGCTAATCGTACCAGGTGAACTCTGAACAGTAATTGCTAAATCGTTTTCTTTCTCATTGATAAGTCTATTACATTTTTGTTATCTTCATCTTTTGATTCCTTTCTTACTCAGTACGTCAACAAAACCTTTATTTTAAAAATTTCTTCAGATACTATAGAATACATAGATGATACATATTATGTCTCTAGTCAATTCCTCTCCCGACTGTCAGCTCCTGTCAATCACTAATCTGTTTCCTGTCCTTTTAGTTTTGCCTCTTTTAGAGTGCTGTACCAACAAAATGATACGGAAGGTAGCCTTCTGAGTCTGGCTTCTTTCACTTAGCAGAATGCTTTTGAAATTCATCCATGTTTTGTGTATAACTAGATCATTCCTATTTATTGCTGAGTATTACTCCATTTTGTAGACACATTACAGTTTGTTTCTCCATTCCCTATTGAGGGGTATTTGGGTTATTTCTTGGCTATTACAGATAAAGCTGCTTAAATATTAGCATAGAGGGTTTTATGTGAACATAGGTTTTGATACTATTTGGGTAAAAGTTAAAGAGTAGAAATGATAGGTGCGTGCTTAACTTTATAAGGAAGTGCTAAACTGATGGCTGTATTAGTATTTCAACCAACAATGGATGCAAATTCCAGCTGTGCTGCATCTGCACATCTGCATCATCACCTAGCACTTGGTATTGTCTTTTTTTGGTCACTTTAATATATGTGTAGTAGTATCTTGAGGTAGTTTTCATTTGCACTTTCATAATGGCTAGGGATGTTGGATATCTTCTCAGGTTTTATGTGTCTACTCAAATCTTTTGCCCATTGTTTTGCAGGGTTATTTATTGAGTTCATTTTATTCTGGTTTCTTACTATTGAGTTTTGAGTTCTTTATATATTTTGTATACAAGACTTTTGTCAGTATATGATTTGCATTTTACCTTGTATCATGTATTTGTTAGTTTGGGTTCTCCAGAGAAACAGAACCAATAGGTAGTGTATATAGGTAGAAAGAATTATTTGAAGGAATTGACTCATGTGATTATAGAGGCTGAGAAGTCCAAAATACTCAGAGTGAACCATCAGTGCGAGGACTCGGGAATGAGCTGATGTTGCAGTTTAATCGAAGGCCAGCGGGCTGAATATCCAGGAGTGACCTGAGTGCACATGTGAAAGCTGTCTACTCTAGAATTCTTTTTGGTTGGGGAGGCGTGTGTCTGTTTAGGCCTGCAGCTGATTGAATGAGGCTCACTCACATTATGGAGGGCAATCTGCTTTACTTATAGTCCATCGATTTATGTGTAAGTCTCACCCACAACACCCTCATAGAGACACCTAGAATAATGTTTGACCATACCTGGGCTCCAGGACCCAGTCAAGTTGACACGTAAAATTAACCATCACACTGTCACTTTGCAACACTAACTGTTTAAAACTGGAGTTTATTACCCTTCAAACTTTACCGGATTTTAAATGTATTCATTTTTCTACCTCATAGTTGTAGTTTGTGTTTTAAACTGAATTGCCTTCAAGCTCCTCTTTGAAGGAAACTCATTTTGATAGAAAATATGTGTCAAAGTTTGATTTTGTTCAGAGATTGTTACCCACAACCTGAGGCACTAAGGATGTCCTAGACCACATGCTTGCTGTGATTTTTCAACATCATATTGGACAGGAAGATTTGTTGTCCAACTTTTGTCTAATAGTGAGCATTGGTTACAATAAATGAATGTGAAATAATCCAAAAGAAATTAACTTGGACTTGGACAGGTGTTTTACTGTTTCTAAAAATTCAAATATTTTTCTCATGAATATGAAACATTTAGTCCACCTTAGCACATAGAAAGAGCCATATGGTGCTAAATTGAGCCATGTGTGATTTGTTTTTATTTCTATTGAGATGTAATTGACATACAGCACTGTACAAGTTTATAGAGCATAAAAAAATGACTTATGTATATTGTAATGATTACCACATTAAGTTTAGTAAACATCCATCATTGGATATAGATACCAAAGAATAAAATTTTTTTTCTTTGTGATGAGAACTTTTAAGAGCCACATGTGGTTTAAGAAATGTCTGTTTTGTGGCATAGTTATTAGACAAACATCCAGAGTACCTGGTCAAAATATAGTAAATATTGCTCCTACCTTCCTGCCTGTAATTTTTTTTTTGGTTTTTTATCTTTGTGCATATTACTTTAAAGATTCTATATAGTTTGAGTTGACATCAGTTGTTGTGAGTATTCATGAAAGCTGTATATGATAATTTCCCTTTCCACAAATCTTCTTTGATCGATCGATCGATCTTATTTATTGGCTAGTGCTTTTATTGTTCTATCTTGAAAGCTTTGCTTATCCCAAGGTCATGATGATATTTCCACATGTTTTCCCTTAGGATCTTTATAGTCTCAGTTTTTAGGTTTTTTAACTATGAATAGCCCTCACATTAGGTGAGACAGAGATGGTGCTTCTCTCCCCTGTTTTTATCCCCTCATATAGATAGCCACTTGTTCCAGCATCATTTGTCCACCAGCTGTCTATTCCATGTTGAATTAGTTTCAGTACTGTTGTTGAAAAATCAATTTTCTGTGTATTGTCTGTATTGTATCCTGTTCCGTTGATTTGTTTATTTTCTTATGCCAGTTATTCCAAGACTACCCTCTTTTGATTGCTTAGCTTTATAAATCCTAAGTCTTTAAACTTTGTTCTTTTTCAAAATTGTTTTGGCTCTTCTAGTTTCTTTGTATTTCCATATAAACTTTTTGAAATAGCAATATCAATTCCTACAAAAACAAAAAACCTTGCTAGAGCTTTGAAATTTCACTCTTAAAAAATCTTTTTGGGAAAAATGGTCTTCTTAACAATATTGAATCTTCCAGTCTCTAAACATGATATATCTTTGCATTTAATTAGATCTTTGTTTCTCTCAGTAGTGTTACGTATTTTCAGTATAGAGGTCTGGCATGTTTTGTTAAATTTACCCCTCAATCATGTTTTTCATCTGGTAAATGGTATTCATAAATTTCATTTTCCAATTTTTTTTATGATTGTGTATAGAAATGCAATAGACTTATGTATCTTGGTTCTCTATTCTGTGACTTTGCTAAACATAAAGTCATGTTATCTATGAATAGAGGTGGCTTATACTTTCCTTCCAATCTCTAGTATTTTCCTCTCTCTTTCTTTCCCTCTCCCTCTCTTTTTTCAATTTGTTGAATTAGCTACCTCCAGTACCACGGGGAATAGAAGTGGTGAGAATAAACATCTTTGGCTTGTTCTCAGTTTTAGGGTAATTGAGTTCAATATATCACTATTAAGCTGTTAACTATGGAGTTTTGGAAGATGTCATTTGTCAGATTGAGACAGGTCTGTTTCTAAATTGCTGACTATTTATCACGAATGGATGTTGAATTTTGTCATGCTTTTTCTACATCTGTTGAAATGGTTATATGATTTTCTTCTCTTATTCTGTTATTATCAAGACTGTCTCATTTCAATTCTTTGAAATTCATAGTGACTTATTTATGGCCAATAATCATATGGTTCCTGATTAACCTAGTCAGGGTTTTGATTTGAAATCTAATGAGCTGCAGGGACATGTATCCCCAAATCAGTAGGCAATAATAATGGAACCTAGTGTGTATAGCATTGTCATTACTTAGTATCTCTGGTATCTGACTCACTGATGTCTTGTACACTCAGGAGACAGGGCATTTATCAAAATTATGCGAGTCCATGAGGGTATTTCTTCCATATTGACTTCCTGTGTTTGCTTGAACAGTATTTTTTGTAAATAAAATAGTTATTTTTTCTGTTGTTGCCTTTTAATCATTTTTTTCATACTCTTCATCTTACTCAATGATAATAAAAAGACTGATTTAATTACACATACTGTGCTGAGTAAGCACTTAAGTCAGAGAGACCTGAATTTAAGCCTAGTTCTCTTACTATTTGCATGGCGTTGCTCAAGTTATTTAACCTCTCTAAGCCTTAAATTTCATATGTGTAAAGTGGGAATGATAATAGTACAGTTATCCCTTAAACAACTCAGAGGTTAGAGGTGCTAATGACCCCTGTGCAGTTGAAAATCCATGCATAACTTTGAGTCTCCCAAAACTTAACTAATAGACTACTGTTGCCCAGAGGCCTTGCAGATAACATAAACCATCGATTAGCGCGTATTTTGTGTATATGTGTTATATACTGTATTCTTACAGTAAAGTAAGCTAGGGAAAATAAAATATTGTTAAGAAAATCTTAGGGGAGAAAAAGTACATTTACTATGCTGTACTGATCCCATAACTTTTACATAACGTGTTTTCAAGATGAATCATCTGTCAGTACCTACATCAATATTGTCTTGTATGATACAAAACACTGTATATGTTACACATATTACTAGCACTAGAGATAAAAAAAAATGAAAAGATTCACTTTGCTGTACACCTGAAACTAACACAACATTGTAAATCAATTATACTCCAGCAAAAATTTTTAAAAATAAGCTGGAACGAAGTGAGAGAGTAGCATTGACATATACACACTACCAAATGTAAAACAGATAGCTAGTGGGAAGCTGCTGCATAACACAGGGAGATCAACTCGATGATGGGTGATGACTTTAGAGGGCTGGGATAGGGAGGGTGGAAAGGAGTTGCGGGAGGGAGGGGATGTGGGGATATATGTATAAATAGAGCTGATTCACTTTGTTGTACAGCAGAAACTGGCACAAAAGTGTAAAGCAATTATACTGCAATAAAGAGCTTAAAAAATATATGAGAAATTTAAAAACCATTAAAAAATGAAAAGATAATGTGAAAAAAGAAATTTATATTTATTTACAGGTATTCATACATTGATAACAAAGAGGCAGCAAAATGATTGCCCTATTGTAGTCCAGTATAATGATACAATTGAGTTATGATAGCCTAGCCTATACACTGAGTGAATCGTTGTACAGTCTTTTATGGCTTACAATATTACAACGTTTTTAAAAAAACACTTATCTGTGATGATACGTAATTTCTCTAATTATGAGAGAGAGAGGGAGCTTGGCACATACTGCACAGTAATTAATTCTCTAAGAGCAAAGTTATATAAAAACCAAGAAAATTAACACATTAATTTTATATTAAATATCACTCAACTTATACCTATGTAAGGTTAGACTAGTATTCACATATATTTTATGCATTCATGACATACTTAACTTGTTCTTAATTTTTTCAGTATTTCTGTGCTCTGCTATTCGTTTTTTCAAATTGTCGCAGTATATTGAAAAAAGTTTTTCAATATAGTGAGTGAAAAAAATCCATGTATAAGTGGACCCGCACAGTTCAAACCTGTGTTGTTCAAGGGTCAATTGTACTTGCTAGAATTAAGTAAAATGCGTAATTTTACCTAATTACAAAATAAAAATTTTAATTTAAGGTATTTATCACTCTATGCTGATTAGTAAATAAACCAGTCTTTAAGAGTTATAGACCTTTTGTACTATCTATTTTCTTGCTCAGGAAAAAAAAGGGGAAGAAAAAACTGCTCTTAAAACTGGTTGCAGGACTTCCATGGTAGTTCAGTGGGTAAGACTCCACACTCCCAATGCAGGGGCCCTGGGTTCAATCCCTGGTCTGGGAACTAGATCCCACATGCATGCCACAACTAAGAGTTCACATGCCACAACTAAGAAACCCACACGCTGCAACTAAGACCTGGCACAGCGAAAATAAATAAATAAATGAATATTTAAAAACAAAAAAAAACTGGTTGCCTCTAGGATGTAGGAATAAGAAGTGAGAAGAAATAGGGCACAGTACTTTTGCTTTTCATCAGGAATTTAAAGTAGAGGAAGATGAGCCAGTGCTTTTATATTCTTCATGTGTAACTTTATTTTCTTAAAAAAATAAAAATATTTTAAAAAGTAATGAAACTGGATTCTAGGTTTTAAGTTTAGGTATCCCATTTGGTAGAAGATTTTTAAATCTGAAATGTCAGAATTTGTTACTTATAGTCATTATTTCCCTTCTCATTGTCTTTACCCATGTTAAATGCATCTTAGATATATATTTTCTTATTAGTAATAGAAAGATTTGAAATTTCATAAAATCAAAACTTTAAACACATAAATGAATTCTTTGCTTTTACTGGTTCTCTTGGTTATATTTCTCATTCTAAAGTTTTATATTGTAAACTATTGAAACACATGAGTGGTTGACTGATTTCAATTAACCTTTTATTGTGACTTAATTCTCTATAAAATCAAGGTACATAATATTTGTCTTAATTCATTATTGGTATTGGGATTAAATGAAATAACTTACATGAATTTTGAAAACGTTTGTTAAATATAGGCTGTGGTAACTATGATATTCCAGGGATTTTCCTTGTGATTATTTATAATGTGATTTAATATCTTCAAAACTTATTCTAAGGTCTTTATTTGACATAAAAATTGTCATTATATAAGTCCATTAGAATTTTTAGTGTTCAAAAATACTTGGGGGAAATTTTTTAAGTCATTTCATCTCATTAAAAAAAATGAGACCAATATTAAATGGTCAGGTTGCAATTGTTTTTCTTCAGAATTTTCAAGATGATGAAAATTAATTGGTAAAGTGAATTACTGAGGAAGTTTGGTGGAAAAGTTTAAAGTATAGAATATTTTGAGTAACTTGATAAAATTAACTACAAAAGCTATTACAGGTATTTCCAGAGTAAAGTTTGAGTATTTAGTACTTTATTAAGCTGAAGAATCTGTTGTTACATTTGTCTTCATTATACTGGGAAAACAGTAGAAATAAATATTAAGCTGTTTAATGGCATTTCATTATATGGTCTTGAGAATGAAATATTTCATCAGTGTCTAGAAACATGTATATAACTTAATGTAACTTCATTATTATTAAAACTAAGTTTTGATTAGGACCTAGAGACCAAAAATAAATTAGAATTCTAGTAGAGCTCTTAGAGACTTCAGGTAAGCATTAGACTGACTCAAAATCATAATACTGATTTGTTTTTTAAGTTAGGAAAATACTTGCTTCATGATAGCTTACTTAATGTCTTTGTGTACTCCACCATTTAGGCAGGATTTATTAGAATACAAACTATGTCTCTTTAGGATGCCAGTATGTGCTGTTCTTTAAGTTTCTTGTGATGCTTTCTTTTTTGCCTTAGTATTCACATTACTAGCAAATTACCACATTAATTTAAGTAACTAAAATTATGTCAATTGTGATTTTAAATGTTACATTAAGATTAAAAATATTACTTAGAAAATCATTGGGAAATGATCTTGGTGTCTCTGAGTATGAGGAGGAGGCTGTTACCCATTTTAATCTAAGTTTTAAAAGAGAAAGTAGGGATTTAAATAGGATCATTTTATATTTAACGTGAGGAGAATTCTTTGAATGTTCAGAACTGTTATGAATGAAGTGGGTTGTAAAGAATTCTTTCTGGGTGTTTCTTCCTAAAAATATGTCATCCACTTGCCTGTTAGTTTAACTGCTGTGTTCACTGGTGGCATGTGCTTTGTGAACTCTTGTGTGTTGAAAGGATTATTTGACATTTAAAATTCTAACATTAGCACTTTTGGTGCTTTTTTTTCCTAATTAAAAAGATTATTTGACATTTAAAATTCTAAATTAGGACTTTTGGTGTTTTTTTGTTTTGTTTTGTTTTGTTTTTCTTTTCTTTAGGAGGAGCATATTATTTGATATCTAGAAGTCTAGGGCCAGAATTTGGTGGTGCGATTGGCCTGATCTTCGCTTTTGCCAATGCTGTTGCAGTTGCTATGTATGTGGTTGGATTTGCTGAAACTGTGGTGGAGTTGCTTAAGGTAATGACCTTTTTCCAGTCATTTGTTTCCCAAATCTTTATTGAGGCGTTATGTGCCACTTACCATGTAAGATGCTAAGAAAGCAGCAAGGAACATGAAACTCATCCTTCAAGAAGTTTGGTGTGAGATAGACCAAAAATTTATTATAGGATGTCAAAAATGGGTAACTGTAGGAGGCTTTGGCAACACGAGGCGAATCACTTAATTAATCATCCAAGAGTGGGGTGACAGAGGCGTGTCAAGGCAGGGTTTTCCAAGGAAGGGAGTCCAGACGTTAGCAGGCAGGTAGGAGAGGTAAGGTATGGTATAGGGAGAATAGGGAAGAAAAAGAAACAGAGACCTAGAAGGGGTGGAGTACGGTATGTTTAAGAAAAAAAAAACTGGGAATATTTCAGTATGACTGGAGCACAAAGTGGCAAGAGATATAAGATGAGAGGGAGAAAAAAGGATCGTGTCAGGAAGAGTCTTATTTGCTGTTAAATTTGGATCTTATCTTGACTGAAGTTGGGGATCCATGATAATCAGATCTGGGGCCTAAAGAAATATCTGACCACAGTATAGAGGATGTATTTGAGTGATCACAACTGGAGATGGAGACGATTTAAAAGGTCGTTGTCACTATCCTGGGAGAGGAGATAGTGACTAATATTAAACCAGTGCCCAGTGGGGCTGGAGAGATGTGGGTGTATTTTTTAAAAAGTTGAGTAAGTGGACTTGATAAATGGGATGTGGGAAATTAGAAAAAGAGAAAGGAAGATTTAGATGGATGGTAATGCCATTTACTGTGAGAGAGAGAACACAGAAGATTTTAGTTTTGGATGTCTGATTTGGTATATATAAGTAGAGCTGGCCAGAAAGTGGTGATGGTATTTCTGTGGAGTTGAGAAGAGAACTTGTTTGAAAAGAGTCATTAGTATGTGTGTAGCTAAAGCAGTAGAAGTGAAATAGGATCAATATTATTAAATGAGAGGAACCTTGAGTGACACCTACAGTTGTTCATGTTAAGTTGTAACTATTCTTCTGTAGTACGTGGTATACTATGAGATGTAACATCTGAAAAGGACTGACACTTGCATTGGCATTGACCTTAGCTGCATAAGCCAAAGGGACAGAGAAAAGGAAGTAAGGAAGCAATATAATCATAAAGAATTCATATTCACTCATCATTTAGTATATGTTTTTAATGTCATTGATATTTAGCCACAAATAATTTTGCTCTTAGAATGGAACAGTGTGTTTTTGGAGAGCTGCATGATAGCATGTTCATCTCTTTTCCTTATGCAACATAAGCGACCATTAAAAGCATGAGCTCACTAACCACAGTGAATACAAAATATATTTCTGCTTTGTAACTTAAAAAAATCCTATTAGTACTACTTAGTCATATTGTGATTTTTTTCTTTGCTTGTTAGCAGTTTTTTTTTTTATTTGAGCCTGTATAAAATACAGCAGTGTTAATAATTTGAGTATATTTTTGGTGTCTTCAGATGTTTGAATGACACCTTAATAGTAAACAGTAATTCATTCCTTTTCCCTAGGTCTCTCTATTCATTCCTTAGACAGGCATTTATTCAACTTCTACATGTGAGGCACTGTGATATCTCTAAAACGTTTCAAAAAGAATTGAAGAATTTGTCTGAAGTAACTAATATTGCTCATTCTATTATTTTCTTTTTATAGGAACATTCCATACTTATGATAGATGAAATCAATGATATCCGAATTATTGGAGCCATTACAGTGGTGATCCTTTTAGGTATCTCAGTAGCTGGAATGGAGTGGGAGGCAAAAGTAAGTAGTGATATCATTGGAACATCTGTAAATGCTGAATGTACAGACTTTTAGAGCTTATGTTTTACAAATGTTCAAAGATGTAGTAATACTTTCAGATTTCAAAGGTTCCTAAGTGGCCATTTTCAAAGAAGTTTATGTATAAGGTCATTTTCTATTTGGCAAGGTGGGGAGTATTTGGAGATAACAGTCATTTTAAGAGGTAATCAGAGTGTGGAAGAAAAAAAGAATAATAGGGTATGTCAGAGGGGTTTAGTAAAGGTAATTTTAGTACTGTAGTTTTTTTCTATATTTTTAAAGTTTGTGTTATTTGTTAGGAGGATGTGTACATCTTTAATTCATTTCAGAAATATGTGGCATGATCCTACTTTTGCTATTCATTTTCCCCCAATGTTTCCAACATTCTAGGATAGTTCTTTAAAGAGTATTCATTTAACAAAAATTTAGTAAGCACCTGCTTTGTTCTTGGCACTGCATGAGAGGCAGGGGAAACAAGACAGAAGTCCTTTTCCTCATGGGAGTTGTATTCTAGTGGAACTGAAGTAATGTATAGACACAATATGTTTGATTTTGATTTTTAATGTTTAAAATTTCAGGCTCAGATTGTTCTTTTGGTGATTCTACTACTCGCTATTGCTGATTTTGTCATAGGAACATTTATCCCATTGGAGAGCAAGAAGCCCAAAGGTTTCTTTGGTTATAAGTGTAAGTAAGAAAGAATGTTTTTTTAAAGGTACATATTATAGCATTCTAGTGTTAAACAAATTTAGTACATTTTACATATTTTGTAATGTACTTGAGTTTGGTATAGTGACTAACACTAATTGACAGTCCAGTTTAGTTTGGTTCCTTTATGTTTGTTGTATAATTGGAATAAAAAAATCACTTTTATTTACATCTTTCATTTTTCATTACTAGCAACAAAAGGTGATAGAGTATAGAAAAATCAATGCTACTGAAGAAGAGTGCCTTTGTCCTCTTCTCATTTGGGGAATTTGTTACCTGAAATTGTAAATTTTGTTCTAACATCACTTTTTCATTCTTTTAGTTGTATTTAAACACAACAGTCTAAAAAGTGCCTAAGACTGCGAACGCAACTAAAGATATTAGTTTCTTGGTATAATTTCAACCTAAGTTTTTCTACAGTTTACATTATTGAGAATTTTCCAGTTTTCATCTTCCATATCCTTTTCTTTCTGCATCTAATTTTCACTATAAGTGAAATTTACTTGTCATTTTTTGTTTCCTAAAGTGTCTTTCTGATCTCTTCCTCTCTCCACCACCCCCACTGAGCAGCCACCCTAAACCTATCTCTGCAAGGTAGAATGGAAGCCAGAAAGAATAGTGCAGTACCATCAGAGATGCTTGTCACTTAGGGTAATAGGTGTGTCTGTCTTAAATTGACAAAAACTCCTTGTTTTGAAACCCTAGAAGAAAAAGCCTAGCTTCAGTTCTCTTGAGTTGTTTAGTCCAGAGCTACTCTTTACAGAATGTTGTCTTGGGCCTTCTAACTATATTCTTTCCTTTGGCAATATCTATTCTCATGGCTCAAAATGCTCTCAAGAGACTGACATGTTTCTATTCCTGGAACTCTCCTTGAAACTCCAGATGTAGGTATATGTTCAACTGCTTATTTGATGTCCCTCCCACCTAACCCTTCTAAGACTTCTCCAACCTGATAAGTGAAAGAAACCAGGATTTCAGTGTTTTCTACTCACCCACTTACTTTCTAATCCTTCTCTAATCAGTACATTATTCTCCCACCGCTAGGTTGAACCACTGCAGTACCTCCTAAGTGGTCTCCCTGCTTCAGATGCTGATGCCTTCAGTCCATTGTCCATGCAGCATCCACATAAGCATTAATTACATCACATTAGTTGCATGATTCTGTGCACACCTTGGCTTTATGTTATATTTAGGACAAAACCTAAATTCCTATAAAGTAAAATTTTCTTAATCTCATCCCTGCTGATCTCTTCAATCTCATTTCATCTCCCCTTTACTGTGAGAGCTTTGCATTCTTTTAGTTCTTCAAAAGAGCTAAATCTTTTTTCCTGCCTCAGGGCCTTTCTACACTTTGTTGGCTATTCCTGGTGTACGTTTTCTCCTGCAACACCACGTGGCTGGATCGTGCTCAAAAAAGCCTCAGCTTAAGTGTTAGCTCCTTAGTTGTATCTCTTTAGCCTTCTGTAACACATGCGGTTCCCATTGTATGTACCTTTACTGCTATTTGCAGTGACCTTTTTCTTATTTTATAGCTCTCCATTGATTATTCTTAAGTTCCGTGAAGGTAGCTTGTTGTTGTTGGATCTCTCAGGACCTTAAGATACTGGATGGCTCCAGTACAGCACCTGGCATATAGTATATGCTCAAATATTGGATGGATGGATGGATGGATGAATGGATGAATGACCATTAATTGGTTGTTTCAGTGTCAGGGCCTACGCGAATAGATGAAAACAGTAGGACTAGTTGAAGCTTTCATTATTGTTGAAATGGAAGGGACATTTACCTAGCTTGTCTTAGCTAAAAATTATCTGGATGCCAGGTGAATAGTTTCAAAAGTCAAACAAATCACCACTAGGAAATAGAGAAAGCTGTACAGATAGATAGTATATAAGTTGGATATAAGGGAAAAAATGGTTCCAGGTTAGTGTGATGTCCCTTTTGTTCTTCTACCTGCTTTCTTGTTTCTTTGACCTCTTGGACTAGAGACAACAATCAAGTTAGAGGTGCTTGAAACATAGTTAGTAAGGTATACAAAATAGTAGGGCGTGAACCAGGTCAAATCACTGTTTTGAATGTAACCTGTTTCTGTCATGCAAGAAAAGAGGAACACCAATACTTGAATTAGGAAATATTCAAGAATTTACCAGTTACTTGAACTGAAGAAAAGTCAGGGATCATAGATAACCACTTACTCTTAACCTAAATTATATGGTCCAATATGCTATCCATTGATTGCCAAAAATATTTTGTTCTCTATAGCTGAAATATTTAATGAGAACTTTGGGCCAGATTTTCGAGAGGAAGAGACCTTTTTTTCAGTATTTGCCATCTTTTTTCCTGCTGCAACTGGTATTCTGGCTGGAGCAAATATCTCAGGTGATCTTGCAGTAAGTATTATAAAGTGCTATATCGATTTTATATAAAAATGATATATATATATTTATTTTTAAACGTAGACTTAAAAAATGTTCTTGTCTTCTAGGACCCTCAGTCAGCCATACCTAAAGGAACACTCTTAGCCATTTTAATTACTACGCTGGTTTACATAGGAATTGCAGTATCTGTAGGTAAATAACCTTACATTTGTTATATGTTTCAGAAACTTAATACTATGAACATTTATTTTCATGATAATATATTTCTAACTTTTAAATTAAGAAATATTTCAATAAAAAGACATGGAGTTTTGTATTTTATTTCCAAAATACTTAAGTAAACTAGTGGTGATTTTTATAGACATTATCTAAGTCACCAAATGTTCTATTGTTTCACCTCTAAGATTTTTATTAACTATATAGTAAGTTAGAAAGTTATGTAAAATCTTATCTGCAGATTTTTAAATTTCACTGAAATATATTTACAGAAAATGTAATTCATGTATAGAAGTAAATGCGTTTTACTTTCTGATCTTTACAAATTTTGGAATTTTTTTCATGATGGTTATGCTTTTACATAATCTTGTTGTATGAAGATTGTTTCAAGGCCATTAATCAATACCTGGCATTTTCACCATCTGATTTCAATGAATAGGAGGTACTACATTGAATGAAAGTATTATTAAATTAATGAAAATGATTTTAAGCCATTTTGATACATTCATGGAATCGTAACATTTTAGAACTTTAAGAAACGACTTAAGTGGTCAGCCAATGTCTAAATCTTTTATAGATAAGAAAGTCAAAGGTCAGAGATTTTGCTGCCAAAAATAAGACAGCATTTCCTTTAAAAAATTTTCATGGCAAAGAGGATTTTGGTGTTTTTATTTATTTATTTATTTGTTTATAAATAAATAAGTAAATAATTTTGAAAGGCTATTTATAATAGGAGTTTTTTTTTTTAATTTTATTTATTTATTTATTATTTTTTGGGGGGTACACCAAGTTCAATCAACTGTTTTTATACACATATCCCCGTATTCCCTCCCTTCCTTGACTCCCCCCACCTCGAGTCCCCCCCACCCTCCCCGCCCCAGTCCTCTAAGGCATCTTCCATCCTCGAGTTGGACTCCCTTTGTTATACAACAACTTCCCACTGATTATCTATTTTACAGTTGGTAGTATATATATGTCTGTGCTACTCTCGCTTCGTCTCAGCTTCCCCTTCACCCCCCGCCCCCTCCCACACCTCGAGTTCTCCAGTCCATTCTCTGTATCTGTGTCCTTATTCTTGTCACTGAGTTCATCAGTACCATTTTTAGATTCCGTATATGTGAGTTAGCATACAATATTTGTCTTTTTCTTTCTGACTTACTTCACTCTGTATGACAGACTGTAGTTCTATCCACCTCATTACATATAGCTCCATCTCATCCCTTTTTATAGCTGAGTAATATTCCATTGTATATATATGCCACATCTTCTTTATCCATTCATTTGTTGATGGGCATTTAGGTTGCTTCCATGTCCTGGCTATTGTAAATAGTGCTGCAATAAACATTATGGTACAAGTTTCTTTTGGGATATAATAGGAGTTTCTTTAACTGAAACATTCTAGTCCAGAAAAAATTTAATAACTACTGATTTTACATATAATTTGCATACATTGACTATAGATACTATCTTGTCTTGAATTTATTACACATTCCTGAAACTACATGCTTTACCCAGAAAACATATGTTCTTAAAAGGTGAGCATTGTCTTTAATGTTTAAGTTCTAAAATTCAGGTTTTACAGTTAAAATTTTTAAGCATACTACAAGTATAAATCTTAGTCTAGTACTAATGAAAAGAATCACAAACTCCAAATTCATTGACTACAGAATATAAATTTCCATATATTTGAGTAAGAAAATTTTTATTTTTGCCATATATTAAGTCATTTGTTGCGAAGTAATGATGGAACTGTAGTTATAAACTCAGCTACTAATTTGCATAAAAGTAATTTTGAAATTTTACTAAACAAGAGTTATAAATGCTAGTAATTAATATTATGGCAGGCTGTATTAACATTTAAAAAAGTAATTGGATTACAGTTATCATTGGAATGCATATGTAAATTCCTGAAATTCATTTTGAAAAAAACAAAATCAATACGCTTACTAGCAAAATATTTTTGTGTTCCCCTAAAAGTTTCTAGCATACTTATATAGATTATACATAAGCTAGCTGAGGATAATATAGTTTTAATTTAAAGAATGATATAACTGATTATGTTTCATGGGAAATAATTTGTTACTGTAGGAAAACATCTCTGTTTTTATCTGACCCTCCAACACTGCTTGACCTCATACTCATTTCATTTTGTCTACACTAGGGCAATAGGAGTAGCCCTTTCTCCCTGATATTCAGTAGCTGGGCCGGTAAAGATCCCCTCTACACCAGTGATTGTGTAACTAGCTCAAGCAGTGGAACCTTTTTCCCCCAGACAATTTTGATGGAGGACATCAGAATATGAAACATAAAAGCATAGCTGCTTTAGGGTTAGATAGGGCACTCTGTCTTCTCCCCTCACCCTCCAGTGGTTTCATGGGTACCTTTAAGGAAAGACGGTTTTACAAACATTGCTTTGAAAGTTTGAAGAAGAAATTTAAAAATAACTGTATATAGACTGTCATTAAAATACACTTCTTTTCAAAACTTAATTTTCATTTTATTCAGTTTTTGTTGTAATGCCTATGATTTTTACCTCATATATGACGAGACAGCAATATTAAAGTGCTTCAAAAGTAAAAGTAAATGAACTCTAAGGAATGGTCATTATTGTTAGTTGTACATATGTTATTCCAAATAAATTAAGTTCTTTTTTTTAAGAACTTTTGTTGAGATGGAATTGATATACAATAAACTTCATATATTTAAAGTGTACAATTTGATACTTTTTCCTTATTAGTAATGTATATATGGTATTCCCAATCTCCCAATTCATTCCATCCCAACCCCAAATTAAGTTCTTTTTCAAGAATACTTTTAAGATATTTTATTATGGAAGTTTTCAATTTTGCACAAAAGTAGAGTATTTTCTAGTGAGCCCAGTATAACCATCATCCAGCTTCAAAGAAGTTATCAAGAATTATCAGTACGTAGTTAATCTTGTTTCATCTATACCCATTCACTTTGCTCCATGGGTTATTTTAAAGCAAATCTCAGATACCATATGATTTTTTTTAATGTTTTTTAATTTATTTTTTCTATTGAAGTAGAGTTGATTTACAATGTTGTGCTAATTTCTGCTGTACAACAAAGTGACTCAGTTATATACATGTATATACATTCTTTTTTGTATTCTTTTCCATTGTGGTTTATCCCAGGATATTGAATATAGTTCCCTGTGCTGTACAGTAGGACCTTGTTGTTTATCCATTCTATATGTAATAGTTTGCATCTACTAACCCCAAACTCTCAGTCCATCCCTCCCCCACCCCCCACCATATGTTTTCTTATTATCAAGGTAGACTTACTTGATACAAAGGTTTAAATAGAATTATATAATTCATTCATGTTCAAACTGTTTTCCCTCACAGAAGATTGATATTACCTTAAGGCTGATCTTTGGCACATTTTAAATATAAAATGTTTGGAGTACAGGAAAATATTTCTGCCATTTGGAGCTCTTTCAACAGTGTTTCTGTATTTGCTTAAGGACATCTTAACCAAGTAGTGCAGGAAATGGTTTTGCTACTATACCATTTTCACAGCAATACTTAGAAGGTTTTTACGTGTATACATATATATATACTAGTCTTTATAAGGTTCTGTTTCACTGTCTCAATACTGGGGACCATGATGCTTTGCAAATTCTGTTCCAGGTAAAGCTTTCTTAATTGTAAATGCAAAGTATGCTATTATAAGCAAGTATATACAGTCAGTATCATAATTTCTTTATTGGTATATATAATTTTAAAATGAATGTAAATGTTAACTCGATTATTTGTCCTCATTGTCACTTGTGCTTCAGGTTCTTGTGTTGTTCGGGATGCTACTGGGGATGTTAATAACACTATTATAACAGAGCTAACAAACTGTACTTCTGCAGCCTGCAAATTAAACTTTGACTTTTCATCTTGTGAAAGCAGTCCTTGTTCCTATGGCCTAATGAACAACTTCCAGGTGAGCATCAAATTTATATTATACAGACATTCTTTGTTCATCTAGAGGTCAGACTACTATCAGCTCTGACCATTCAGAATATAGCAAGAACGTAGAAGGGGGAGCTCTTGTTACTTTATACCCAGATATCAATAAAGACTGTACGCAACTAATTGGGCAAACAGAAAAATATGAAAGAATGAAATCTGAGCCTGTTCAGGGGCAAAAGGGCCCCAGAGGGTAACACTTTTATAATTAGGGTATAATATATAGTACATGTATACAGTATACTTTTTCAGAAAGCAAGAAAGCTTGTGGTCATATGTGCTGAGTCTAGTTTTGGATTCTCTGTTGTGTTCCATTGATCTTTGCGTCTGTCCTTCCACCACTGCCATACTTTCTTGATTACTGTAGTTAGATTGTAAGTCTTGAAGTCATGTAGCTTGATTTCTCCTACTTTATTCTTTTTCAAAATTGTTTTAGCTATTTTAATTCCTTTGCTTTCACAAATAAATTTTAGGATAATCTATTTTTATCTACAAAAAAGTCTCGCTGGAATTTTGATAGGATTTGCATTAAACTTGTACATCAGTTTGGCAAGAATTGATAGATTTACTTTGTTGAGTGTTCCAGTCCATGAATATGTATGTTTCTCCATTTATTTAGATCTTCTTTGACTTCTTTCATCAGTATTATGTAGTTTTCAGAGTATTATTAGGCCTATACACTTGTTAGATTTACACTTAAGTATCTCATTTTTATTTTGAACAGTTTAAATCCATACTAATTGAAATGAGTTCAGTTTTCTAATTTGAGGTTTCTCCACAATTGCTTTATATATAAATGCCCTTTTAAAAAAGTATGGATCAGTATCAGTAGTCTTATTTAATTAGATACGGCTATCATATAGTGATGCTGTGTTAAACCACCATTGAACAACAGAAATTATTAATGGATGCTTGAAAATTTGTGAACTATTAAACATGAACTGTGTAAAGATTAGTATTACTGCTCAAGTATTTGGGGAATATCAGTTTTATTATTACTTCCATAAGATACTGAAAGTGAAATGGAATTTTTTATAGACTTTATAGGTGTTAGATAAGATTTATAAGGGGAAAAGGAATTACTAAAATCTGGAGGATATTTTGAGAGTTGCTTGGTAAGTCTCAGTCTAGAAAGAAAAGAACACAAAGGTATAGATTCAGCAGATTAAAACAAGATATTCTGTGGTAAATTTATAGAATAAATGGTTCTGCTAATTCAAAGTCGAAAATAAAAATTCTGCTTCCTAGTGCTTCTCCAGTATTGTGTAAACATAATAAACTGAATAGTTGAGGACTTAATGTATTATGTAGAAATTTTATGTAGAATCTGTGTATTTTACATTAAAATTTTATAACTTAAATTTTTAATGGCATTATTTGTATTTTGTTTTGCATAGTTTTGATCAATTGACTGAACTTTCAGAGGTTAAAAATATTGAACTCAATTATGTAATAGAAGTTTGTTTTTTCTAGTCACAAGACTAGGCAAAATCGTAGGAATGAAAGAAAGTATTCATGTCCAGCTAATTATTCAGGCCAATTCTGACATTGATATTGTGTATGAAAGGCACAAATGTTGGTCTCTGCCCAGTGACTGAAAATGCCAATCAGATTTCTGTGTTGTTGCCTTAAAATACAAAAGTGTGTTGTTTTTATCAAGTCTAAGTATGAACTCATTCAAGCAAAGTATAGGAATTTGGTATACATAAAGCTGCTTTTCCAATTTAAGTAAATTTTTGAAAAATACTTTATAAAGTGATACAGAATGGAAAGAAAATCCTGTAAAATTATTAATTGTTTGTTACTTGGAGAATGAAGAATGGTGAATAGAACATAACTGAGGAACATGTAAGTGGAGATTCCATCATGAAATCTATACAAAAGCACACGATATAATACTGTTTTGCATGTAATTGATAAATATATGCATATATAGTTGGGTCACTTTATCTTAAATATTTCATTTTCTTTAGTTTTATGTTTCTTATTATATTTCTGCATTTTAATGTCATCTGAAACCTCTGACTCACCACTGCTTAATAAACAGAATGTGGGCATCTTTGCTCTGTAAAATTCCTTCATACCCAAACTTAAGTCTCACTGTTTCTATCCAGACTGAACTCTAGCGATGATGTGCTTATATATGTATACATGCACATGCTTACCCTACTCTGTTGCTTTATTTGGTGCTTCACTTTGCTTGGAATGCCCTGGCTTTTTCTTTTTGTATATC
Organism: Hippopotamus amphibius kiboko; assembly: GCF_030028045.1. NCBI lineage: Eukaryota > Metazoa > Chordata > Mammalia > Artiodactyla > Hippopotamidae > Hippopotamus > Hippopotamus amphibius. The sequence goes on along the minus strand of NC_080186.1, from coordinate 171,755,279 downwards.
TAAATCTGTCTGCTCTTCAGACCCAGTTCCATGAAGATTTTTTAGAACCCTAAGTCATCAACACACATATCCCACATGCAAAATCTCACCTTCATTTTACTTGCCACTTTTTTCCCTTTTATTAGACTTTTGTCTTCTATTCCCCCTTATTAAAGACCAAACCACCTTTTGTGTTTCATGTTTGTTTCCACTATATATTTTGGACAACACTAATGTTGTCATTATTTACATTCATTTTCATTTACTTGCTGCTAATATTTTACCAGAAAATGAGGGGAAACACAAAGGTTATTAATAAATATATAACTAGAAAACAAGAAACTTGGCAAATCATAGAAGCATAGTTTCTAGATGCTAAGCATTGAGCATTATTTACCTTAATTCAGAGGTGATGGAAGAAAAGAAATTGAATTTTTTCCTCAAAACATGAAAAGTGAAATGTTATGGTTATAATAATCTTGCTGGTGTCAGTTTTGCCTTATATCCATCAATATATCATAGTCTCTTTTCTTTCCTTTCTTCTTCATTTACCTCCTGCCTTTGTACAATACTTACTGAACTTTGAAGGCATTACACAGAGAGACATGGAATTTTGTATTATCAGATAAGTATATAGAACAGAAACTAAGTCTGCTTATTTTTATCTTGGTCCACTTTATCTGTCCTTTGTAATCTCCTTCCCTAAAGACAGATTTGGCAATGCTAGATAATTTAGCATTAATTAATAACTGTATAAAAATAGTGATTATGAAAAATGTATGGTGTGTATATAACTACTAAATTGGTATTAAAAAGCTGAATCTTTTCGATGAGTTTTTGCTTCTGGAGATTCTCAGAGAAATCAATGCTAATGTTTTTTAAAACTCTTAAATATATTCTTCAGTTTTAAACCTAAATCTTCTGAAAGATGCAGGGAGAGCCATTTAAGTGAAACAAGGTGGTTTATGTACACATGAAACCAGACTTATGCATTATGGCCAGGGATTGTGCCCATAGCTAGTTTACATCTGGCTTAATATTAAATTATAGGCAAGTGTGTAATAAACAGCCTAAAACCTGATTTCCTGATCCCTTTGGTCTCAGTTGGCATGTTTTTGGGCAATATAAATGAAAGGTAAATCTCCACTAATGAAGCAGTGAATCTAGGTGGTGATCATCATTCACTACTAGTAAAATTTATAATGGATAGATCAAGTTGGCAGTACCTGAATCCATTAAACAACTCTTCCAAATCAGTTTTTTCTTTTGGCAAATTTCAAAGGTACACAAAGAACAGTAATCTGTGTACCTACCCTTCATTTGTATTTACTAGTTATTTATATTTTGCCCCATTTGCTTTATATTTATATATATGTATAGAATTTTTCTCCTCAAACGTATGAGGTTAAATTACAGACATCACAACATGACAATCAGATTGAAGTATTTAAAACATTCTTTACAAGCGTGGTAAATTATCCCATGCAAGTGATTCAGTGTTGATGAAATACTGTTGTCTAAATGTATTTTCCATATTCATACTTCCTCACTTGTTGCAGTAATATCCCAGATCAATTTTTCCCAGATCCAGGAGTCAGGCTGGTGTCACACATGGCCTTTAGTTATGTTATTTTAAAATTCTTTCATCTAGAGGAGCTCCTAGCCTGCCTGTTTTAATATTTCAGGATGTTGACATTTTGAAGAGTCCAGGCAAGTTATTTTGCGTTGTGCTCCTCAGTATCCTTTTTTTTTTTTAAACTTCATCGTAGGGAAATGCTTGAACAGGTACAAAGATAGAGAAAGCAATATAATGCGCCTAACATACACATTTTCCTGCTTCATCAGTTATCAATGCATGGCTAATTTTGTTTTATTTATGGACTCCTCACTTCCCAGATTATTTAGAGGCAAATCCTGGAGTTAGATACTTTTGGCTGGATATTTCTGCTTTTAGCTTTAAAAAATGACTCTTTAAAAACAAACAAAAAACCACAATACCAATTTACTATCTTAACATTAAAAAACAAACAAACAAACAACCTTCCTGACAGAAGTATATCATACCACCTTGGAATATCCTTGCCAGAAAACTTGTACCTCAGTCTAATCAACTTGTCTAGACCTGCCTACCAGTTGACTAGAAATAGAGGTGAGAGGAACAAGTCAAACAAGGTAGTGGAGATTGTCAACAAAATCTAAAGCATGGGGTTTCTCTAGGAGAAATGACAAAAATAATCAAATGTGAAGGAAAGGGTGAACCTGTAGATTGAAAAGGACTTAAGAGACATATCAACCAAATGTAAAGTGTAATCCTTTTGTGGATCCTGATTTGAACAAACTATTTTAAAAAGCAAGAAAAAAGGAATAATTTGGGAATTTTGAATGCAATTGGATATCTGATGCTGTTAAGGAATTATACAGTTTTTAAACTGTGACAATGACTTTATAGTTACAGTTTTTAAAAGTTCTTACCCATTAGAGGTATGCACTGAAACATTTATGCATGAAATGATATCTGGGCTTTGATTCACAGTAATGCAAAGATTGGCCCTGTTCAAACCGAGTGATGGATACTTTGTAGTTCAGTATGCTCTCTCTGCCCTGGTGTGTGCCTTTCAAGTTTTACAAAATCAGAAGAATTTTTATATTAAGACCTGGTGGTGGGGGAGGGAGGGGATATGGGGATATATGTATAAATACAGCTGATTCACTTTGTTGTACAGCACAAACTGGCACAACAGTGTAAAGCAATTATATTCCAATAAAGAGCTTTAAAAAAAAGAAAAAGACCTGGTGGTAAATCAGTTCCAGAAGTGTGTAATGCACGTAACCATTGTTACTGTTTACTGTTGTTATTGTCATCCAATTTCTCTCAGCATTACCACTCGTGTTCTTCATGGCAATAATACAGATGAATAGTGTTGTGTTCTTTTCTGAATTTTATATAAGATTTATTTTTCCATTTTTGTCATTTTTTTTTAAGGTAATGAGCATGGTATCAGGCTTTGCACCATTAATTTCTGCAGGTATCTTTTCAGCCACTCTTTCTTCTGCATTGGCATCTCTTGTGAGTGCACCCAAAATATTTCAGGTAAGTATTTTCACATTACAAATTTTATTAAAGGGGCAGTTAAGGTAATATGTTTAAATGTGAGATTTTTAATACTTTTAAATTATTTGTTTACTTCTGTCAACCCCATGTATTGATATTTATGACATATACAAATACATATATTGAGTGACATATTTAATTTTATGCATATGAATGTGAATGTGTATATTCATATCAACACTTGTGCATTATCTACCATCAGAGTATAGTTTTTGAGTTGTCTTTCTGGAAGTGGTGATGAATTTTTCCTTTTTTGACATACCGTTCACATAAGTTTTCATACTGTCTTGTTAAGGATAAAAAGTAAATCAAAGACCATAAATCAAAAGAATTAAAGTATCTTATTCCTATTAGTATAATGCCAGCATTCACGTTTTATTTTACGAATATTTGAATGTCTAATATGTGCCATACATTATGTTAGGTACTCAGGATATAATAATAAATAAGATAGACACTGTCTCTCTTTAATGAACATTAAATAAACAGCTGATACTGGATAGAAAATACTTTTTTTTCTTAAAGATTTATTATTTAGTTATTTATTTTTGGCTGTGTTAGGTCTTCATTGCTGCACACGGGCTTTCTTTAGTTGTGAGTGGGGGCTACTCTTCGTTGTGGTATGTGGGCTTCTCATTTTGGTGGCTTCTCTTGTTGTGGAGCATGGGCTCTAGGGCACACAGGCTCAGTAGTTGTGGTGCACTGACTTAGTTGCTCCATGGCACGTGAAATCTTTCCAGACCAGGGCTTGAACCCATGTCCCCTGCATTGGCAGGTGGATTCCTAGCCACCGCACCACCAGGGAAGTCCCTAGAAAGTACTTTTTATTACTAAAACAAATGAAATATTGATTCTGAAGCTTTGTTCTTAATTTCCTTTGTTCTTTTTGTTCTTAATTTTTTGTTGTAGCTAGTTAGTACAGTAGAGTCATAGAATATTTTCTAAAATTATTTTCAGTATTGTTTTAAGAAAAGTGTTTTATAATTAGGATTTTTATTTGCTGTAAGTCTAGGATTTGGACTTGGTTTTCTTAAATTAGGTCACACGTCTATATATTTCGCAAGCTTCCACATTTCTTCTATATGTATGCCTGCTTCTTTGTCTCTTTATTCATATAAGAATTTCAGCCTGGGGTGGGGTAAAATGGGTAAAAACTTCAGTGTATTCTAAACCTCCTGCCTTTCTGATGCTAGAAATGTTTGAATCTCCTTTACAGTTTGTAGGTGAAGCAGTTTGATGGGAAAGAAAGAGGACCAAGAATTAGAAACTTGAGTTCCACTCCTGATTTAACCTATTGTAACTATAAGCAGATCTGTATGTCTTATTTCAATATATTTCATTTTCATGTTTATATTTCTTCATTAGGCTCTATGTAAGGACAACATCTACCCAGCTTTCCAGATGTTTGCTAAAGGTTATGGGAAAAATAATGAACCTCTTCGTGGCTACATCTTAACATTCTTAATTGCACTTGGATTCATCTTAATTGGTTAGTCTACAAATATATGCTAATGTAGATTTTGTTGCATTTATAGTATTAGCTGTCAACATTGAATTATTAAATTATAAACAAAATGTTACTTTGCCTACAATACTAAGTTAGTTTCTTTTTGATCAAAGAAAGAGTGTTGAGAAAATATTGCAAATGATAGTGCTTATTAAATATTTGCTAAAATTCTTAGGATCACTAATTCCTCATTAGGGCTAGAGGGAACTCCTAGGTTCTTTTGTCCCTAAAACAAATATGATAATAGCATAAAGAAAAGGATTCCAGTGTCTCTCATGAAGTTAGAACCTCCACCAATCTACTTTTTGGCACTTTTGCCTCTGATTGTAAGAAAGCTAATGCTGAAGAAGACCTTGGACTTTTAATAAAAGTGTGATTTTACCCACTAGAAACTAACTCTCATGTGATGCTTATGAATGTATTTGGTATAGCTACTTTTTGAGAACAGGTTGGCAATATTTAGTAAAGTTTCCTATGATCCAACAGTCCTTTTTAGGGGCTTTTACCCTATAGAAACTCACATATATAAGAATATTTTTAGTGTCATTAATTATAATAGTAAAAAATGGAAGCAACCTGAGTACCTATCAACAGAAGAGTGAAACTGCAGAATAATATTCAGCAGTAAAAAAGTGAATAAACTTGGTTTTCATATATTAATATAGATGAATCTTGAAATAATAAATGTGAAAGTATCAAATTGCAGAATGATAATATAGTATGATATAATTTATGTAACTTTTAAAACACCCAAAACAGTGCTACATAATGCTTATGGACTACTTATGTGTGTAGTAAAACAATATAATATCATTGGAAAGAATATTCCAACTTGAAGAGTGAGGTATAAAGGGGGTTTCTACTATGTACATGAGGTATGGTTTCTGAAAATTAAAGTATATGAAGTATATATGGCAAAATTCATTAAATCTGGTTTGTATTCATTATGCCATTATCTAAAGGTTTGAAATAATTCCTAGTTTTGAAAACTTAAAAAATGTGTATAATATGTCAGTTAAATATGCTTCATGTTTCTTTTGCAGCTGAACTGAATGTTATTGCTCCAATTATCTCTAACTTCTTCCTTGCATCATATGCATTGATCAATTTTTCAGTATTTCATGCATCACTTGCAAAATCTCCAGGTGACTTTACATTTTTTAAAAGTTCTATAAATGTGGTAATGTCTGATTTTAGAGAAAATAAAACTAACACATTTTAAAAGATAGCAGGTGGGGAATTAGCTCAGTAGTGCTTCACTCTGCCTTTATAGTTGAGTCAAATTGAGTCTTCAAAGATCTCTTTATCGTGAAGTTTTTTGGTAAATAATGTCTGTTTCTTGTCTTCAAAGAATTTAAAATAGCATTAATCTTAAATTCTGACACTGCGAAAGAATTATTTTGATTTTTTTCTGTGTTTATTGTTCATTTAGCTGATTGCTATTTCAGTTCTAAGTTAACCTGTCCAGGAATATTTTTAACACAATGAGTTCTGTGGAGTTCTAACATAGGGGTCTTTATCAACTGAAAAGTTACTCCATATACTTTTTCAGTGGGTGTTTTGCTATCTATGACAGCAGTTGGACATCAGAGAAGGAAATGGTGAACTGTTTCTCCTAAGGGTCTAAAAAGTTTCTTAGAACAGCAAAGATAAAGTATGGGAACTTAGGACACAAGCATCTTAGCTTCAGTTTTTACTTTAAGAATATAAATTTTAGGGGTGGTGTGGGTATGGCTGTAAAAGGGTAACACAAGGGATCCTTGTGTTGGACATTTCTTTATCTTGACTGTATTAATACAAATATTTTAGTTGTGATATTGTGGTATCATTTTGCAAGATGTTATCATTGGGAGAAACTAGGTAAAGTGTCCCTGGAATCTCTGTGTGTTATTTCTTAAAACTTTGTGTGAATCTTCAGTTATCTCAAAATTAAAAGTTTAATTTTTAAAAAAGCTTATGTTTTATTTTGAAATGATTTAAAAATAGTATTTTGGCTCTGGAATTACCTACGAATGAAAATTTTAAAATACGGTCTTCAATACTTTTTCGAATGAACTTATTAATTCATAAATACTTCCCCAAATGGGAAGGTATGTTTTTGTAGTCAACTCAGTTTTTCTAGCAAGTAGATGAATTTTTTAATGATTCTAAAGAACAGTTTGTTTGAATAGTTTTATATATTCATTAGAATATAGATGTGTCTCTTGCTAAAACACAGAAAATAAAATTGCATTATTAAGGACTCAATTTGAAACCTAATTTTTTAATCTTCTCTAGTTTTTATCATTCAGTGGGGTAGGCTGGTACGTCCTTTTTTTGGTCAGGAGTTTTTTGAATACAGAAGCTGGTAAGATAGGATAATGTGGACATAAATAGACGTGCCCACTTCATGGCTGTCAAGAATCATGACATTGTGATCAGTAATGGTTTTTGACGTTACTGTTATGATTAGGCTTATAGTTCACATTTAAAGACCTCTCAGTGTAGCAGCCGCAGAGAAATTTATTTTGTGCATACATATGTACCAGTGTCTAAAGCAGATGAGGTATCTAAGTGACTTTTATTTATCTACTTTATTTGTTGTTAGGATGGCGTCCTGCATTCAAATACTACAACATGTGGATATCACTTCTTGGAGCAATTCTTTGTTGCATAGTGATGTTTGTCATTAACTGGTGGGCTGCATTGTTAACATATGTGATAGTTCTTGGACTTTATATTTACGTCACCTACAAAAAACCAGGTTAGTAGTCTTCTATATTTAGTATTTGAAGCTAAAAAATGTCTAGAAGTTCTTTGTAACTTTTCATATCTAAACATCTTTTGTATATCGGAAAGGACCTTTGTGTGAAACCTAAAATACTTTATTTTCAAATACATATATGAAGGTGAGTCAAAAATTATCCACACTCATTATATTAAACTTCTGTTAAAACTACAGCCAGAGGGTGGATAATTTTTGACTCACCCTTGTAGTTTTAATGAAAACTTTACCACAAAACTTATTCTATACAGTTCCATTCTTCCATAAGTTAAATTTAATCCTATTTGTAGAAGAATAACAAATTCATATAATTAACATTCTGCTGTACTCAACATATTTTAAAATTAATCTTTGAAAGGATTATATTGCAGTACTATAGTTGCTATTAGCCTAATAAGCATTACATGTATTACCTCCTGTGGTCTTAGTGTCTACTGTAATTTGTACCACAGAATTCACAAGATACTAGAAGACATAGTATCTTCTCACTAGTTTACTGTGTAGCAGGGAAAATCAGACAAAGGTATTTAACTGGGAAATGAAGATTACCTGGAATGTGTAACGCTGATAACTGCTGGATGTATCTCCACATAAGCAGATGGATGCTAGGATATGTTAGGATTAGTCCAGTTACATGGTACGGTAACCTGTAACAAGAAAATCCATTGAGAAATGTTTGAAAAGTTTTGGCCCAATAGAATAGATTGGGAAGAGATTACAAGAGTAGTTGCAGTGTAGTCATTTTAAATAGTGAGGAAACATCTTGTAATCCAAGTAGGAGAGAATGAGGTTTTGGATTAGAATGGTGGCTTTAGAAATGAGATGGACAAAGACGATACTGTTTTAACCATTTTAGAAACAATTATTTCTCTGATATGCTTATTAAGTCTCTAAAGTAACAAATGTCTAAAATCATCATTTTTGTTCAGTAAGAGGTTTAATTCAGGCTGTTTATTCAGTAAAAGGTACAACTTGCCTGTTCAAATAACTTAAATTGTTTACTCCTATAAATAGTACTTTATAACAATCATAGATCTGCCTCTTTCCTTTTAGACCTTTGGCTATATAAGCAGTCATTTTTAAATGTTTTCTTCTTTTCTAAAAGGCTCATTTTGAGCTGCACACCACACAGCATGTCTGCAGCCCTATCATCTCAGACTTTTCTAAGTTGTACTTTTTTTTTTTAATGTAATTGTAATACAGATTAGCATTGTGTTAACTTCATGCCATGGACCTGAAATATTGAAAGTCCTGAGTACAATAGTTGATTTTAGCAGTCGACTTTTTAAATGAGAAAGCATTGGTTATTGATGACTTGTTACAACTGGTATTATGCTGCATGAACACTGTCCTCCCACAGACGTGAACTGGGGGTCCTCCACACAAGCCCTGACGTACCTGAATGCACTGCAGCATTCGATTCGTCTTTCTGGAGTGGAAGACCATGTGAAAAACTTCAGGTAAGCAATAAGGTAACATAGAAACATTTTTGTCTTAGGTGGCAATCAGTTCTTCATTTATTGTTCAGTAACACTTTCATATGCTGATATTTCATGAAAAATTCTCTAAAAGCATAGAATATCATTTCTTGTTTTGGTGTGATTTGAGCAGTTTGTTGAAAAACAAAGTTGAGGTTTCTTGTTATCAAAATTTTACGAAGAGATAAATTATCATCTACCTTACAAAAAGGTTATGAACGTTTTGGAAGTCTCTCATTTGAAGACTTTTAAATAGTAGGTATCATAAAGTAAATTTTTTTTTCCTCTCTGTGGCCATTCAAGTTGTATAACGACTGAGGATGAAATTTATAAAAATTCTTGTTTTGTAATTTTACTGAGTTGTTCTCGTGGAACTGGAAACCAGTTTTAGTGATAAAGAATCAGTGCCTTAGAGTAAAGAGCATTTCTTATTACTTTTCTCAATAAATTACTTTTTATTTTATCTTATAATAGTTTATTAGTCATCAGTTTAAAAAGTATTCCTTAATTTAACATGCTTCTAATAATTGATGAGATTCAGTTACTAACGCATTGTTGTAAATCCAGAAGTATTATTTGTTTATATATTATTAGAAATTATAGATTATTACTTATACTGAGCTAGAAGTAGTCTTGTCATTTTAAAAAAATAGACCATTAGACAGTCATTCCCATACTATTCATGTAAGCCTGGCTCTGAACGGGTGACTTCCCACAGCCATGAGGAATCATTTCTAATTGGCTTCTGCACGATAATCACAGAAATAAGTTCCTTGTTTCAGTAAACCAAAAGGCAAAATCCTTTTTAAAGAAAACTTCAAGAGTGGATAAGCGCCAGAAAAGTGCTCTACCAAATTACTCCCAGGAAGAAACATGTTTGTATAGTCTTCTTTTTACTCTTTGGGTCCTCCCTCCCCCTTTTTCTATAATGAAAGCTTCCCATAGACCACAGATCTTCAGCTTTGGAGTAGAGAGAAGCTGGAAAATGAAAAAGAAATGAGAGCCCTGGGAGGAAAACTTTAATTTCAGCACATTTTGAACATTTTGAATAGTTGATGCCAAATATGGCATAAAATAGAAATCATTCCTTTATGTAAAAAGTTGTATCCAAGAACTGAGAGTATGACCAAAAAGTCAGAGTTAATTTGCCATTAATAAAAAACTATTGTTTGGCTTATTAGAGGAAAATTATTATAGGAAAATTTTTTAAAATTTTATTCTAGTAAGTGTATAATTTTTATCAGAATTATACATGAACATAGTTTAAAGAGAAAAAACTTAGGTTTGTCATGAAAATTAGTAGTTGCCGCACTTCTCAAATCCCTATTGCTCTCATGCCACAGGCAGCCACTTTCAACTCGTAGCCAAATTGTGCAGTATTTACTTCATATTCCCAAAAAGCGTGTTTGTCTTACTTTGATTTTTAATTTTCAGCGCTATCTGCTGATTTCTTTCATCCATGTATGCCCACTACACATGTGCACCCTTCCCTTTACCCTACCCTTCCAGTGTATGTTTTGTCATTATTTTGATTAGACTTGATATTTATATTTGTTTTCTATGTAGCCAATAAATTTTTTTCCTGTTTAAATTTCTATCTATCACTATCTCAGCCTTCACCAAATCTTCCAAAAAATTTTTGTTTTCTTCACTTTGTAGTTTCTATTTCTTTAAAGTGCCTTTCTCACCATTTCCTGCCTTTTTAATTTGGATTCTTAGATTAAGCCTTGTCTGAAGCATCTGTGATCCTGGGCCAGGGAAGTTCTGCATTGGTGGGTAGGGCTTGTCTGTGAAGCCCTTAATGAAGATTAATGTGGCTTTGCTGGTTCTTTAAGAAATTTAAGTCATCTTAAAGGTTTTCTTTTTTGATGTGATTAGATTTCTCAGGAAATAATCTTTTCATCTTCTGCTTGTTGATAAAGTTCTGCCCACCAGAGTTCTGAGAGCCAGGTGGGAAGGCAGCTCAAAGATCTCGGGGTTCAGTATATAGTAAATGTTCTCCTAACTCCCCTACTTAAAGTAGCTGCTTATGCCCTCAGCTGTTGCTCCCAGACCAGCGGCTTCTCTAGCGAATAAGCCCTAGCCTACCAGGATTGGAGAGGGACAGGGACAGTTGCCCACCATAGTGATGGAAATGATTTGGGTTCATTTAGGTGCTTCTTATGTAAATTTTAAATCAGTTCTTCTTATTTTAGTGTCTTTAACACATTGCCCCCACCAATTCCGGAGGCATCTGCTGCCTCTAAGTCCTAGGCATTTTGATGATTCTTAGCGGTAAAATCAGGTGGCTTCACAGTTTTCTCTTATGCTCATTTATAATTTAGCCTTTTCCTGATTTGTCAAAGCCTTTATTGTTCTTCTATCTGCCTTCTGGCTTTCAAAATTTCAGTGCTATTGTGTCTTATCCTGTTCTCCACATTTTTGGTACCTTAAAAAGTCCCATCATACTATGAAGATTTTAAGGAGGCAGTAAAGATGAAGACAGATGTTCACACTCTGTCACTGTTACTAGAAGACATCCCTAATATATTTTGTTCTATTCCTTTTTTGGGTATGATAAAATTATACCCAAATTATGCCTTTGTGGTATGTTTACTATTTAGTAAAGATAGGGACAAGTTCATTTCCCACAGTAATAGGTTATATTAGTAATAGGTTAAACTACCATAACGAAAAGCTGAAAAAATGAGGTGGCTAAACAAGATAGATATCAGTGTTACGTAATAGTCCAGAGGTAGATAGATAGTTCATAGCTGGTAGGCAGATTGATTGCACTTGGTTGTTCAGGTCCCACATTCCTTTTATCTCATCAGTCTGCCATTGCCTAGGACATGCGTTTATGTCCGTGTGGTCAAAGACATCACCACCTCCACATCTAGCTTAAGGGAAAGGGAAAGAAGTATGGAGGGTGGCCAGCTTCCTTTTTAAAGGACAAGACGAGGAATTAGGAACGTCATATGGGCTGGAAATCAGTCATAGGGCCATGTTTAGCTGCTAGGAAGACTAGGAAATGTGATGTTTAGCTGGGAGCCATGTAACCTGCTAATGCTCAGTCGGAGACACTGGGCTACTAGCAGTCTGGGCCTTAGAGGATGACTTCATGTTTGATTGCCCCAAAGCAATTCCCCTGGACAGAACTGGTTTTTCAGATAGCTTGCTAAAATTCTGAACGAGTTAATAGCTTCTTCGGTCTTTATTCAGGTTTTCCTGCTTATTTTATGAGTGCTTAGGAACTACCCTAACAATTTAGTAGGTAACTCAGAATTTTTAGTCTATTTGCTTTTTGTTAAAGTTGGTTTTAATTATACACATTCTTAAGAATTTTTGTGAACCTGTTTGAATTTATGAAATGGATACCTGAATACTTTTTCCTCAAACAAGATTGATTTTTGTTTCTAGTCAACGAAAATCAAGAGTTAAAAATACATGACAGTCATGGCACTGTCTTGTGTTTGCAAAGATAATTAATTTCAATTTTGTCTTTCATCATAATTAATTAGAATGAAAACTTTTAGTTCAAATAGAACCTATTTCTTTACCACAGGTGGTTTTACTCATATGACAATAGTCATTAAAATTAGGGAGGGCTGATATTGCAAAGTAGAAATAAGTATGATGTGATCAAGCTAAGAAAGAAAGTGACCTCTTTTTCACATGAAGGCAAGGCCATGCTCTCAGGAAGTTTTGTGAACTCTGTGAAAGAACTGGAATATTTATTACCTTTAGAAAATGAAAAGTTGTTACGTGTATTTAACCAGCATGGTCATTTCTTTCTGTACCACCCAGAATCTTCATGTATAATATTACCTATTAATTTAGGACATTTGGTATGATGCTTGTTAAAAGAAGGTTTTGTTTCTGAATTTCTCGTGTACCAAGGAATCCTGGTTAAGTCATCTTCTGTAAGAATATTGTGGCCTGTGTCTTGAGGACAATTGCATAAAGGAGAGTGAAGTGTAATAATATATTCTTAGAGAAGCAGCTTAAAATCATGTTCATGTTATCAAAACCCTAAATTTCTCTTTCTTTTTAATCTTAAATTAGGCCGCAGTGTCTTGTTATGACAGGTGCTCCAAACTCACGCCCAGCTTTACTTCATCTTGTTCATGATTTCACAAAAAATGTTGGTTTGATGATCTGTGGCCATGTACATATGGTAAGTACTAGCTTTATTTTCTATATTGAAACATTTTTCACTCTGTGTATATCATCTGTAATTTGTGGAGCTTTCTAGATTTGAAATAATTTGAGTAGGTTTTAGCAAACTATATTGCTTTGGCTAAGAAAAATAGCTTCTTGATAACTAAGGAATCTAGATGGAATTCAGTATGTTTTTTCTTACTAATAAATCGCATAAAGTCTTGAGAATACTGGGAACATTTACTTATCAGAAAAAAAAAAGAGGCTGAAGGAGGTGGACAAATCATGGTAAATATCTGGTATGTAAGAAGAGCAGAATGAATGCCTGAATTTCCAAATTTAAACACTTTAATTGCTCATTCATTTTAGTTTTATTCATGAGTAAGGAAATTATTAAAAATAGGGGTAAATGTTCGTCCCAAAGTAGTTTTTTGTTTTTGGCATCTTGGCTATTGAAAGCAATCACTAGATGATGAATCACCTTTTCTGCATAAGAAATTGGAGTATTTGCCAGATTAACTTATCTCCCAGGCTCTATGTTCATTTTATTTTGGTGCTAGAAATGCATGCTATATGTCCTATGTCCCAGCCCTTGCTGGAGTTGATCTTCTACTTGTGTTGATATAGAGTGTGTGTGTGTGTGTGTGTGTGTGTGTGTGTGTGTGTGTGTGTGTGTGTGTGTGTGTGTGTGTGTGTGTGTGTGTGTGTGTGTGTGTGTGTGTGTACGGTAGTGGAAGAACACATTGAGACACTGATTCCACTTGGGACCTGTAGAGTTTCAGTCTGTCTCCACTAGATCAGTTCAAGTTGGCATCTTGACCGTAAGAAATTTAAAAAGAGGCAGTTTTCTACTAGGAAAGATAAATTGTACTTTTCCTTGTCTTACTCATGTATAATTAAGATGTACTTTTAATCTTATTTTTAGATTTTTTTTCTTAATACATTTTAGGTAAAACATATAAAACATTTTATGTGTTGCCTACAAGGATCAAAATAGAATTGCAAGTTGAAAAAGCTCGTTTCCTTTCTTGTGTTATTTCATCATTTAACAGAAGTACAAAGAAAAAATGTATTTATATAACTCTCTTTGACTTTTAATGATATTTCTAGGTTTCTGAGAATTAATAATTCAGACATTTGAGACAAACAGAAAGCAGGATGGGAAACTCCATAGAAAAACAGAAGGCTCTTATTTTTCTCTGTGTAATCTCTTCTCCATTTTTAATAATTTATCATTTCTATCATTTACTAGTATCAAATCTTACTTATTTTTTAAAATCTGTGTTCCTTCCTCTTCTCTTCTCCCTTCTACTGGCACCCACTGTGTCTTTGTTCCATCAACACTGTCTTTTCATAATCTTCATTGGAAAGAATTCACTGACATGAAAATGAAACACTCTGTCATTATACTTCCCTCCTCTCCCCACCATGTTTAGACACCTTGTTTAAGCCAAGATAACAGGAAGATTTTTTATAAAAGTGGAATAGATTATGTTTCAGTTAAAGACATTATTAATATTTTTACCTTAAAGGGTCCTCGAAGACAAGCTATGAAAGAGATGTCCATTGATCAAGCCAGATATCAGCGATGGCTTATTAAAAACAAAACAAAGGCTTTTTATGCTCCAGTACACGCAGATGATTTGAGAGAGGGTGCGCAATATTTGATGCAGGTAAATTTGTTACATCTTTCAAATGATATTTTAGTTTTGTGTAAGCTTTCAAAAACTTTTTTATTCCAGGCTTCATTATTCATATTAATAAAAATCATAAATCTTTAAAGTATCTATTAAAGTAGACTACTACAATTTGTGTAATTTGAGAGTTAAAAGGACTATAGAAATACTGTGCTGTTGGCTGAGTTTTATTCATGAGTAAGGAAATTATTAAAAATAGGTCTAAACATTCATCCAAAAGTAGTTTTTTGTTTTTGTCATCTTGGCTATTGAAAACAATCACTAGACCACCTTTTCTGCCTAAGAAATTGGAGTATTTGCCAGATTAATTTATCTCTCAGACTCTGGGATAAGCAAAGAACCTCTTTGTGAACTATCTTAGCCAGTTTCTGTCCTTTTCCTAAGATGTTTCCCATTCATTCCCTGTTGCACCTCACTAGGGTTTTTGGAGAGAGTTAAGTAATGGCAGTCCTTATTTAATTTTTTAAAAATTCTAATTCCTTATTATATTTCTCACTATTATTTTACTAGTGCTAAACTTAGATTTCTCTTTTGGATTTGTGTGTGGCATAGCAACCAGAATGTGGGATTTGGAATCGGTCCTGGGTTTAACTGCTAACACTGCTACTTCCTTATTATGGATTTCAGACCAGCCAAGTTATTTAACTTCTCTGAAACTCAGTTTCCTCAACCCTTAAAGGTTGTAGGGAGATAGTGTTGGCCAACTTATTTTTATAGGAACCTCTATCTTCAAAAGAAAGCTTAAGCAAAAGCCCATTGACTGCTAATTGTGGAGCTGCTTTGCTAAAGTAGAGGTGGGAGACTCAGAGTACTGTCACTGGGCCCTTTCTGTTTTGTGTTTTTTAAAACTTGACAAGTGCATGCTTAAGAATAGTCTAGGCAATCCTCAGGAATAATAAGGGGTGGGAGTGGGATTGCTTTGGCAGATTAAAAAACCTTACCATAAAACTGTAGTGATTGAGACACTGTGATATTGAAGTAGAGACAGACAGTTCAACAGAGTAAAAACAGAGCCACTCATATAGGGGAAATTTAATACATGACAGAGGTGACATTGAAAGGATGAGCTGAGATAATTGAGTATTTATGTGAAAAAATAATATAATAGATCCTTATAAAGACCAAACAAAAAACATTTCCAGATGGATTAAAGACCTAAACATGAAAGGCAAAAATTTTAAGCTTTTAGAAGAAAATGGAGAATAATTTTATGATTTTGGACTAGGGAAGAAGTTTTTAAATGAGACACAAAAAGTTAAACTATGAAGAAGAAACCAGTTATTTTTTAGTTAACATATAAAACTATGCTTCTAAAGAAAGCGTGAAAATGAAAAATGAAGCCACAGACCTAAAGAAGATAAGACCATATTCTTTTGTTACCAGCAAAAGAATATGGTCCACAGTGTATAAAGAAATACTATAAATCAATAAGAGAAAAAAAAAAAGGAGCAAAAGACATGAAGAGGAAACCTAAATGACAGAAGTAAAAATTAAAACCACACAGTACAGCTTTATTCCATACCCATCAGACTGACTAAAATCAGGTCTGCCAATGCCAAGTGTTAGAATTGGTGTATAGCATTTGGAAATCTTTGCACTGCTGTGGTGAGTATAGATTGAACAACCACTTGGGATGGCAACCTGGCAATATTCTGCATTTTTGAAAGTGTGGATATCCTGAGACATTTCATTCTTAAGCATATACCACAGAGAAACTTTTACACATGTGAAGAAGGCTATATGAAGTTTCATAGCACTGTCATTTGTTATAGTGAAAAGGAAATTAACTTCAGCAACCATCAATCACGTTATTGAAAATTGTGGCATAATCATGCAGTAGGATTCCGTATAGTAGTGAAAAGATGCTATACACATCAACAGGGATAAACCTCAGACAGAAATGTTGAAGAAAATACCAAGTTAAAATAAGAACATGAATAATATGAAGATACTGTGAATTTTTTAAAATATGTAACTTAAAAATTCATATGTATATATGCCTAGATAATGGAATATATAGTAAAAATACCAGGAGATCTTGAAAAGGATACCTAGGGTGCTTGATATGTACTTGTAAAGTTTATTTTCTTAAGCTGAAGTGGTGGATACATGATTATTTATTACTTTACTCTTTATTCGCTTTTGTATGTGAAATATATAAATATTTCAAATAGAATGCTACCCCGGTCATAGGTTGTTTCTAGTGGATAAATCTTGCTTGCTTCTGTATAGTTTATAGAAAAACTTTGATAAGTACTTTATGTATTTAATAAATGTTATGAAGGACATTAAGGAAACTATTTACTGAGAGCAATGGTTATCTTCAGCCTGTATCAGAATCACCTGGTGGGCCTGCTAAAACACAGACTGCTGGGCCCTGTCTTTACAGTGATTCAGTAGGTCTAGGGTGAGGCTCAAGAATTTGCATTTCTAACAGGTTTTCCAGTGATGCTGCTGCTGCTTGTCTAGTCCAGGCACTACACTTTGAGAACCACTGCCCTCAAGGGTTTCTGTGGTATAAATGACAATATCATAAACTGGCCAAGAGTTAGAAACCATCCTCCTTATCATTCTCCTCCACCTAACATACTCACCCCCGTGGGTCATGACCGTTTCACCAGTGTGGGGCAAAGGGAGCATACATAGAACAGTATCATTTTGAGACTGCCCTATAAACCTGGCAAATGCTATTCCCTTTACAAAGATGCCCAGGACGTGGTTTATTCCAGTGGCAGAGCTGTCTGCGGAACTGTTTAAAATATCCTTACAAGTAGGTGAATTGCCTCTTTAGAACTAATCACTGAAATTTTAGTATAAGTTGCCACTGAGTATTTCTCTTTTCTTCGTACCTTCCTGAAACCCGTTACATAAAGTGGCAAATGCCTTTATGTAAACCTTTAAACCTTTAGAGGTTTATAATCTTTGTCAAAATTTCTGTACATTGATTTCTTTATACAGTCACTTACTTTATAGTGCTAGAGATGCTATTTTAGATAGGTTTGTTTTACTATACTTTACATTCTGACTTCATTTCTTTGTCCCTTCATTTGTTTAGGTGCTAATTATAATCATAAGCATTTATTTAGAGATTCACTGTTTTAAGAAGAGCTAGTCATGTCAGTAGCTTGCTTATGGAAGCTTAACACTGCTGACTTCTTTGTTTTTCTTTTCCCTTTTTATTTTTAAAGGCAGGAGCCAATTGATTGTCAATCCAATTTTAAACATTCATTTTAAATTAGCAAAAAACCCTTGTTTTTTCCAAAAATTCAGATTACATCATGTTGCCCTTTAAATCAAGTGGATCTCATTCAGTCTTAGTGTAGCTATAACTACCTTTTTTCCTGGGCAAAGCTAGCCTAGAATTATCCTATAATATATGCTGAGTATTTCAGAAACACTTCCTCTTCTTCATCAGCCACATTTTGAGGTAAACAGCAATTTTTAAAAAATTTTTCTAAAATAATAGACCAAAGTAACTGAACATTGCCAGTCAGAATATTTAAAAATATAATGCCATGATATTAACTAATGATAACTTAATGCCATCACTGTCAGCTCAGCCTTTAAAAACTAACCTTCCAGAATATGAAGCCAAAACTCTAGAATTTTTTTCAGTGATTCTTAGAGTAATACAGATCTCATGGCAGTACTTAACTAAATTAGATAAACATGATGTTTGGAAATGTTTTTACTTACTAGTCAAAGACAAATAAAAAGCCACATACTACTGGGAAACAGTTGTTCTTTCTGCTGCACTAAAAACGGTTATGATGATACACAGAAAAATGTTATAACAAACTAAGTGCATTTCTTGTCAGCAAATTGTGGTGGAAGATGCACAGAAAACATTGCTAAAGAGTCCAAGAAACAACAGTGAGAATGTTTTGATTGAAACTAAAGATAGTTGTAATAAGCTGCAGATGATTGTGTTTTGCTAAATCAGTTTCAATTATGGAAATCCATGAAGAACTGATTTTTCTATGAGCCAAAAGGAATATGTTCCAGAGAAGACATATTTTCAGTAATGTTATTTCTTTAAAATACATGATGTTTTATGGAAACTGAAAACAGTACATCTAATTGAATCGACTTTGATTAGAATTTACAAAGGATTTAGGATAACTGATAGATGTGAAATTTCTTTACTCAGTTATTCAAGGGGAAGTTATTATGATAATGAAGTTGAAAACAGAAGTGCACAGAGTACCTCAGGATGTTACTCTTAATTTTATAAAAATAAAACCTTTTAATTATAATTGTGACAAAAGTTTGTGATGAGAAAGGGAGTAATTCTGACCGTATTTTGTACTGTCAAGAAGTTACTGGTCATCTTGTAGCTTAGTTATTTAAAAAACAATAAAACTTGAAGATATTTCTTGGCTTTCTTTTACCAAAAAAAATCAAAATTATGCTGTGCGGACCTGACTGTGGAACATTGTCCAGCAAGAGATCTCCAGCACGAAACTTTGCAAACCACTTTTGACACATTTGATCAGTCACAGCACCTTCTTCATACACTGCACAAACTTTTTTGTTTGTTTCAGTTGTGTTTTTACCTTTCGTGAAGTAATAAAGCATAATATGCCGGGGGAAAAAATTATGCTATGCGGTTAGTGGCTACCTTGCTACCTAGCAGTTTAAAAAACAAAAATAAATATTCTTTATCTGTCTCCTGAAGGCAAAGTGTTGTTTATAATACTGAGTGAAAAAAATAATCTTGTTTTTTGAAAGAAACTTGTGCATGGATAGAACATTTTGAAAATGAATATAAACTTTACATGCTTAGGCTTATTTCTTTTGTTCCCTAATTATCCAGAGTCCTTAGGACAATGTCTGGCATATGTTCAGCACTTGATAGGTACCTGAATTAATTTAATCTTTCGCAAAAAATGATTTAAGTATATCACCTATAAAAAGTTAAGTGTAACCTCACAGTACATAAAAATTTATTCAAAATGGATCTAAGACCTAAAGATAAGAGCTAAAACCATAAAGCACTTCGAAGAAAACAAAGAAGTAAATCTTCATGACCTTGAATTTGGCAATGGATTTTTTAGGTATGGCACCAAAAGCACAAGCAACAAAACAAAAAAGACAAATTTGACTTCATCACAATTAAAAACTTTTGTGCATCTAAGGACATTATCAAGAAAGTGAAAAGACAAGCTACAGAATGGAAGAAAATCTTTTCACATTGTATATCCCATAAGGTTTAATATGCAAAATATATATAGAATTCCCAAAACAGCAACAAAAAGACAGACAACCCAATTAAAAAATGGGCAAAGAACTTGAATAAACATTTCTCCAAAGAAGATATAAAGATAACTAATAAGCACATGAAAAAATGCTCAGTATCATTAGTCATTAGAGCAATGCAAATCAAAGCCACAGTGAGATACCATTTTACACTTCTAGCATGTGTGTAATTAAGAAAACAAACAGAAAATAACAAGCATTGCTAAGGATGTGGAGAAATTGGAACATTTGCATTGCTGGTAGGAATGTGAAATGATGCAGCTACTGTGGAAAACAGTTTAGTGGTTCCTCAAAAGGCTAAACAAGGAATTACCATATATCTAGCAATTCTACTCCTAGGCATATACCCAAAGAAATTAAAAGCAGGGAGTCAAACAGATATTTGTAGGCCAGTGTTTGTTGCAGCATTATTCACAGTAGCCAAAAGATGGAAACAACCTAAGTATGTATCAGCGGATGAACAGATAAACAAAATGTGGTGTGTGTGGATATATAGATATAGAATAGATATCATTCAGTCATAAAAAGGAAAGAGGTTCTAATAGATGCTGTAACATGGATGAACCTGGAAGACATTATGCTAAATGAAATAAAGGACACAAAGGACAAATATTGTATGATTCCATTTGTAGGAAATATCTAGGATAAGCAAACTCGTAGAGACAGAAGTAAGTTAGGGGTTACCAGGGCCTGGAGGGAGGAAAGAATGGGCAGTTATTACTTAGTATTTACAGAATTTCTGTTTAGGGTGATGAGAAACTTGGAAATAGATAGTGGTGTTGGTTGTACAAAATTATGAATGTAATTAATGCCATTGAATTGTACATTTTAAAATGGCTACAATGGCTGTTTTATTTTTTACCATAATAAAAAAAAAAAATTATGTGTGTACCCAGCCTTGGGAATAGAATTTTCAGTGTGTTTTAAAATATTACAAAAGAAGAAATTAATTGGATTCGGGGACATTTGTTAAGCATATTGAATTGCAGCTCTCCATGAAGTTGAAAGAAAAATTGATGGAATTTCTGAACTGTAGCCAACAATGCTGGTCTTCAATTTGGACTTCTGCTTCTAGGTTTTAATGGCTGTTATCAAAATATATAACTGAGAATACCACTGTATTATGATTTTTATGAAAGTTTAAGTATACTCCATCACCTTTCTCTTACTAAAAATGAAAATTTTCAGAAATTGTAAAAGTAGAAAAATATACATTAGAACTTTTTCAAGTGTTTAATTTTATATTCTGTTTTTGTATATGTTTAATCATAAATTATATGATATATATAATTTATAAATACGCATGTATTGTATGCTCAAGAATTTTTGCTGATAAGGGTACACAAAAATGTTTAGAGACCATTCATTAGCAGCATGTCATTTAAAAAGCATTTTGTGAATGGTGTATCTTTAAAGTTGTATTTTTTCTCTGTTTCAGGCTGTTGGTCTTGGGCGTATGAAACCAAACACACTTGTCCTTGGATTTAAGAAAGATTGGTTGCAAGCAGATATGAGAGATGTAGATATGTATATAAACTTATTTCAGTAAGTATCCTTTTAATTCAGTAACTTAGTTGATTCAGAAAATATTAATTTTGAAAGCTTGTTCTGTTTTTTTTTTTTGGGGGGGGGGAGGGGGGCGGCGCATGAGCTTAGTTGCTCGGCGGCATGTGGGATCTTCCTAGAGCAGGGATCGAACCCATGTCCTCTGCATTGGCAGGTGGAGTCTTCACCACTGCGCCACTTAGGAAGCCCAGCTTGTGCTGGTTTTTAAAGTCTGTTTCTCATATAGTCTCTTCTAGTAGAGTCATAAGAATGAAAAATAATCATTTGGTAGTTATTTATATTTCTTTCTTTTAAATGCACTTTGCATGTTTGCTTTTCTACCCCCTTGAACTATTAAGTTCTTAATTTACTATTCCCTTTTCAGTGGTATTTCCAATGATGTTTATAAAACAGCTTAGTTTTGATTTACATCACTATAACTTCCTTCTTACAGGTTGTCTAATTACTTCTTATCCTTTTGTTACTTTGTCTTTCTGATTTTAATCTATTCATGTTATTAATTTTCACATATGTACCTGTTTAATCTATTACAAATGTGTTTTGGAACTGTTATTTAATAAAAAGAATAAAATTTATTTTTTATTTTTGTCAGATTTTCTTTTTAATCTTGAAAAGTACTTTCTTTTTCCAATATTCCTAGTATTTATTTAGCAAATCTCCTTGTCTTGTTCACACTGTTTTATAGAGGATAAGGATTCCCTCTCACTACATCATACTTGATTGAAGAGTAGTCTTTTTCTTATTATAACTGTTGATAAAATAGAACTGTTTGCTCCTTATTATAAAGCATTTCTTTATAAAAATTGTCATTTTAAAAAAAATTATATTTGGCAAAATACCTCTAAGACCAGATTCAAATCCTGTTTCTCTGTGAATTTTTATCTGTTTATCCTTAACCCACTGGAGTTATTTCCCTTCCTGGAGCTCCTATTGTATCAATTGATAGAACCATATAATTGCCTGTATCACTAAATTATTTGTTTTCATAGCTACCTTGAAACATCTTTGTGGAATTAACCAGATCTCATACTTAACTTTTATAAATCTCTTTGTATTGATTAGTAAAATATACAATAGATAAGATCTCCCAAGTAATTGTTAAGTGGTTTCAGTAAAATTCAGGTTCTGCTGGTTTGTCAGAGGTTGTGACTGCTCTTTGGCTTTGGGTTTGTTAACTTTTTTGTAAATAGCACTTAAATTACTTCTTCCTTTCTAATTCTATAGTCTGTACTTTGTATACATGGGGATTAGGGAAAGAAGGACAGTGTGAAAGAAAGACTACAACACATGGGCCTTGAGCCATGCAGTATGCCTTTTCTCTTTGAAGATGTAAGACCAGTGAGACGGAGTAATTATCCTAGAAAATAGAAAAAGTGACATTTTTGCAAATAATTCATTCATTATTAGTTGTGGTTTGTCATAATGGGAGCACTGAAAGAAAGGAGTCTTTTCTGACACTGATCTCGTAGGAACTGAAGTGAATGTTTGCTCTGAGAGTCAAATATCACTCCAAGTATTATATGTCAGGTAGCAGTTTAAAGATAGGTAAAATATTGCTCTCTGGTTTCTAGAACCATAGAAAAGTTGATGGCTGTTCTAAAGCAGTGATATTGCTTACTCTTTTATCTTGTGACACTTATGTTCTGGTTGTGATTTTAAATACCTTGAACAGTTGAGGTATACTTATTTACTGTGTATGTATTAACAGTATGGAGGGTCTGAAACTGCAAATCAATTTCTATAGCTTAAATAAATTATACAGATTATAGAAATTAATATACCTTATAGCAAAAACATTTAGCTGTTTTAATCTGAAGTAGACTAAGAGCTATATTCCCTGGATTTTCTTTAAGGAAATTGATTTTGATTCAATTACTTTATTAACTACTTTTTAAAAATACTTGTAGTTATTTCTTCTCTAAAGGTTTATTAGATCTTTCACAGTAGAGCTGTGGAAGGTTAACATGTCTATAATTTTTTTCTGCAGTGACTCTCTTGACCTTGGTTAAAATTCAACAGAGGAATGAGGCTAAAATTGTCTCCCTGTGACTTTTTTTTTCCTCTCCCTGTGCTTTAAAACAACAGTGACAAAAGGCCTTTTACAATGACATTTTATACCCTGAATACATTCTTCTATTTATCAATAGGAGCAAAAATTTGGTCTTTTTTTTTTAAATTTATTTCTTTATTTATTTTATTGGCTGCGTTGTGTCTTTTTTTGCTGTGTGAGGGCTTTCTTTAGTTGCGGTGAGGGGGGCTACTCTTCGTTGTGGTGCACGGGCTCCTCATTGCCGTGGCTTCTCTTGTTGCGGAGCACAGGCTCTAGGCGCATGGGCTTCAGTAGTTGCAGCACATGGGCTCAATAGTTGTGGCGCACGGGCTTAGTTGCTCCGTGGCATATGGGATCTTCCTGGAGCAGGGCTCGAACCTGTGTCCCCTGCATTGGCAGGCAGATTCTTAACCACTGCGCCACCTAGGAAGCCCTGATCATTTTATTAGTTTGTAGCTTTTTCTTTTTGTATGTCTAGCTGTAGGTTACTGTATCATTTTTATATGCGTATAATGAATAGTGATTACTTGTAAAATTAAAAATAATAATTAAAGATAAACGTTAAGCCTATTGCCACTCCAGGGAACAACCTGAAGTTTTGCAGTTGGAAATTCTTTCAGTAGATTTAAGAACTTAGGTCTGGGACTTCCCTGGTGGCACAGTGGTTAAGAGTCCGCCTGCCAGTGCAGGGGACATGGGTTCAAGCCCTGGTCCCAGAAGATCCCATATGCCATGGAGCAACTAGGCCCGTGTGCCACAACTACTGAGCCTGTGCTCTAGAGCCCGTGCTCTAGAGCCCGTGAGCCACAACTGCTGAGCCCATGTGCCACAACTACTGAGGCCTGTGTGCCTAGAGCCTGTGCTCTGCAAAAAGAGAAGCCACTGCAGTGAGAAGCCCGCCCAGTGCAATGAAGAGTAGCCCCCACTCGCCACAACTAGACAAAGCCCACATGCAGCAATGAAGACCCAACGCAGCCAAAAAATAATTTTTTTTTAAAAAGAACTTAGACCTACATGATTTATGATCTTAACAAAGTTTCCGACATTTAAGTCTGGTTTTAGAATTGTCTTCAAGGTTTTTTTGTTGTTGTTTGTTTTTTAAATTTATTTATTATTTATTTATTGGCTGCATTGGGTCCTCGTTGCTGCACACAGGCTTTCTCTATTTGCTGTGAGCGGGGGCTACTCTTCATTGTGGTGCACGGCTCCTCACTGTAGTGGCTTCTCTTGTTGTGGAGCATGGGCCCTAGGCGCGTGGGCTTCAATAGTTGTGGCACATGGGCTCAGTAGTTGTGGCTCACGGGCTCTAGAGCACAGGCTCAATAGTTGTGGCACACAGGCTTAGTTGCTCCATGGCATGTGGAATCTTCCCAGAGCAGGGCTCAAACCCGTGTCCCCTGCATTGGCAGGCGGATTCCTCACCACTGCACCACCTAGGAAGTCCAATGTCTTCAAGGTTTTAATCTATTTTACCTTCATATGAGATGCTCCTGTTTGTGTTTTAAAAAATTAAAAGGGCACATGAATACATATCTGCAAATGCGTATATAGTCTTAGGAGTGCTTTTTAAACCCGTCTTGTAAAAATTTTTAAATTACTTGAAAAGCACCCTTCTTTCATAAGTGGTAAGTGATCCCTTCACATTCTACAGCCTGCTCTCATTTCAGAACCTGTCTTTTTTGTCTTCTTGTATTTCTCTTGGCTTAAGGTATAAGCCTAAATTACATATGGGATTATTGAAAGTTGTTTTTCCATAATTTTAGTTTGTTTCTGATAGATAAAACTATAGTTATTCCTTTAACAGCTGCTGTAGGTAGAATATCAATACTATAAAGATCTACACTTAAGTAGATTTTAGAGTTATTACAGAAAAGGGGAAAGGGAATGTTGTAGGATTTGAAATTAGCATATGGATATCACCATAATTTTTAAAGCATATTTTAAAAGTCAGATATTTAAAGCTGAAAGTAAATTTAGAGATCACCTACTATTGCCTTCCATTTTATAGAGAAGGAGACAGAAATTTTTGTGACTTAAAAACTTTTTTATTTTCTTTTTCTTGTTACAGTGACGCCTTTGATATACAATATGGAGTAGTAGTTATCCGCCTGCAAGAGGGTCTGGATATATCTCATCTTCAAGGACAAGGTAAATCTTATTTGAAATACATTTTTTATCTTAAAAATATAAATTACTTTATTAGGAAATTATATATAATTCTACCAAGTCTTTAATAGTTTTAATATTTACCATCTAATCTATGTCATACCTTTTGTACTGCATTTTAAGATCAGATCTATTTGGCTCCATCAAAGTTTTTTATTTTCTCTTTGTACCAGCCTGGATGATGGCTAGTAATTATTAATACAATAAAATTAATTCAAATCATAAGTTTAAGAGAAACAAACATTAGTTATGATTGTAGTTTGGCCAGATTTATAAAAATACATGACAAATAATCAGAGGAAAACATTTTAGACATTTTCATGTATATGGAAGATATACTTTGTACATAGAGGCATATTAATAATGAAAAACTAAACTTTGTTATATGATTTACTCTTTCTTCAGAAAAGACCCTACACATATTTTTTTTAACTTTCTTATTTTGAAATAATTATAGATTCACAGCAATTTGTGTACCCTTCATCCACTTTCCCCCACTGGTGGCATCTTGCATATCTATAGTTCTATATCAAAACCAGGAAATTGACATTGGGACAATTTACATACCTTATTCAGATTTCACCAGTTTTACATACACTTCTGTGTACATACGTGCACGCAGGCACATGTGTGTGATTCTGTTTCACTTGTCACATATGTTGTTTCATGTAAGATCACCACAAAGATCTCCCTTGTGCTACTGCTTTATAGCTTCCATCATACTCTTTCCTATTCTCTAACCCCTGACTCCATTAATCTCTTCTTAAACTATATCATTTTTTAAGCATTAAAAAATTTTTTTTCATTAACCTTAAAACCTGTTAAAGTATACTTAGCACTTTTGCCAACTTTATAAAAACTATGGACAATTCCATACCCTCTAATGATTTCCTGGTAGCTTAAAAACTACTATAAGCTTAAGAAAATTTGTGTGCCTAATATTTTACCCTTATCAATTAATTAACCAGGTCATCAAAATTAGCTAAGCCTAAATAGCTGAGAGGCATATAAAGAACTTTTGTCATCTGTTTATGTATTTAAACTGTTTTAATCCTCCCACTCCCCCCACCATTTTAAGGGTATTATGCAGTTCTGAAAGGAATGCTTTGAGGTCTTTATCCGTGTAACACAAAAGTATGACCTGCTGAAAATGCATTTTCTTACTCTGGAGTAGGCCTTGCAAAATACTATTTCCATTCTCTCTTGCTCTAACAGTAATTTTGGTTTAGGATACCTGTTAACTCTGCATAATTATTAGTAGTGTTCCCTTTCACTCTCAAAAATAGCAGAGTTTGGCTAATAAATGATATACTGTGTAATTTGCTGAGATTTGAGTGTGATTCGACATTTAAGAAAACATTTTCAAGTGTTTATAATCATTATGAGAATTGTTTTGAAAGCCTCGTTATTCATCATTAAGATTTAAAGACAGGAATTTGCTTTAGCACAGGGCTTAAGAGCATAGGCAGTGGAGTCAGATATGCTTTAAAAAATCCAGCCTTTTCTCTTAGTAGTTTTGGAACTCCAGGCAAATTTGCTGACTTCCAAGCCTCAGTTTCCTCATCTTTATTCATAGGGTTATTGTGCAGATGAAATAGGAAATACTGGCTGTGAAGCTCTTAGCATAGTGCTGGCACTTAGGCTTATATACTTTCTATTGTTATTTCTCTTAATACATACATATCACACATATCAATGATGAGGATTATGGATAGAAGATCAATTTCATACCATGTTTGTCTTTATGATAACTGTTTTTACTGTGGAAGCTAAATGTTTACTAACTCCTTACCAAAAAGACAGAAAGTAAGGAAAGTGCTTTAAAAATAAAGAGACAGCACTTTCACCATGAGGAAAGAAATGTATCCCCTACTTTTGGCTCTATAGTCATGGGTATTATTTTTCACGGTTGTCTGTCATCTTATATGTATATGAACATTTGTCACATTCTACATTTTTTACATGTGTAAATGACTTTGAGAGTAGAGTTGATTCACATTTTATACATCATTCTTTTGTCTACCAGATTCTTATGTTCTGTACATTTCTCTCATTACTGATTCCCCATCACTTAATTCAAATGTCTGACAGTTAGTTGTGGCTAAAGATATTTAGTTGAATAGTCATTTTGAAATTGATTGTCACATTTGTTTATATAAGAAATTATTATAAATTTAGCATTATCTCATAATAAACTTTGCTTAAGATTGTCATTTAATTGATATTATACCATGATGCCCTCTTTGGTTAAAAGATTTAGATAATATTTTGAATACTTTTATGTCTACAGAAGAATTATTGTCATCACAAGAGAAATCTCCTGGTGTCAAGGATGTGGTACTAAATGTGGAGTATAGTAAAAAATCAGATATAGATACTTCTAAACCATGTAGTGAAAAATCCACTACACATAAAGGTAATTTTTATTCAAACAAGAGATTTTCTTAATGGTAATGTTTTAATTTTGGAAGAAGTGGTTTTTATTACATGGCATGTCTTAAAGAGTAACCAGTTCTCAAGTGTGTATTGTTCATTTCTAGTTAGTCAGGTAAAATTTATGCCTTTCAAAAATGGCTACAAATGATTAATTATTTTTAAGGTATTAAGTAGATAATAGAACAGAAACCATGGCAGTTAATTAAATACAATATGCTCTTGTATGTTTTTATGCTTAATTTTAATTTGAAGCATAGGTTAAATCTGAACTTGGAAAGAAACGTGGTAGTTTTGGAGTAATGTGTGTATAGCATATGGTAACACTGACAGGAATGAGGTTTATAAAATTAGTTTACATTATTTTTTTGGTAAATTAAGATATTTCAATAGCAGGGGTTTTGTTTATGTGCTGAGATACTCAGAATATTTTTATATCTACTGTGCCTGGTATTGTTCAGGTAAAACAATGTAATAAAAAATCAAGTGCAGTTTTATTCCTCAATTTAGTCTCCTCCCAAGAAACGAACAATTTATATTTGGTTGCTAAACTCTTGGGCCATAATTACAGACATAAGTACTCCTGGTGGCTAAGGTGGTTTAAGCCACAAAAAGATTTCCAAATCTCATGAGACTTCAGAATAATTTCATCCGCAAATCTCTATATCATGTTTATGAGAAGGAAAGAGGAATGACTTCCAAATCTTACTCTCCCACCCTCACTCTCCTACCTCTGTTCAGTCTAGTATCTCCATCTGTCCTACTCTCAGCTGGCATGCAGCAAGAAAAATCTGCACTGTAAATCATCAAACCATGTCATACTTTTGATTCCTGTAAAATAATTACCATTCTTTTTCTGAAATTGATAACCTTGGACAAATCCTATCTCTGAAATCTCTTCTAGATTATTTAGAAGCATTAATGTTGCTTTTTCTTTCCTCCTCGTTTGCTTGGAGTGGTAGTTGAGAGTTTAGTTGAGACCCATTTTCCATATCAATTCTTTGCTTGCTTATAATTTTTTTTTTCTATTTCACCTCAAAATTCTATAAGCTGATTCTCATAACTCTTCTTATGTTCCTGCATTTATTTTTAGTTTGTGGTATACAGTCTTTCATTTTCTCATACTTTTTTTGTTGTTGTTTTCTCTTGCCTGAAACAGATCCTTTCTTTATGGAATCTGTTAGGAATTAATAGGTAAAGCTATGATAGGAGGGGAAGAAGTAATATTTATCAGGCATCTACTGTTCCTCTCATATTGTAGTAGATGTTATCCATACATTAGCTCATTAATGTATGTCACAATCTTATGAAGTCATTATTTTTATAGAGTAGGAAACTGGGTCAGTACATTTTTACTCATCTTTTTATAAAAATGTAAATGCCTTTAACTTAGTTTAAATCATTTTTCAGTGTCAAGACTTCCTTGACATTTCTGAGCTCTTTGAAATGAATACAGAATGTCCATAGTTATATTTATAAATGTTTTTTATTATCATTAAAGATAATATCAAATATCTGCTTTATAAGAACAATAATATTTAATACTGTAAAATTAAATGTAATAATTGAAATGTTTCTTGTTCCATAACAGGCATAAATATTAGCAGTCAAAAATAGCATTTATTTTATTTTGTGTTTATTTTCTATATAGCCAAGTATTTTCAAAGTTAGCATAGAAAATATTAAAAAGTATATATAATTTTAAGTCTTCAGAATTATAAACATTCTGATATAGTTATTGTATTTGATATGTCTGTCTTCTTGAGGCATGCAGTATGCAGAGGGACAAAAAGAGTACCCTTTGAATATGTGTTTTGTGCTAGACATTGAGCTGAGTGCATTAATGCTTGCAATATAACAACCTTAAGAGGTAGGTATTGTTCACCCATTTAACACATGAGAAAAATAAGGAGTTAAGTAACTAGCTCAAGGTCACACAGCTAGAAAAGGGTTAGAGGTAATCTTGGAATGCTGGGTGTCTGACTCAAGAACCCACTGCAGTGTATTCTTTCCTGTCCAAGTTGGGAGTTTTATGTGCCTTAAACAAATACTACAGCTTATAATAAGAAAAAAAATTCAGATTAAGAAAACTGTTAACCCTAGGAAATATTTATAGATATGTAAATATAAATGGACTGACGTATGCTATATACATGCTTACACATACATACACACACACACACACATATATACACATACATATATGTTTATATACATGAATGTATATATTTGAAAAATTACTCCTGTATAACCTGGCATTTTATATAAACCAGAAGACTCTTGTCTCTGATCAAATTCCTTAATATTTCAAGTGGTGATTAATTTTTACAAATACCAAATATCTATTAAGTGTTTCTAAAACTACTTGTCAGTCATTTGCACAGTGATGCAGTGGCACGTTTGAAATTTATGTATTACCTGCAACATCAGTTTTCTAATATCATATTTCTACTCTATAAGCCATAGCAACTGATTTTAAGAATGAAAATTTAAAAGTTTAAAAATTCTGAAGTGTTTGTCAGTTTTACAGGAATAAAATTCAGGGGTGGGTGTTACTCAGTAGACCTGTTGTAGCAGTCTAAAATATGTTTGCTTTTTCAAATCCTGAACACTCAGTGTAGAAAGTATCTTCAGTCTTAATTATTTTTCACACTGTTTCTTCATACTATGTTTTGTTTATAAATGTGTTCTAGTTACATTTTCATTATTTTATTAATAAAAAAGGCAATTAACTTATATTTTGTGTTTTTTAAACATAATCTAGATGAGGAAGAGGATGGCAAGACTCCAACTCAACCACTGTTGAAAAAAGGCAGGCATTTTTCATCATTTTATTTTAATCCCTTTTTTCATACTGTTAATTCTTTAACTACAATCTTATTATTTTCTTTCTTTACCTTGCTTTTTACTTCCATGGTGAGGTGATGTTACAGTTATTTATTAAATGCAGATTAGAAAAATTATCATTAGTCCAATTAAAGCATTAAATTATCCCAGGAAAAGGTGATATATCAAAGACAAATTCTTTTAAATCATGGTAGCATTTCAGAAATATTCAAATCCTGAAAGTCAGTATTTTAATTTTTAAATTTAAACTGCATGGTTTAGATGATAGAGACACTGAAATAGGTTTATTTACAGTGTCACTTGCATTCTTTACCATCAGTTGTACCCAGCCAAGTCCATAATTTTGATACTAATATATTTCTCATTTCAAAAATTACAATATTTCTCACAGTCCTGCTGCGTTTGGGAGATACACAGTCATGTCAACGTACATGAATTTTATGAGAAGGAGATAGAGGTGAGAGTTATGGAGCAGTGTGGTTTGGTAGCCATGTTATTTCATCATGCAAAATCATTCATCATGTTTGCATACATCATGGCAGCATGAAAAGTGAATGATAGACATTCTACAAAAGTGATCAGATTTCCTTCTTTGGATTTATGCTTTTAAAATTTGGTGTAGGGATTTCATTACAGTCATTTGCTTGCTCACAGAGTCAGTGCCGATTTTTTTTTTCTTCCTTTTTAATTCCTGGGGAATATAGATGGGAAGTTCCTTGATAAATCGTTCTTTAGACCTACAGCAGATTGGTACCCTTCCTAGGAGTTCCCACAGTCTTTCTGTGGTTCAAAGAAAGATGTGGTGGTTATATGGCTTTAGAAGTGGGCCTCACGTATTGAGAGGACAAAAGTTAGGTAAAGATGGAGTTTTTCCTTAGACTGAGAGGTTTCACTGTGATAACTGCATGATTGTATTAACGTCTCCCACTTCCTTGTCTTTTATATTACAGATAACAAGCATTATATTTTAAATTTTTTGAGCTTTAAATTATTGAGAAACTAGATTACAAAAGAAATATATTCATGGAACAGGCATAGGCTTAATTTGCCCAGTTAGCCTAAAACAGTTTTTCAAAAATCAAAATCTAGCAGTCATAATTTTCTTTATTGGTTTTTATGATTCTCTTTCATTCAGAATGCTCCAAAATATTAGAAATTAGGCAAAATTATTTGGAGGAGTTTAGGTATTGTAGAGATATTTGTCTCTAACCATTTTAAGAGTATGTTTAAATTGTAAACAACCATAATCTTATGATGGATGTCATGTATACAGCTATCTACCTTATAAATATTTGAATATGCAAAGGTTAGGAAACTATAGGAATTTAGCAAAATATACTTTAATATTTACCTTCCTTATGTCTTATTTTTCTGCTTAATCCTTCAGAATCCAAAGGCCCTGCTGTGCCTTTAAATGTAGCTGACCAAAAGCTTCTTGAAGCTAGTACACAGTTTCAGAAAAAACAGGGAAAGAATACTATTGATGTCTGGTGGCTTTTTGATGATGGAGGTAAGGTTGCTAACATATTTTTTTAACAAGTTTAAATTTTCTGAAGTTGCGGGGATAGTACTAGGAAATGGTATATACTCTTCATTGACCCTATTGCCATTAGGCCAACGTTCCCAAAAGCAACAGGATTAGTTCCAGAATCAGGCATCACACTTAGTTGTCCTATCTCTTTAGTATCCTTTGGTTTGAAAGTTGCTCAGTCCTCCCTTGAGCTTCATGACTTTAATATTTTTTAAAAAATATTACAGACCATTTTGTAGAATGTCACTCAGTTTGGAGTACTGTTTAATGATTCATCATAATTAATTTCAACATGTATTTTGGGTAGAATTATCACAGAAGTGGTGCTATACCCTTCTGTCTGTATCTTATCACGTGGCACATGGTGTTGATTTGTCTCATCACTGGTGGAGGTAGCTTTGACCATTGAGAAAGGTGGTTTTCACCAGGTTTACATAGTGAAAACTTACTGTTACCCCCTTTTATGATTATGGGTATTTGGGGCATGGGGAGTTACTTTGAGGCTATGCAGATAAACCATTGTTACTGCAATTTTTGCCACCATCTTTAGCATGCATTGATATTTCTGCCTGAATTTATTCTTGGTGTTATTATTGTCGTGGTGTGTTTTTGATTTCTCAACGATGATTTTTTCCAGTTCCATCATTTCTTCCTTATTTATTTGGTTGGTGTTTAACTGTAAAGAAGAGCTTTCTCTTTACTTCTGTGTGGACTTACAGATTCCTGTTTTATTCAGTGGGTTATGATTTTTCATTCTCATTATTTGTTTTGATGTTGTCCCAGATTTGGCCAGCAGTATCCTCTTTAGGCTAACTTTTGTGTCCATTTGTCATGTCCCAATCATTCTTTATTTTCTGATAACATAAGATGTTCCAGGTTCAGTTTTGTACTTTACCTACACCAGCACTTGAATCACCCTTTATCCAAAGAACCTTGATTCCTTTTAGTGGAGAATGGTATTTAGAAGCAAAAGTCAGGACATTAGATATGCCTGTTTCTACTAGGATGTCACTGCTCCCAGGCCCTCGTAGTGGACAGATGTAGGAAAGACACACCCATTTATTTGTATATACGGGTATAGATCGAAACCACTTCCATTGCAGCATGCGGGGTTCGCTCCAGCCTCTCCCTTTTTATGTTTCTCATTCCATTGAGAAACATGGCTCCCATTAGCTTCAGTGAATAGTATCTTTCCCTCAGTCTTGGTATAACCAGTCTCCCTGTCCTGCCAGGCCAGCATCCCATTTCTTTGCCTTCCTCACGTGGGCCCTCACTCCACTGGGTCTCCCTCCTTATTCAGGCCTGCCAAGTGGCTTTTTGACTGAATTATTAAGGAAGGACAGAAAAAGATTTTTTTTCATATTGAGTTGTAGTAAAGGTGTTTTTAGCAACTAACTTGAATTAAAAGTTCTTAATAAATGATTTGTTATATTTTTATGATTCAGGTTTGACCTTATTGATACCTTATCTTCTGACTACCAAGAAAAAATGGAAAGATTGTAAGATCAGAGTATTCATTGGTGGAAAAATAAACAGAATAGACCATGACCGGAGAGCGTAAGTCTGTTTTAAATTGATGGGCATTTATCTAGTAGTACTTGATTATTTCAATATAGATTTGATAGGATAACAGACAGTACAGAAAATGTCAGTCATGTTGCTCTGTTTTGTAGTGAAGCTGAAAAGTCTGGTTAAACAAATAAAACCTCATTCTCTTTAATTTAGTCTTAATGTTAAGTTTAAATTCTTGGTTTTACTTATATGTAATATTTTTTTAATATATTGACATTTTAGAAAACCTTTATTAAATATTGCAGCGTCAAAGTGTTAAGCAGCCTTTTTAAAAAAAATCACGGTAAAAAGTACACAAAAGTGACATATTCATATATGCGTTATATTTTGTAGACTTGTAGACAACAGAAATGCAGGATGGTATTGTCCATTCTCTTATTTATGTCTGTCTTGTCACAATCCTAGTTCTGGTTTCAGTGCTTCTCTACATAACCCTGTGTCTCATCTCAGACCATTTCATAATACATTGTGCATATTGCTTCCAGTTTCACATTTGGAAAGCAAAGCTTTAATCATGTGATGCCTCTGCCCCAAATATTTTTAACTTCCTCTCTCTTACATACTCTAGAAAGTCTGTGTGACAGTCACAGCCCTTTACAGTCTGTCCTCCTGTTTCCTGTTTTTATCTCCTGTTCCCCCAAATATGCCTTATACTTCAGTTTACATTTCTGCACTTGCCCTAAACATATGATTTCAGACTTTTAGTTCTCTTTGCCTGCTCTCATCTCTCTACTACAAGTAATTCTTCACTTGCCTCCCTTCTCTATTAAAGTAACTCCATTCTTTAAAACCCAGTACTTATTGTCACCTTCCCTGTTTCTTTCTAGTTGCTACATTTCCTTCCTGAAACACAATGTACTTGATACCAATCATTACGTTATGAGGCTTGAATTATATTTATTTTCTTATCTTAGATTTGAGTTTTGTGGGCCCTATAATACATATTAGACACTTAGTAGATTTACACTGGAGTTGAGCTAAGTGTCTATACATTTCAAATTATGAATTATGCAAGAAATACTAGTAATAATTTAAAAGATAAACCTATAGCTTGTTTTCTGTTATCTTAATTTAGAAAACTAATTTTATTATGGTAAAATCCTGTTTTGTTAATTGCTTTTCCTGTATGTGTGTTTCAACTTTTGTTGTTACCATCAAAGTTTAATTGCCAACTCTGCCTCCAAAAAGGTATTTATTTACTGAAAAATCAAAGGCTTATTGGAGCTCCTTTTCATGCTTGTCCCAGTTTAAAAAAAAAAAAAAAAAGCTGTGAACTTAACCTGCCATCAGTTAGAGCTTCACTTTGGCCCAAAAAGTTATAATTGGACCTTGAAATATGCATTCTTCAGGGACAGAAGAATAATCCAAAAATAATTTTAAAATAACTGTTTACTAGTTTTTACTGAAATCTATATACTTATCAGTATAATTTGACTAAAGTTAACTTTTAAAAAACTAGTTGCCATTCCAATTTCATTATTAACGTCTTGCTGTGTCCATTCATTATTGAATACTAAGGAGAGATTCAGAGAAAGTAAAAGACTACAACACAAGTTTCTACTCAGAATGTAGATGTCTACTTTGTGAATGAATAGAATGAATTAATTCAGATGGACTTTGTGTAGCATCTGATAGGCTTTTCTTATATATCATTCTTTTTCTATAAATCATATAAATTCAGCTCTAAATAGAATAAAAATACTTCTGTATACATCTTTTGTATATCTCAGTGCTGTTCACTTTTGTTCTAGGATGGCTACTTTGCTTAGCAAGTTCCGGATAGACTTCTCTGATATCATGGTCTTAGGAGATATTAATACTAAACCAAAGAAAGAGAAGTAAGTTATTGGATAAATTACTTTGTATAAATTTCTGATTCTTTTATGAATGACATACTCAGACACTCTAACAGATCATTTAACTTAAAGTAATTATCTAGGGGTTTTGCCTGCTGTTACATGTGAAGTCAACTTTTTTTTTAAATCTAGTTGATAGTTGGCATGCTTATTGCAGATATTGAGGTAAGTCTAAAGGTTTTTCAATATTTAGAGATTTCAATTACTGATTTACAAGTAATTTCTGAAAATCATTGGTGCCACAGGAATTCCACATGGTTCTTTAAATTTCCGTTGTTCATTATGACCACTCAGTCCCTACTCCACGTGTATTACTTTCCACTGTTTTGTTTTGTTACTAAAATAGGAAAAAAAAATCTTAAGAATTTGCCGATAGTAATTACATTCAGAATTCTCAAGAGTCAAAGAAAAGTAGACTCGTGGACTATTCTATCTGAAAATGGTATATGGAAGTTGTTATAATTGTATATATTTATATTACTGTACATAATTTTAATTATTCTCAGATATATGTTGAATATATGATGAAGCTTGTATAAAGAATTCATTTTAAGTAGAAAACAGTAAGGTATGCCTTGTAAGGTTGTAGTCAGACATTTTTTTTCTCTTACTAGATTTGTTTGAGACTGATACTGAAAAATACGTTTTTCATATTCATAGAGGATTCAAATGCTGTTCATGTTCTTTCACTATCTTTTGTCCTATTAAGTATCTTTAAACCTAGAACTTAATTCTGCATCTTCTTAAATGTTTAATATCTGCCCTGTCCTCCCTTCAAAATGTTCTAGTACCTTTTCTTACACTACTTCTCTTCAGTGGTACTTGAACTGGGAAAGCGATTGTTTTGAGTAAAGGAATAACACAATTTGACTTACTATTCAATAGTGTGATGAAATTTATTTAGGTCGGGGCGGGGAGGGATGTGGGAGCAGGGGCAGAAACAAGGAAATCTGCATTAGCAGATAAAATTGCAATTCTTTTATTATGAATTTGGTTCTCAATTTCTAATCAGTTGGAGAAACTAGTGATTGCTATTTTCAAAATCAATTGGCAGAGTGATTGTTATAGATAGGGTATAGAAGGGAGCAGGATAGTAGGAAAACACTAACTTCTGAAGTTATAATTACACTAAATTTTCAAGTTATAATTTAGCATTTAAGATCTTACTGTTAAGTAATTCAATATAAAGTTCATTGTCTGTGTTCTGTTTTTTTAAGTATTGTAGCTTTTGATGAAATGATTGAGCCGTACAGACTTCACGAAGATGATAAAGAACAAGATGTTGCAGATAAAATGAAAGAAGATGAACCATGGCGCATAACAGATAATGAGCTTGAACTTTATAAGACAAAGGTATTCTTTCTCTCCTGCTTCCTTTTCATTAATCTTCCATGTGATTTTTTTTTAAATACTTAAGATATAAGTATCAGGAACTGAAGCTGGTTATGAGAGGAACCAGTTATGTAAACTAAATCTACTTTAGTAAGTTGTAATTATACTTGAATAGTGCAAAGCATTATTTTTTTTTTAATTCAGGAACAGATATTTTTATTACACCAAAATTGATTTTGGTTTCTTTTTGTCTACTTAGAGTTTTATGAAACAGGGTAAATTCCAGTTTTCAAAAGGTCTAGGAATGACTTTGTTCTGTTTCATTTCAGACATACCGACAGATCAGGTTAAATGAATTATTAAAGGAACATTCAAACACAGCTAATATCATTGTCATGTAAGTAATACCTATACTAAAATTTTCTTGGGTATTCATTTTATGATAATTCAACTAGGATTCATTTCTATTACCAAGTATATATCTATATAACATCCATAATGAGTTAGTGGTTATGAAAAAACAAACTTTTTAAATATACTTTGCTTTAAGCATATTAAGAAATCATTTAAGATAGGAGGAAAGAAAAAAAATTAACCTTAAGCTTGCATAAATCTAAGTAATTCTTTATCGAATACTTTATTCTGGGGTTTTCCCTTTATCCTTTTTCCCACTTTAAAAAAATTCCTTAGCTTTGGAAACACCACAGCATAGCCATCAATTTTTGTGGGGTATGAGGGCTGCAAGTTAAAATTTGGATCCTGGTGAGATTCTTCAAAGAAGTAACTCCATCAAGTTACATGGAGGATTAAATTTAAAAAAGTAGTTCCTATCTGAATTTCCACCCTCAAGTTCCCATACACAAACTTTACGTACAGACACATTATCCTTGTATTGAATATTGATGCTTCTGCTCACTCTGGCTTTTCCTCCACTAAACCAGGTTAGCTAGATCTTTCTTGAACTCAGATTTTCTCAGTCCTGGAGCCCAGGTCCTTCTATAAGTAAAGAAGGCTCAGATCTCTGAAACATGCCAAATGATGAAATAAAGTTACACCAAAGGATTGTTATTTTGATTAACAACAAATATTTAATACACCGGAAAATTTCAGATTTTGCTGACGGTAATCAAATATCTGTAATGGAAGTCACTAAAATACAGAAATCTAGGGAGAAACACTTTATGGAACAACTGGACATACTGCCACTATAAATGGAAGTGAAAGCTCAGAGAGAGAGAAAAGAACTTGAACATTAATATGTAGAATTAATCATGTTTGAATTTCATTTGTCCATGTATACTTACCACTATCGAAATTCAGATAGAAACATCCCTTTCTCCTGAAAGAATTCTAAGGGGAAATTTGAGGTTTAATGTTAGATACCAAATGTGTTAGGGTTTATAGAAATATTTATTTGTTATTCTTAAGAAATGTTTTGTTCAAACTTAAAAAAAATGGGAATGATTACATGTAAATGTAGTAGTTGCTACACTATATGCAGAATTTCCCTGCACTCAAAACTATTCTGTAAATAACTATAGAAATTTTTAGTTACTATTACTGTGACTTTTTAAATTTATAACTTCTATTACATTTTATTCTCAACTTAAACGCATTGTTTTATTTCCTTTCTTTTTTTGGTACCAGGAGTCTCCCAGTTGCACGAAAAGGTGCTGTGTCCAGTGCTCTCTACATGGCATGGTTAGAAGCTCTATCCAAGGACCTACCACCCATTCTCCTGGTCCGTGGAAATCATCAGAGTGTCCTTACCTTCTATTCTTAAATGTTCTATCTGCACAGTGTACAGCCCTCCAGACGGTACTTCAGTGCCTAGTGAAATAACTGCTATCACTGAAATCTTCAATGACACGTTAACATCACAATGGCAAACTGTGACTTTTTTTCACTATTTCATTAATTTGAAAGCACACAGGGAAGTTGCTCCATTGATATGTGTATGGAGACTTCAGTTTTAGTCAATTCTGTATCTCAGTTTTAGTGAATGATGATTCCTTGTTGTTGGACTGAAGCTTGTGAGAGTAAAGTTTTCCTTTGCTACTTGAATAGCAATAAAAGTGTGTTATTTTTTGATTGATGAAAGGAGTACAAAAAGCCTTTAGCCTTGAGGTGCCTTCTGAAATTAACCAAATTTCATCACTATATCCTCTTTTATAAATTTGTAGAATGTCAAACTTTGCCTTCAGCTATTTTTATTTCTAGTCTCTTCCACTTTAAAACGGACACTGCTTTTCTTTTTCCATTGACCAATTAGTGTTGAGTACTGTATATTTCCTATTACTTTTGTAAAGGTGTCTGTTAGATATTAAAGGTGAGAATTAAGGCGAGTTAATGAAAATTCAAGAAAAAAAATGGGAACCAAAAAGTGACCCCAAGGTTAGGTTTGTATGAGTATGTATAAATGTAGATCCAGGGGGGAAAGGCCAAATAGACTTTTTTTTTAAACCTCTGATTGGCTGTTATTTATATCTTATTTGATTATTAGTTCTTGAAACCTTAGGGAAGGTTGAAGATTTATCCAGTACTTCTGTATACCATGCTGAAAAATCACATACTGTCATTCTTTAGACAAAATCTTTAAGATAATTTGTATTTATTAGAAGAAAGATCTGTCCTAATTTAGAGCTTTCCTCAAATCTTGAGGGACTTTTACGAAATGCTAAAAGATTTTTCTGGAGGAAAATTAGACAAAGCATTGTCATTTAATAGAATATTTCAGTAAACACATGGAATATCACTACACCATCTTTTTTATAAGTCATTAAAATACTTAGTGTTTCATCAAATGGTTAAATGGACCACTGGTTTCTTAGTGAAATGTTTTTAGGCTTAATTCATTCAATTGTCAAGTACATCGTCTTAATTAATATACTCAGGTTTGAACAGATTATTCTGAACATTTAAATTTAATCCATTCTTAATACTTTAAAACTTTTGTGTTAAGAAAAACTGCCAGTTTGTGCTTTTGAAATGTCTGTTTTGACATCATAGTCTACTAGTACAATTTTGACAGTGCATCTGTACTGTTACTAAAAGCTTTATATGCAATTATTAATGTGAAGTTTTTCATTTTTTATTCAAGGAAGGATTTCCTAGAAACATTTCAAGGGATAATATGTCTGCATATCTGTATGTGTGTGTGTATATATGTATATGCATACACAGATGCATATGTGTATAGTGACACATTGCTGGTTTTTGCATTTTAAAGTGATCAAGATTCATCACATTAAATTTTTTGTTTCAGTAAACATGAGTTCACAGATTGAAAGACAGGTTTCATGGAGAACAAAGGTGATCATTTGAAGGGCATGTAACTTCACACAGGTATCATTCAGTTAGGAAATGGAGACTATCTCATCTAAAGTACTGTTCAGTGTGATCATTGGTATAGGTTTCACTGGTAAATAATTTATGTAGGTTTTCATGAATCTTGATAGAAATCTATAAAATTACTACTGTTGTTCAGTAGTGCAACATTTTTGCTGCATGAATATGAACTAAGTTAATATAACGGAGATCTGATAATTTTAAATTCAGAATGTTAAGAGAATGAGGTAATTGTTTTTCTAAAAGTTTTTTCCTATGTTATAACTCACTGCATTGTACCATTTATTGGAGGTTTTGTAGTGTTTTGGGGGGTGGGGAAGACAGTAGAAATGTCATATTCAGTAAACAATATGTTTGAACTTTTTAAATGGTTAATAGGGCATAACTGAGTGCTGCTATCTTGAAATGTGCACAGGTACACTTACTTTTTTTTTCTTTTTCTTTTTTTTAAAGTTTTTCCCATTCAGGAAAACATTGTTGTGATCTGTACTGCAGGAACCAAATGTCATGCATCATACATATGTGTATAAAGTACATAAAATATATCTAAATATGCATAATGGGGAGGGTAATATTGTCTGAAATAATGTAAGAAGCTTTTCACTTAAAAAAAAAAAATGCTTTACTTTCACTTAACACTAGACACCAGGTCAAAATTTTCAAGGTTGTTATAGTGCTCTAATAATAATTCTTAGAGATGCTAACTAGTGTAACTAGTGTTGAAGCTATTCTACTCTATTTTATTTATGCTGAATTTGATTATTTTAATGCCAAAATTTTTTAAGTTCTAATCATTGGTGATAACTTGGAAATAAATAATTATGCAGTGGCATATGACAGTTCATTATTTCTATAGGTAAAAATTCAGTGGGTTTAAAGAATGGTGGTGTTAAGCTGATTATTAACAGTTAATTAAATCAAATATTTATTTGTTACATTATTTCATTTGTATTTTAGGTTTCCTTTTACATTCTTTTTTTTATGCTTTCTGACATTACATATTTTTAAAAACTATGGAAAAATAATTTAAAGATCTGAGCTCTGGTGAATGTTTATCTACTAAGTTTGAAAATGTAATATTTTGATAAT
Organism: Hippopotamus amphibius kiboko; assembly: GCF_030028045.1. Classification (NCBI taxonomy): domain Eukaryota; kingdom Metazoa; phylum Chordata; class Mammalia; order Artiodactyla; family Hippopotamidae; genus Hippopotamus; species Hippopotamus amphibius. The sequence goes on along the minus strand of NC_080186.1, from coordinate 171,713,553 downwards.
ACTGTACTATAACTCACACAAATGCTTTTCTAATGTTTTAACGTTGAGTATTGCAGTTGCTGCTTTGTACAGAGGTTACTGCAATAAAGGAAGTGGATTCATTAAAACAATTTAATGTCTACTCTTATATTTTAATGTTTTATAAATCTATGTCAACTGTGATTTAACCTCATTTATACAACTTATTTCATGGATGTCTGCATTTTTAAAATGGCTTTTACTTTAATAGTCATGCCTTGGAAAACTTGTTTGAAATTGTTCACTATCATTTATTTACGCCTTTGAAATAATCACTATTTATGTCGACAGTGAGATTGAACCATATCAGATGCAGCTCATTTTGATATCTTGTAAATGATTTAACTTTTCTAATTCTCCTTTGTCTTTTGGTTAAATCACGTTTATGAATGAGGAAACCAGAAGATTAAAATGGATTCACAGTCCCTGAGTATAATCTGATTCTTTTTCTTCCTAAGATTTTTGGCAAAGCTAATTTACAATTTTACAAAGCATTTTCACTTTATCATTTGAACATAACAGTAGGTGTGTTATATGTGCAGGACAGCTATTTCTCTCTCTTCTGCTATTGAGAAAGTAGCTTGGAGCATTGCAGTGAGTTAGGTCATGCGATAAATCAACAAAAGATGTTGGCCTAGAGCACAGATCTTTCATCTTTAGGGATATCGCCATTATGCATTCACTGCTGCCTGATCTATAACTTAATGGCTGGGATAGATTGGTCATTTCCAAACTACCCATACTTACCTGCCCAGCAAGTGTGTGCTCAGGTAGTGCAAATTACAGTTACAAGTATAGATTGGCCACAGGCTTCCTAATAGATCTGAAACAAATGTAAGTGTCCATTGTATGATCTTTGCTTTTTGCTTATTCTCCAATAAGCTGCTATTGAGGCCAGTTTACTCACTTCTTAAGAGAGAATTCAAAGGCATCTATCAATGTGTCATTTATCATCGGAGCATCCAGTGGTTTTCAAAACGGGAATGTAATTACATCTTCGAGCCAGCAGGGTGTTTTTGTTCATTCACTGGGAATAAAAGAAAAATGCTTTGATACACTTCTGTCTTTATTTATGTATCAACAGGATGTTTGTAGGATCAGAGGAAATAGATGGTAGTTTAATGTTTAACTCTTTGAATAAAGACAGCACAAGTCCTAGGATACACTCATCAGAAAATAGTTTAGCTAGTTCAGATAGTAGATACATAAAAGGTGTTGGTGGGTTAATCAATTAGACATACTTTTTGTAGACTCGTAGAATATCTGAAGAACTCAGTCTCGTTGCTCTTTATAGAGTCTGGAGGCAGTGGTCACAGACTCGTTTTACATGTGGCATAGGAGTTTCAGGTAGGCTATTAAACTGTATTAAGAGCTTCAGTCCATTTTCCCCCCTTGAATCTACCACTGAATGTTGTGCTAGACAAAGTTAAGAGTTAGAAACTACTGTTTTAGAGGAAAATGTGAAGACCTCTGAATCTGTCCCCTCCTGCAGCCTTTCTTGTGACTGCTGTCCTCACAGATCAGGAACTCATTACCCAAAATGATAGTATCTTGTTAATAACACATATCCTTTGTTCCACTTTTCTGGCATATGAATGCCAATTAGCAAGATAGTCTGCCCACAGCTACAAATGAAATTTACTTTTTTGATCCACAGAATAGGATCAGTGATCCACGGGTACTGAATGCAAAAAACAGACACCCCAGACTCAGTACTTGTCAGAATTTCATTAGAATACTCCTGAATAAGCTTTGGAGGTAGAGGATTGTGGAGATTTTATTCTGGAAGTGTTAACTTAGTCTAAAACAGGGAAGTAGTTTACAGGATAACTTCATATCCAGCTTACATCTCTAATAACAGACCAGTTTTAAAAGTATGCAGGCTATGAGTTTTTGATTTACATATAGTACACATAAGGTATATAAAAACTACTGCTGTAAGATATGATTGTATTTGCTCTTTTACATTCTAAATAAAATTGTCCCCAGCAAGCCATTTTTAAAGGAGGTTGTCACAATTTGAAAAGGAGTGAGATTTAGGAGTTTATCTGTATGACCAATATAACACAGGTTACTTTTATTTTTGCTTAAGCCATGAAAACTTTGAGTTTCCTAGAAGTGTTAGTAGTTAAGACATTTAAAAGATGACAAGGACTATTTGGGAATTGGGGTGGAACTAGTAGGATGGAAAGTTACACTCCAAGAAAAGGAGATTCAAGGATTGTGAAAGATTGCTTTTATGGCTAAAAGTGTTGCATTCATTCTTCCTTCTGGGAAACAGTGAATTGTGAGGAATGGAAGTTAATGTTTTTTAATTTTTTTTCTGAATTTTAAAGTCTGTTGATGTTAATCGGCATCTCCTGATAGCGATATGGTACTATTCTCAGAGGTGTGACCTACCTCTTTCAGGTAGTCTTTCTCTGGCTGTTCTATCAGTAAAGATAATCCTTTGTTTACTATCTATGCATTTGTGAGTTTAGCATTGTTGACATAAATTTCACACTTGGTGTTTTTCATAAAATTGACAATAGGGAAGCACAGGTGTATTATGTATTGAAACACTGACTAGAACAGTGGTTCTCAAACTTTAGTGTGCATCAGATCACCTGGAGGGTTTGTTAAAACCTAATTGCTCCTGCAAAACAATCTCTGTTCTGAGTGAAAGTCTTCTGCTTACAAATGTAACTTCTCAGTATAACCCTCCCTTCTTTACGGTGGCCTCTGTCCTTTACCCATGCCTTATCTATTGAGTTTCTTCCATAGGGTACACTTTATTTCTATCTCCTCTCAGCTGTGAATTCAGATAATGCCCTCCCTTCCACATTCCTCAGTATTTTCCTTTTATATTAAATCTTCTTCAGTGGTAGGAATAGAACCCAAAGCACGCTAACAGAAAAAGAAGTCGAGCAACACAGCTGAGTTCAGGGACTCAGGTTTGTTTAAGCAGGGACTCAGAACAGTGTTAGGGCTGTCTGTACCTTTCCTTCTCTCTGGTTTGTCTCTCTAGGCTTGACTTGATTCTTCAGGTAAGACTGTCACTGCATAGTGTTCTCTATAGTTTCTGATAAAAACAACTCAATCCCAGTAGTTCAACAACTGTAGTAAAAAGGTGGTATGTTGGCAGCTAGAATAACCTCATTAGTTTTCAGGAGCCATGCTCTCTCCTTTGGGTTTGCCCTTGGAGTCTGGGGTTTACATAGCCCAGGAAATTAGGGAAGGACCTCAGCTCTTTGGTCTACACCGGTGGCTGGCTCCTCCAGGTGCTGGTTTGCCCAGGTTCCAGAGGTTGATTCAAAGGTGAACAGCTTTGCAGGCCAAACCCACGCCACTGACAAGCTCTGCAACCGAATGTTTAATATCCACTCCCCTCCCGGTCTTCCACCCCAGGCCAGCAGTCCCACAGCCATCCCAACTCAAAGTTTCTGTTCACAGGGTATTTGGCAGAGGATTCCTGATTCGCTAGTCTGCAGCAACTCCACTGCACACCTCTCTTGTCCTTTCTCCTTAGGGTAGTATCTCTCCAGAACTCCCACCCCAGTCCCTGCCCTACCAGGGGGCAGCCTCTCCCAACCCCAGAACCACCACCAGGCTTTCTTTCCCTTCTCCATTCCCTGACGGTGGCTCTTCATGGCCCGTGGGAAAATGTAGAAAAGCTCAGTTAGTAGACTCCAGATCACAGAAGAGTCTGCTTTTCCTACAGTATCTAGAAATGCAATAGCCATTTAGAAATGCATTTAGAATGGCAATAGGAGAGTCTTCTCTCACTAAAATAGGCAGAGTACTATGTGTTTTCTAAAGAAATTGAAAGCAGCTTGGTTGATTTTTTTCCTACTATGTTGCACTAAATTCTCAGCAGCTCACACTGTGACCCTTGAACCATGCCCTGCCAATGGCAAGCCCCCCAAAAGCTTTAAAAAGTGTAATGCTGGATTAACTTCTCTTGGAGAAGACATACATTAAACCCAGACTACAGCAGGGGGAGCCAGTGGGCACTGGTGGCATCAGTATCAGATGGAAGGTCATAACAGTTCTAGAGAAAGATATCAGGGTGGGGGTTTGAACCAAGTGAGTAGCAGGAAGAATTGAAAGGAGAGTTTAGATTCAGAAAACATTGGGAAAGAATTTTTAAAGGCAATAGGATGTAGTGTTGTTAGGAGGAGAGACTAAGGGATGAGATGAGGATGACATCATGGTTTCTGGCATGGCCCACGGGTGGATGCTGAAATTGAAACAAGAAGCCGAGCAAGTTTGGGGAAAGGTGTGCATGTGCGAGGAGGATAACGGCACTGTTTAGAAGATGAGTTAAAAATAAGATTCAGGGTCTGGAACCCAACATGACAATTAGCTATTGAACCACTGAAATAATTTACCAACAAAATTGTTGGGTCTAGAGGCTTCTTTAGAAGCAATACTTAAACTATGTTGATTTCGTTCCACAGTTACTGTTTACTTAGGTTTTCTATTTCTTGCTGTTGTCAGTTTTAATAATTCTTCATTAAATGTTAATTCCAATGTATTGAAATTTTTAGCAATTTGAGCATGATTTTATAATTTCAAACTTTAAACACTTGATATATTCATTTCCTTTTTTACATTTTTTCTCATTCTTGATTGAATTTATTTCTGATCCTTAGAAGAGACAAACTTTTGGATTTATCACTTCCATTAATTTTCTCAGGTGTCATGGCTGAAGAAACAAAAATGGAGAAGCAATGCTCTACATTTAATTCTCCCCTTCCTAAATCACATGGAATATGAGTTTTTTTCTCTTAATTCCAGAAAAGTACACTCTAAGATATAAATCTGTTTAAATAATCAGTTTCCAAAAGGTATCGCTGTCTTGCAAATAGCAGTATGTAGATAAAGGAAAAGTCATGCTTCTATCTCCAATAGGCTTAACTATTCCAAAACATCAGATACTCTTCTGTTTCTAAAACTATGGCACAAAATTAGCTCCTTGGCAGAAAGGTACACATAAGCTCAGGTTGCATAGAAAGCTGACATGTCCTGTTGGATGAACTTGTACTGGAATAGCTGATAAACAAGAGCTATCACTTGAACTTAAAAAAAAAAAAAAAAGATGAAAAAGCAAATCACCAGTATAGTACAGTGTAAGGAATATTATTTTCTGCTCACTACAGGAGACCATATTTTTTCTGGGAAGTTAAGTTGAGTATATAAATATCCTGGAAGGTCCTCTTGTGAGAAGAAATAGAAGTATAGACATGGCTTTCCAGAGAGACTGACCTGGGTTCCCGTCCTGACTCTCTTACTGTGATCACAGACCCTCTAAGCCTTGCTCCTCAACTCTAGTATGAGGATAATACTAGTCACTTCAGAGAGGGGTTGTGAGATTTAAATAAGTCAAAATATGTAAACAGGTGGCATATGGACAGTGTTCAGTTGATGTGAGCTCTTTCTCCCCATCTCTCCTGAATTAGAAATATGACAATACTCAACCAATCAGGGCACCGTGAGTGGCTCCATCTTCTTGCTCACCCCCCAGGATAATCCATCACCCAATCTTATTGATGTTTTCCTCCTAAGCAACTCAAGTCTCTACCTCTCTCCAATCAATACATTAGCTATGACATCAGTTGCGATTTCCAACACTGTGAGACTGACCATGTCAGGCCTGCTCTAATCCTAACATGACAGTAAGAAAGAGTTCAGGATTATAAAGTCAGGGCAGAGGAATGATTCCTGCACCTGGCAGAGGTGGATGCTTCCTTGGGTACTGATGTGGGCCACACTTCTGGGCTCCTCTCTCCCGAAAGCTTTCTCTCTCCACATCCCCTGAATGTGGTGGGTGTATTCCTGAGGAAATAGAAGGCCACCTCAGAGCTACATCCACTGACTTATATCCTTTGCACTGTTTCTTTGCTAGTTCTTCAGCAAACCCAAACAAAAGCCACTTAAAATTAAGTCTAAATCTTTATTCTCTTCTTGTCCTCTAAATCAGACCTAAACTTTGTGGACTGGCCAAAATGATCATATAGTTCAGGGGTCCCCTGAACTGGACTGCACAGCAGGAGGTGAGTGGCAGGCGAGTAAGTGAAGCTTCATCTGTATTTACAGCTGCTCCCCATCACTCGCATTACTGCCTGAGCTCCACCTCCTGTCAGCATTATGAATTGTATAATTATTTCATTATATATTACAATGTAATAATAATAGAAATAAAGTACACAATAAATGTAATGCACTTGAATCATCCTGAAACCATACCCCTTCCCTACCCTGGTCCATGGAAAAACTGTATTACACAAAACTGGTCCCTGGTGACAAAAAGGTTGGGGACTGCTGATATAGTTCACATTATTACAACAGTTTCTCATTTGCCTCTTTGCCTTCCATATTAGTTACATCATTCTGAAAATGAACCTCTTTTTAGGTTCATTTTCAGCTCCCACTGTCCTGTGTCTTAAACTCTCCACTCCAGACAGACTAACCATCTGCACAGGGCTTTTGCTTCCAAGCAGTTCAACATCCCAGTTTTACTGGCTGGTCTGTCCTTGACCTTCCTCTTCAAGAGGAAGCTCAGAATCATCTGCTCTGCGAAGTTGTCTCTGGTGCCACCAGGCTACATTAGGGGTCCCTCCTCTCTGTTGTGCCCCTCTGTGCTCATCCACTTGCCCCTGCCATAGCCTCGTCACCTACATTGGAGTTACATGCTTTATTCTGTGTTTTACACCAATCTGGGAGCACTCTGGGGGCTGTGACTTTAGGCAGGGCTTACAAAATAGTGGGCACTTAATGTTGTTGAATGTCTGAATAAATGAAATGAATGATGAACAAAATAACTGGTTTGTTTTTCTATCTTATGAACCCTGTAATTTATTTTGTTTTCTATTTAACCTTGACTGACAGATGAAGTATTAATACTATTAAGAGTATATGGCAGATATTCAAATTATTAGGCCCTACCCCTGGATTTTCACATCCTTTTTCTCTTCCCCACTCTACTCCACTTCAACTTCTTCTTCATTGATAGTGTAGTATCAGTACGTTTTTGAAACTAAGTGGGAGTGTTGCAATATTTAAAACTAAACAAATTTGTTTTATCATTGTGGAAAAGCATCTGCTATCAATACCTTGTCTTGTCAAGTGTCTGAGGACCAAGTGCCTCCCAAACCCACGCTCTTATACATACTTTATGAATGAGAAAATGTTATGTAAGTATTACTCATGACTTTTCAAACTGGAAAAATCCTGCTCTTTTTTTATGACACAGCTCAAAAGTCACCTTCTCTGTGAAACTTCTCTGATACCCGTTACCAAACTCCTTCAGCAACATTCCCATCTTTTTTCTTGGGCCATTGGCATTGTTATATATTTGATTTCTCAATTAGATTAACTGACATAATCATTTTCACGTTTCCAGTGGCTTATTTTAGTTGTGAGCAGCTAGGAGTTTTCAGCACAGGAATTTTAAATTTATTAATTACTGAAAAAAATTAATTATATAAAGGGGAAGGCTGATGATGACAGGAGAATGGATGAGTGAAGTTATAGGCATGGGAGCCTTATTAGGACAGAGCTTTCTGAAATGGGTGATTTGACTTAGTGCTCTAGTGGTAACAACTACACAGTTATGATATGCATAAGATGTTTCTTGTATGCTTGAATTCTTGAGGCCTAAGCCACAAAAAATACTATTCCAATTCAAGAATTTATTTTGTTTCCTCATGCTAATCACTAGGCTATTATTATTTGAAGAAGAGGTCATTTAATAAGTGGTTATTGATGGTTGTATCCCTAATATTTGGCACATAATAGGTCCTCAGTAAATATAAATGAGTAGAATCATGTAAAGGGAGGAAGTAGAGGAGAAGAACAAGGGAGGATACCCAAGGACACTGGGGCTGGGGAGCTGGGCAAGGGCACCCTCCTTTAAGGCATTTTTAAAAGGTCAATCCTTACAGCAAAGGAAACCATAAACAAGATGAAAAGACAACCCACAGAATGGGGAGAAAATATTTGCAAAGGAATCAAATGGCAAAGGATTAATCTCCAAAATATATAAACAGCCCATGCAGCTCAATATCAAAAAGACCAAAAAACCCAATCAAAAAATGGGTGGAAGACCTAAACAGACATTTCTCCAAAGAAGACATACCGATGGCCAAGAGGCACATGAAAAGATGCTCAACATCACTAATTATTAGAGAAATGCAAATCAAAACTACAGTGAGGTATCACCTCACACCACTCAGAATGGGTATCATGAAAAAATCTACAAACAAATTCTAGAGAGGGTGTGGAGAAAAGGCAACCCTCTTGCACTGTTGGTGGGAATGTAAATTGATACAGTCACTATGGAGAACAGTATGGAAGTTCCTTGAAAAACTAAAAAAAGAATTACCATATTACCCAGCAATCCCACTACTGGGCATATACCCAGAGAAAACCATAATTCAAAAAGACATATGTCTATGAATCTCCAATGTTCATTGAAGCACGTAGCCAGGACACGGAAGCAACCTAAATGTCCATCAACAGATGAATGATTAAAGAAGATGTGGTACATATATACAATAGAATATTACTCAGCCATAAAAAGGAATGAAATTGGGTCATTTGTAGAGACGTGCATGGACCTAGAGACTGTCATACAGAGTGAAGTAAGTCAGGAAAAGAAAAACAAATATCATGTATTAACACATATATGTGGAATCTAGAAAAATGGTACAGATGAACATGTCTGCAAGGCAGAAATAGAGACACAGATGTAGAGAACAAACATATGGACACCAAGAGAAGAAAGGAGCAGGGTAGGATAAACTGGGAGACTGGGATTGACATACATGCACTAATACGTATAAAATATGTAACTAATGAGAACCTGCTATAGCACAGGGAACTCCACTTCGCTGTACAGTAGAAACTAACACAACATTGTAAAACAACTATACAGCAATTTAAAAAAAAAAAAAAAAAAAAGGTCAATCCCAGGCAATGTGACCCCCCAACTCGGCAGGAAAAGCAAATTAGGGGTTAGCCTGGCAGGGGCAGCCCTAGGGCTCCAGCCCATGCTGGCGGAGGGTGATAGGGCTGGGTGTGAAATGCTTAAGTAGAGGAGGAAAAGGAGCCAGTGTTTAGTTAGGTGTCAAAGTATTTGCTCAAGAAATTAGTCACCCACTTGGCCGAGTCCAGGCACTGGGTGTCATCGTAACTGCCCTTTAAACGCTTTTCTCGGTGGCTTTCGTTATTCGAGGATTATTGAACAATTCAGTCCCACAGGTGCCTGATGTTTTGAAAAAACTTTGCGTCGAAAAATACACAAAAGGAAGCAAACCCTCACCTGTTGTTAACCCTCCAGTCTTTTGCGTGGTCCTTTTCAGAGACGGAAGACTCAGGGTTGACGCAACCCCAGGGTCTCAGATGGAGTGGGGGATTTTCCAGCTTGACCCGGGTCACGCCCAACTCAGGTGCAGACCAACTGAAGAAATCTTGAAGATTCCGCCCCCCCGCCTCTCCTCCTTCCCTTCTCTCTCTCTGCTCTTCTCGTCCCTTCTCTTCCAGTTCCTACGACTGTAATTATGACTTAGGTCGTTCCCTTCGGTCTTCTTTTCAGCAGTTCTCAAATTTCGCCATTTATTTGGAGGTGGAGTGTCTTGAAAAAAAGAACGTAACCTGAACATATTTTCTAGGTTTAAAAACATCTTTCTTCCTTATTTTTACTTCAGTTTTATCAAATGCCAATCAGATAGGAGTGAAACCTGGAGGGCTGGGACCCTGTCATCTCCGGAGTTTAGAAGTGAGGCAAGGCGGATCCCGCCCGCACGTGAAGACTCCGCCCCACCTGGCAGCGAGCGCCTCGTTCTCACGTGGAGGCCCCGCCCCACAAGGCAGCGCGCCTCGCTCTCTTGTGGAGACCCCACCTCACTGAGCAGCGCGCGCCTCGCTCTCACGTGGAGGCCCCGCCCCACGGGACAGCGCGCGCCTCGCCCTCAGGTGGAGACCCCACCTCACTGAGCCGCGCGCGCCAGGTCCACACGTGGAGGCCCCGCCCCACGGGACAGCGCGCGCCTCGCCCCCTTGTGGAGACCCCACCTCACTGAGCCACGCGCGCCTCGCTCACACGTGAAGGCCCCGCCTCACGGGACAGCGCGCGCCTCGCCCTCAGGTGGAGACCCCACCTCACTGAGCCGCGCGCGCCAGGTCCACACGTGGAGGCCCCGCCCCACGGGACAGCGCGCGCCTCGCCCTCAGGTGGAGACCCCACCTGACTGAGCAGCGCGCGCCTCGCCCGCCTGTGGGGGATGTGGGGCCGCGGGAGGCGTGTTTGCTCTGACAGGGGCGCCCCCGTGTGGCTCCTGTGAACAGTTTAGTCCGTGACTGGAATGTTTGATTCTATTCTCTTGAGGATGGAAGAAGTCCAGAGTCTTGCCCACAGGAGCGGAGGAGATGGTTTTGTTTTCTTTTTAGCATATATTTGTCTCCCTCAGAGTAGAAAAGGTTTCTTGTTTTTCTCAGACTAAAGCGGACTGTGGCGGAGGAATTCAGTGACATCTAGTTTCCAGTAACTGAACTCCTGCCTGGGAAACAATTTGGGGTAGAATTATCGCAGGAAAGCCCAAGGCTGCTCTTGTCACGCAGGTGAGGGAAAGGATAGGTTAACTGAATACCCATTAGGTGCCAGGCATTTTTTATGTCATTATTTAATCTTAGAATATCTCAAGTAGGAATTGTCATCCCCATTTTTTAAATTGAAGTATAGTTGATTTACAGTTTTAGTTTCAGGTGTAAGTATTGTGATTCAGTATTTTTCAGATTATACTCCATTAAAATTTATTATAATGGTTATAATTCCCTGTGCTGTACAGTATATCCTTGTTGCTTACCTATTAATATTTTATACATAAAAATATGGCATTTTCCTGAGATCCTTTTAGAGGGGCCATGCTAATCTTTGTCCAGTGTCAGTATATGTGCTGCTAAAGTGAGCACTGTCACCCCCATTTTATAGATGAGGAAACTGAGGTTCTCAGAGGCCCAGGGTCTCAAAATGATGTAGTGGGGGTCCAAACTGTGACTAATGAGACCGCCTACAAGAAGGCAGCATATCATGCTCAATTTCCTCTCCCTAGAGATGTCACATTCCAGAGAGTTTTCCTTATGTTCCAAATCCAATAACCTCACACCTGTATGGCTCATCTGAGATATGTGAGGGTGTCACTTCAGACTCTGCATTTGTAAAGTGTGCTACATTTGCTCAGTCTCAAGAATAGTTCTTAGTGATACTTTTAAAAATTTCAGTTTTACTGATGCATAATTGACAACTAAAATTGCAAGGTATCTCAAATGTACATCATGATGATTTGATAAACATTGCCAAGGGATTCTCCCCAAGTAGTTAATTAATACATCTATTATTGGGACTTCACTGGTGGCACAGTGGTTAAGAATCTACCTGCCAATGCAGGGGAGAGGGGTTCAATCCCTGGCCCAGGAAGATCCCACATGCTGCAGAGCAACTAAGCCTGTGCACCACAACTACTGAGCCTGTGCTCTAGAGCCTGCGAGCCACATCTACTGAGCCCATGTGCTGTAACTACTGAAGCCCATGTGCCTAGAGCCTGTGTTCTGCAACAAGAGAAGCCACAGCAATGAGAAGCCCACTCACTGCAACGGAGTATCCCCCACTCGCTGCAACTAGAGAAAGCCCATATACAGCAATGAAGACCCAAAGCAGCCAAAAAATAAACAAATTTAAAAAATACATCTATTATTATTGAGAGTTAATTCATGAAATAAAGTGAGGCCCAGGGAGATGAAGTGACATGCTTAAAATTATTACAACTAGCAAATGGATTTCTTTTTCAGGTCTAGTGATGTGAAAGCCATTTTGATTCTCATATCAGATTGTCTTACATCTGCTTTTATAGAGTAGATTTTTAAATTTCTCAAATGAGAGGGTTACTAGTGTCCCTCCTAGCCTTCCAGTTCTGATTTTCTGATTCTTAAGGGCTTTCACGTCTTATCTCTCCCTGTCTTTAGTGCTCTGGTCTGGGGATGCATAGAGAGGTTTAACGACTTGCCCTTGGTCACACAGGCACTCTCTACCTCACCCAAGCCTGGCATGCAGATTCCCTGACTTGTAGCCTTGCACTGTGGGTAGGCATTAGCATTTGGCCTCACCCCAACACTTTGATTAGAGGGTATAATTTCCTTCTTTTCTTGTCTTGTTTTGGTGGAGCTAACCCACCCTTGGCTTTTAGGGTGGACACCTGACTCTGGCCTGGCTAGTCAAAGAGATTGTTACAAAAACAAGTTTATGGCCCAAATTGGGCCAATAGCAGGCAGCTGTAGGTTTCACTAATCCTTTTGGGAGAAAAGTGTGTTTTTCACCTGGACTTGCAAAAGGAGTTTTTATGGATTGAATGCCTGTGTCTCCCCCAAAACTCATACAATGAAGCCCTAACTTCCTGTGTATTTGGAGATTGGGCCTTTAGGGAAGTACCTAAGGTTACATGATGTCGTAAATGTGGACTTCAAATCCTGTAGGATTAGTGTCCTTATGAGAAGAGGAAGAGACATCAGAATATGTTCTTCCCTCCAACCCACAACACATGCACATACCAAGGAAAGGCCATGGGAGGACACAGAGAAAGTGACCATCTGTAAGCCAGGGAGAGAGTCCTTACCTGGAATTGAACCCTGCTAAAGCTTTTCTCTTTGACTTCTGAACCTCCAGAACCATGAGAAATAAATTTCTCTTGTTAAAGCCACTCAGCCTATGGTGTTTTGTTATGGCAGCCTGAACTGGGTAAGATAGTGGTAAAAGACCAGCTGGGAGCCACTGGTCATCATCTCTGCTGCCAAGTGAGAAAGCCAACAGAGGGCGGAAGAGCTGTGAACAGGAAAGAGAGTGTGTCTGGACCCTAGACTGTTCAGTATGTGAGCCACTATCTTTATTTAAACAGCTGTATTGAGGCATAATTCAGATACCATACAATTCACCCATTTAGAGTGTATAATTCAGTGGGTTTTAGTACACTGAGAGGTATGTGCAACCATCACCAGAGTCAATTTTAGATTTTCTTCACCTCAAAAAGAAACTCCATCCCCTTTAGTTATCACTCCCCTTTCTCCCCTTCTCCCCAGTCCTAAGCAAACATGAATCCTCTTTCTGTCTCTATAGAATTGCCTCTTCTGGTTATTTCATATAAATGGAATCATATAACATATGGTATTTTGTGTTGTCGCACTTAGCGTAATGTTTTCAAGGTTAATTCATATTGTGGCATGTATCATTTCTTTCTATGGTGAATTAATATTCCATTGTATACATGTACCACATTTTGTTAGCCCACTCATCAATCGACGAGGTGTTCTCACCTTTTGCTTATTATTAATTACGCTTCTACAAACATTCATGTACAAGTTTTGGGGTAGACTTATGTTTTCATTTGTTTTGAGTATGTATACCTAGGAGCATAACTGCTGGGTTATATGATAACACTGTTTAATTGTTTGAGGAACTGCCAGACTGTTTTCCAAAGTGGCCACACTGTTTTACATCCTCACCAGCAGTGAGCATTCTTATTTCTTTGCTAACACTTACTATTATCTGACTTTTTAATTCTAGCCATACTAGTCAGTGTGAAGTAATATCTCATTGTGGTTTTGATTTGTATTTCTCTGGTGGATAATGATGTCAAGCATCTTTCCTTGTGTTTATTGGCCACGCTATATCTTTCTTAGAGAAATATCTACTTGGATTCTTTGCCCATTTTTAAGTTGAGGTATTTGCCTTTTTATTATTGAGTTGTAAGTGTATTTATATATCTTAGATACAAGTCCCTTATCAGATAATAATGAAAAAGTTCAAAATATTCCAAGTTACCAAAATATGACACAGAGACACAAATTGAGCAAATGGGAAAACGTTTCCCATTTCCCTGTTGGGAAAATGGCACCAATAGACGTGTTCAACTGAGTGTTGCCACAAACCTTCAATTTGCAAAAAGTGCAGAATCTGCAAAGTGCAATAAGGTGAAGCACAATAAGACAAGATATGCCTGTATTTGAAATTCAGTTCATTTTTGCATACCGAGCCGTATATTTTTGTTAACCTTAATCCTGCTTAAACTGTATTTTTAGTACTTGGAACTGCAAGAATGCCAACCAATATTTTTCTCTAGACTACACCATAACTGGCTTCCCCAAAGGTTGGGGTGTAGAAATGTATTTAAGTATTTACAAGGAGATTTCACATGATCTTATTTGATCCCTGCTCACCTTAGGAGGTGTGCAAAGTGGGTATTTTCATCTGCATTTTAAAGGTGAGGAAACTGAGGCATGAGAGGCTAAATGACTAACCCGGGCTTCAACTTAGTAAGGGGCATATCTGGAACCAGAACCCAGATCTTCTGATCCCTAGTCCAAAGCCCTTCATGTAGTGTGGCCCTGAGAAGCTCACTGGGCTTGACAGATATACCGTCCTGATGTGCCTGTGAGAAGCATGTGCAGGACAGGGAAACACTGCCCCAAATAATGACATAGAAGCAGGGTCTCAAGAGCATGAGTTATGACTGAGTTAAAAACTCAAGAGATTAAATTCTAGTGCCCACCCTAAGGAAAAATTATTATTTGTCAACCAGAAACTTTTTTTAAAAGTCCTAATTCTAAAGAGTATGGAAAATAAAACCTCACCCCCCCCCCCCCCAAAAAAATGGTTTGGAATATTTGTGGTAGATAATTTACACTATCTTAGGAACTATACAAACTCTTTAAACTGCAAGGCCAACAACTAAGGAGGCCAATTTGGCATTACATTTTTAAAATAAACATAATTATAATGAAAGTTGAAGCAAAGGAAATTAAGTAGAGTGTGTGCTGTACTTGGCATGTATCTAAACACTGAGTTAGGGCCAGTGAGGAAGGTCCATTACTTGGCTTGAGTGTTGAAAAATTTCTTTGTAATTGCTCTCTGCTGTAGGTCATTATTATTTTTTTTTACTTAAAAACTGTTTCAACCACATTTTCACACTTCAGTAGGGTGCTAACAAACATAATTGTATGCATTAATAGTGTCAACTTAAAAGGAGGAAAGATTTCAAAATTCTCCATCTTACTCTAAACTGAGTCAAATTCAAATAGCTCCACTTAAAAGATAAATGCATTTTTTTCCATTCTTATCCATTTGTGCATGATGGATAGTGATGGAGAGTGAGTAGGCAGTGCCAACAGTACTCTGTTTTGATCGTCAGATTTCCTGTTAAGGGCATGATTCACAACCGGAATGTAAGTACCCTTGTGACTCACGCGAAGAAGTGGTAGTGATAGAGGTGGAGGGCTGTCATCTATTTTATAATAATTTGTAGTAGGGAGGGGTTAGGAAATTCTTCGTTCATTAGAGTCCTCCCCTAATCCAACTAAAAACATTTTCTAATGACTCCATGTCTATTTGAGAACTAAAAATTCTGTTTATGATTACACATTTTGCATGTGAAGATTATAAAGAAAGCATTTTGAATTATTTAGAAATATGTGCACATACATAATCATCTATGAACCATTTATGATAATGGCAGAGAAGGCAGAGATAAGAATGTTAAACCCAAGATGAAGGCCATGCTGGCATTCAGAAGAACTATCTACTAAAGGAAGAGGTCCAGAGTTCAAAAGCAGAAAGGTGAAGTAGGAAAAAGAGCCAGTGCTTAGTCCACAAGCTGGCAAATATCGTATATACCCCTTACCATCACTATCCCTTGTCACAGTGACACTCAACTACGTGGGTAAAAACTTACAGGAAGGCCCCCAAACTGGAGTGCTTTCACAGCTTGCTGCCATCTGAGAGTTCTGTGGAGGACAGCCCTACTGCTGGGTGTGGGTCAGAACAGCTCAGACCGCAATTACAGCTCCAGGGGAATTCCCTCCTTCACTGGTGCTAAGGAAGGCAGCCAAGCCTCTCAGAGCAACAGTTCGTCTTCTCCCTTTCCCTTTCTATCCTCCTTCGATCTTATGGGTCTGGGGAAAGAGCCAGAAAGAAGCGTCTGTCTATTTTCTGTACGTCATCCTCCTCTTTCTCCTACCATATACCAAAGAGTTTAAGCTCCTTATCTCCCCTTTGCCTTATTTTATTGCACTTGTCGCTCTGCTTACTTTACCTCAACAGTAGTGACAATGCAGGGTGGTTTTGTGGTAGTTTTTTCTACTGAAGTGTCCATCTTTCTGCTTCTGCCTTTGACGATCAAGAAGTTATTTCTTGCCTGCTCTAGCTGAGGCCTTGAGTGTGGATTAAGTGTCTGTCTGGCCATTGAGAAACGTTCATTTCAAGTAGGAGAGGCTGTTTTCTTGAAAGATCACAAAAGGCTGAGCCAATATAAAGAGCTTTCAAAAATTTTTTAATGCCCATTTGTAACAAGAAAGGAAATGCAAATATTTATCCAGGAAAAATGTTCTCTCCAGTGCAAATTCAAGGAAATACAAATTAAAGCAAATTTGAGGAGCCATTTATAACTCCTAAATTAAGAAATATTTGGACATGCTAATCAAGTATGCTAAAGTGTTTGCGGTGAATCAGATTTATTTTTACAGCTGTCTTGGGAAGCGATATGACAATATTAATCAATGTCTACCAATAGGACCTTAGTGAGCTCAACTCTACAATGGAAATGGTGGCCCTGAACATAAAAATATTCACCTTGTAATCTTTGCTCCTGGGTTTTTTTCCTGAAAGCATGATGGGAAAGAAATTAAAAACTATGTGAAGATGTTGAGAACTTCTAGTGCTGGTAGTGTTAGAGTTGGTTACTTGAAAATCTTCCCACTGTAATCATCTTAAAATGATAGGTAAAATATAATAAAATGTTAAAATAAATGAATTAGTTACATGTATCAATATGACTAAATTTCAAAAATATATTAACAAAAAAAGTTTTACTTACAGTATGATGACATTTAGGGAAAATTTTAAATGCTAAATAATATTGCATGTTGCTTTTTGATACATACATCTATTTTTAAAAGTGTAAATTCAGCCCAGGAATAATATCAAATTCACATTACTGATTACCTCTTGGAGGGGAGCTGGGAGTATTTTATCAAGAATGGGTCTTCTACCATATCTTTAAATTTTCTTTTTCTTAAAAACAAAAGATCTGAAACAATATCTCAAAAAAAGTTAAGATATGACAAAAGAATATTCATACTAGTAATATTTTATAATAAAAAAGATATGCACTCTAATATTTTAACAATTAGAAACATTCTAAATGTTCAATAAATTTTGGAATTATTAGATAAATCATGCCATTTGAACTTTATACAACATTATTTGGTCATTAAAAATGAACATTTGTAAGGCACATGGTGCCTACCAGAATAAAGCTAGGCAGTTTTGTAAACATAGACTCCATGGAGAGAGTCATTCAAAGAAATAACACTTTGAAATCTAACAAATTATTGGCAAATCAATCCAATTCTCTTCTAAGAGCTCTCAAAATGTTATTAAGAACTCTTTCATTCTTAAAGCACAGTAAAAGCTCTTAAGATTATCTTTCTCTATATCTTATTCTTACTATCTCAGAGGATGGTTAGCTACCTGGGAAGCCTCTACTCCCCATTCCTCCAAATATTTAACTTGACTCCAAGACCAGTCCCACAGATTATCTTTTCATCCCTTCTTTCTCAGATTATGAATTTTTTTTTCTCTTGCCAGTAACTTTGAGCCCCTTCCAATATAAACCACTCAAACATTTTCCAAAGCCTCTCATTCTTCTTCCTCTCACTCATTGTTTCAATTCTGCAAATTAAAGATCCTGGAACTGAATTGGCAAAGAAGGAATTCTTAACCAGTGGAGGAAGGGGAGTGGCTTTGAATACACTGAATTAATAATTTATCTTTCCTGCTAGTAAAAACAAGTGAAATGTATGTATCAATTACTAAGCAAAGAAAGTTACACTATAAAATTCATGTTTACTATGGCAGCTATTGATTCTAAGTGAAATGCTCCCTATTTCGACGAATAAGGTAGGCTAGGTTAGGGTGGAAAAAAAAGTAAAAGTGCATGAAAAAATATTAAAACCTGTTTTTTTAAAAGCAGCAGACTGCTGAAAAGTAAGGAATTATTGGGCCAATATCTAAGTGAAGATGGGAACTGAAAAAGTTAAGACCACAGTGCCCAGAAGGCATTTTCCATATCTGCTCAACATGAGTTTCAGTTCTAGGACCTCAAGAGGCACATGGACAGCAGTTAAAGTTCATGGCACACTCAGAGGAGGAGTCTAGGAGAAGATCTCAGACAGGGCTTCATACTCTCAAGTTAACAGTGATCTGGAGATGGATCTGTCCAAACTCCTGACTCTAAGGGAATATAGTGACAATCGCTTCAGTAGAGTAAAGGAAAACAAACAAACCAACAACAACCTTTAACCAGGATTTGCATCACAAATTGCAATGTTGGTCTAAAAAACTCTATGAGCCTAATTTAGAATTGTCTCAGGATAGTAATATGTAGAGTCTAAAAAAACTAAAGTAAAGCAAAGCAAACCAAACCAAAACAAAAAACAGGCTCATAGATAAAGAGAACAGAGAACAGGTCATTTATTAGTGTTTGCCTGAGGTGTGGGCTGGGGTGAGGGGTGGGAGAAATGGGTGGAGTCAAAATGTAAAGAAAAAACCCCAAACTAATTAGCATATATAATTTACAGTTGAAGCAGAATCAGAGCAGCTGAGGTGAGGTTTCTGTGGCTTCATGTCTTGAGGGACTATAGACGTTGAGGTTACCTAATCTGCTCCTTAGCATCTCGAGTCTGTGAGTGATTCTGAGCAGCAGGAGAGGTGGGGGCAGTGTGGATCAGGTGTTAACAGCATGTTCCCCCAACGTTCTCCCTCCTGCTTTTCCCAACAAACTTCGTTTTGGAAAGCCCCTTGTCTGCTCTAAAGGAAACCAAACTGCCTTCCCCCCCAACCCTGGGGGTGGGGGTGGGGGTGCACCTGGCCAGGCCGTGGGCTTTTTCCACGTTGATCCCAATTTCAGGAGGGAAATGACCCCAAAAAGAGCTGGAATCTAAGGGCTGGAATCCAGTCTTGTGGTGGAGACGAACACACTTCCAAAGACGTGAAAAACTCCACTTATTCTAAATCATTTTGCTTCCTGTCCAGGATGTGAACAGGGGTCCTTGTTCTCTGTGAGGGGTGTGCAGTTTATCCTGGTAGGAGGCGAAGACACTTTATATTATTTTATTGTGGAAAATGAACTGTCACCTCCCAGATTATGACACAGGAATCTTACAGTCTCGGTGTCTGAGGAACACACCCAGGGGCAGAAACAGTTCACCAGAGACTGAACTAACACCGAAGTGTGGAAGAGAGCCATGCCAAGATGAAAGATGTTTCCTGGGGCCAAGTGAGGTGATGGAAAAATAAAACGCCAGACAAGTACGTTCATCAGTGTAGAAAGGGTACCTCTTCTCCAGCTTCATGCAGTACTTAGGGCTTGATTTTGCAAAGTGCCTTTCATACAAACTGTTTCCAAAACCACTTTACAGTTAGTAAAAAGCTCTGTATTAGCCATTTGTTGGTATGCAGTAATAAATCACGGTAGAGGCAGAGGAAAAAATTACATCCAGGAGATGACACGGCTGTCAACTGTCTGTGGGGTGGGGCAGGTTGAGGCTCTGGTGCCGGGGCACCACAGAGCTGATCTAGTTGGCTGATTCCACTCTTCCCGGGTCTCATGCGGCTCTGTCAAGCAAGGATAACGACTTTTTGAGCAGTAACCACAAGACTGGCTTCTCAGTATTTCTCAGGCTTCTCCCACCTCCGAGTGCTCCCTGACTGTACAACTTTCAAGGCAGAAATACCAAACCACACACAATTTGCCACTCAGTCAGTTTTAAGGATAACTAAGTTGAGGGTGAGGGCTTGAAGACAGATACACATAGTACAAAATTTGGGAAAAGAAATTTAACTACATTTAGCCAAGACCCATTCTCAATAGTGAGCCACCTTCAGGCCCTAATGAGAGATGTTTAAACAGTGAAACTCTGTAAAATGGAGTTTATTCTGGAAGCTGAAATAGAAACTGCATTATTAGTTTTATAAGGAAGAACATTTCCCCAGCTTTACACTGTTAAGAGCAAGCAATTTCTCTTCAGTGATTGTGAAGTGGAAACAGCAGATGGCGATGTTGCCCTTATTTTGGGGGGAAATAACAGCTTGTTAGAAGCTGGTGAACTGAGGCAAACATTTAAAATCTGGGCTTAAAGTGTCATTTCAGTTGTGTTACAAATGCACACATTATACCCACTAGAAGCTAGAGAGTTTCCCTCAGAGTTTTATGAGCTTTTTATATCTTTCTGTTGCCTTGAGATTGTGCTTTTATATTCCAAGCGGTGGCCAGAGCAACAGGTGTAGGGAAGGGATTTTCGTTAACCCTGGGCCATTTGCTCTGACCTCCAAACGTGGTCATCAAAGGAGGCAGTCAGGAGCTGGCAAAAATCTATCAAATTACCTGTTTTGAAAAAAGTGCTCTGGATATTTGTTTGGAAGAAACTGTAGACAAACTATAGCGTTGTTATACTTCTACAATAGCAAATTTCAGGAACTAATAAAAAAAAGAAAGAGTAATAATAATATCACAAATAGATCCACCATTTATTGAGTGTTTCCTATGAGTCAGGCAGTGTGTCAAGTATTTTACGCCTGTCATTATGTAATTCTCAGAAAAATCCACAAGGTAGGTATCATTGCTCCCATTTTACAGATGAGGCTTTCAGAAATTTGAAACATTTTTCCTGAGGTTTTACAGTTAGTCACTGGATTGGTCAGAATTCAATTTTAAGCTTGTCTGACTTTTTACTAGCTTCCCTGGACTATGAAAATAATTTATCTCACTTTTTCTAAAGCCAGTCGAGATAAAGGAAAGCTTACTGTTTTCAGAATGAACCTTCAAAATTTATATATGAGATATATAAATATGTAAATTTCAAGAATGGGGAATAAAGAAGGCTGTGGGGTTAGAGGAAGTGTTTTTTTCTTCATCGTTAGAACTTTGTGTATCCTACCCAAAACAATCAGATGAAGTTTGTTTGTGGGTGTAGGTGTGAGTGAGTACATACATATTTGGCATTATGGACTGAAAAGCCTGCCTGCTTATTTTTTAATGATATTGTTGCCAATTCAAAAGAGCTATGTGGTGCAAAAGTACGTTTTCACAAATCGCCATCTCATAAATCAATAAAAATGTTTCTTAACCATTCTACTCTTAAATATAAGTTCATGTCAAGGAAGCACTTTTCTCACAGTGACACTAGGCAATAACCTTTTCTTGTTGTCAAACTGCTATTTATTGTGTCTATAATGATGCCCAGCATTAGAACTTAGCATGTTTCCCTTCCACTGGGGAGTTAAGGGTAACAGTGGATAAGCTCACAACCAGTACAGGGAAGCTCATTCAGAATCTCCACGCTACGGAATATATGCACCGCCTCTGTGAAGTCAAGGAACTCATCAGAACCAATCACATCCCTCTGAAATGTCAACATGGTAGTAAAGGCTTCCTTGAGTATGTACTTGGGTAGTTACACTTCAGACAAGCACAATGAATAAAGTATATTAAAAAAAAAAAGCCCTTTAAAAGCTGACTTTGGAATATTTTGACTTTGGAAAAATTGGAGAGGCAGAAAAAAATGTGCCCATCTAATTCCCAGTTGGGGTTTGCTCATGCCTTTTAATGTGCAGTCAAGGCCAACCAAACTGCTCCACATATCCTTTAATTCACTTTAACATGGTTTATGAGTCTTTATAGGAAAGGAGATAAATCTGGATGAATACAAATCCCACACCTGATAGAAGAGTACAGGCCCACCCCTCCTGTTTACAAGGTCAGGAGCAAGAGTACAAATGGAAGCCCTATACCATACTACCTCATTTTAACGTTATAAATCAAGCTAAAAGCTGTTAAATAAAGTATGTCCTATCATCCAAAGTTGACAAGGATACCTTCCTAGTGTCGTGGAAGGAGTCCGGGTTCCCAGGTCCTGTGCTAGAACCCAAACATACAGGGAGAGCTGACTCCTGGCTGCTTAAGAGAACTTATGTGCATGAGTGTGGACACCTCTGTCCACATGTCCATATTCTGTCTGTTCTCACAAACACCTTCCCCTTGCCCTCCAACCTTAGGACCTTATGAACACTGAAGGAAGGACCCAGAGAAGCTATTGTGGGTTCTAGAAGCTGGTGGGGACCAATGGGGTGGGAAATTTGGGGACCATGTTTGATTTGTGGGTGGCTTGAGGGCTCTGGATCATTATGCTCCCTCGACCCTACAGACTTTCCACCCTGTGAAGAGGAGCACAGCAGAGGACGGTCAGGGCAGGGCACACAAACCACAGGGCCTGGCTTGGTGCCCTCTTGCATGGATCTAAATGCACCGAGTGTAAGATGCTTCATAATTAGTCAAAAGTATATGGAAAGTTCAGCTTTCTCTGTAGAAAAGGAGGTCACAAGAGGAGATAGAAGACCAAGAGTAGGAAAAAAAGGCAGCAAGAAGAGTCAAGAGAACCTCTCTTAGCAGAGGCAGGAGGCAGGGTAAGGTAATGACTTTGCATGCTCAAGCAGAGGAGATCAGAGGTGAGCCAGGTGAAGTGGTTTGAGGAACAGTAAGCGACCCCTGAACTGTGGAACCAGCATTTTAGAACTCGTCACCAGTGGTCTTTTTGGGGGACATACATTTCTATGACTTGATTTCACGTCCTGGGCTACAGTTTTGTCTTATGGAGGTGACCACTGAGTGTTCACTGATGCTGTTGTAGCACCATTCCCATGCAGTGACAGCCTGCTCTGCTTTCATAACCCCCTTGGAGTGGGGCTTCACCTCCCTGTCCTCTTTCCTCTAAGAACTCAGTTTTTTGCCAGACCTCAGGAGGTCATTTTCAAAATCCACATCTCAGAAAAAACACAGGCCTTTGGTGACCACAGTGTTGAGGGAGACTGGCAGAGGCTCTGCCAAGAGCCAGGCTGTTGATCCTGGCAGGGTTTCTGCCCTGATGTGGAAAGGGCACGGGAGACCAGCCTCCCCTCCCTCTCACCCTCCCTTCCTGCTCCCCTGCTGTGCAATAGGCTTGGGTTTCTAAGACTCCCAGTGGGAGCCAAGCAGCTTGTCTCAGGCCAAGGTTTTGTGGCCTGTGCCCGTGGCCTCCCAAGCTAGCCTTAATGTGCTCAGATGAGCTTCACCACAGACCCATGGCTGGAAGATGACTCAGGGCCAGCTGCAATCAGATGCTGGCCCAGTCAGGTCTTAACGAAAACTGGAATATTACAGATCACACCTAAGGTGTATGTCATATAAAATGAATGTGGTAAAAGGATGTGAAGTATTAACTGGGGTTCTCCAACTCTTTCCACCATGACGCGCTTGCCAGTTGGCCTGAGACCAGAGCCTGGCATTGTCCCTCACACTGCGGAGGAGTGTCAGGAAGGAGCTGGAGAACAAAGACAGCAAAGTCTCAGCTCTGCACTTCAAAAGCCTTGGGTTCGAGGATTTTAGGAGCTTGAGAAAAGGAACTGCAACTGGTACGATCTCATCTCCCACCCCACCAGATAGAAGCGCCCTAGGCTAGTGGAAGGAGTTGTTGACGAGAGAAAGGAAATAAGAGTTTGAATTGACTGTGTACGTGATGGTGGCTGAAGGGAGGGAGGACTCTGAACACAAGCCTACCCTTGTATTTCCTGGGCCAGACCTGGAGAGGAAATACCAATATCCCCAGTGGGTTTGGTGGTCCCAGTGCAAAATGACCCTGTGAGTTGATTCCCAGAGTTTGGCCTTGGGAAGAAACCCCATGTCCAGTGTGTGCTCTGTGAGGCCAATAGACCTAGGGAAGTTCATGGAGGCTCCAGCAGGCCCAGCCTCATCCCTCAAAGCACTATGAGACAGTCCCCAAAAGTTTCAGTGGCTCTCTGATTGGGGGATGGAACAGAGAGCAGAAAGAGAGCCTACAACCCCTGGGGGCCATGGCTGTCAGGCAAGGCAGGCACAGAGTAACCTGCATAGACCTGACAGGTGGAGGCCAGAGGTCCCTGAAGATGCCCATGAGGGCGTGTGGAGGGCTGGTGGCCATCAAGGGAAATGATAGCAGGACTGTAGGTATCAATGGGACAGTCAGTCAGGTGGACCTTTTCCTGTCTGCATGCCTTGGCCTTAGGTACACTCCCCCGCTCTTCCATCTCTCAGTGCCAGGGTTTTAGTGGTGAGTCTGTGTGGGTAATCTTGTATTTATATGTGTGTAATCTTGTACTTTGTTTTGAAAATTATACTTTAGCATCCTAGAGTCCCTCTCCTAGACCTAATAACTCACTTGGAATAAACAAATAAGCAAACTTATCTAGATCTATCTAGCCTCTCTTATTAGAATGTGTGTGGGGATGTACTTGTTACCCTTTGTCCTTGGTTGTAATTCCATGAGATCCCATTTAATATCCTGTTTCAATTAGGTGTTATTACTACCATATAAAAACACACAAAGAAAGTGAGGTTCAGAGAAGTAAGGTACCTTGCCCAAGGCCACTCAGCTAGTGGTAGCAAAGGTAGGATTCACACTTCATTTCCCATCTTTGCTTTTCCATCACACCACACAAACTTCTCCACTGCTAGCCTGAGTCAGACATCAATCTGTATATGAAGAAATAGTCCAACATAAAGTAACCTTTCAGATGGAGCTATATGTAATGAGGTGGATAGACCTAGAGTCTGTCATACAGAGTGAAGTAAGTCAGAAAGAGAAAGACAAATATTGTATGCTAACTCACATATACGGAATCTAAAAATGGTACTGATGAACTCAGTGACAATAACAAGGACGCAGATGCAGAGAATGGACTGGAGAACTCAAGGTTTGGGCCGGGCGGGGGTGAAGGGGAAGCTGAGATGAAGCAAGACAGCAGCACAGACATATATATACTACCAACTGTAAAATAGATAGCCAGTGGGAAGTTGTTGTATAACAAAGGGAGTCCAACTCGAGGATGGAAGATGCCTTAGAGGACTGGGATGGGGAGGGTGTGGGGGACTCGAGGGAGGGTGGGGGGGGAGTTGAGGGAGGGAGGGAATATGGGGATATGTGTATAAAAACAGATGATTGAACTTGGTGTACCCCCCCAAAAAATATAATTAAAAAAAAAAAAAGTAACCTTTCAGTGCACCCGTGTGCATACACACACATAAAAAGAAAAGAGAGGATAGAAAGAAAAATCTCCACTCACTCCAAACCAAAACAAAACACACTCAAACCCCATAAAATAATAACTGCTTCTTTCCATGATTTTATCCAAAGGCATAATCCGCATTGAGCTCTTGTCGTTTCTCCCACCCCGTCTGTTCTTCCTCCTGTATTTCTGAACTTGGTTGGTGGCAATACCACCACCCAAACAACATTCCCCTCAAGTTAGAAACCAGATTGTCGTTTTTTTGTTTTTTGTTTTTTACTTCTTTCTTTCTAACTTTCCTCTCTCCTAGTGTCAAACTATTAACCTCCAGAGTTGGAATACTCTTCAGTAAAACCTTTTCTCTGTTTCTTCTGCCGATACTTAAGAGAGGTATTCAGACCTTTTTTGGTTTGAATATTCCCTAAAATAATTTTGGAAAACTATGTAGCTGCTACATATTATCAAGCTTCCCTCTAAAATGTTTGTTATACATAAGACATGACACCATAAAACTCCTAGAAGAGAACACAGGCAAAACATTCTCTGACAGAAATTATACCAATGTTTTCTTAGGTCAGTTTCCCAAGGCAATAAAAATAAAAACGAAAATAAATGGGACTTAATCAAACTTACAAGCTTCTGCACAGCAAAGGAAACTGTAAATAAAATGAAAACAAAATGAAAAAACAATCTACAGAATGGGAGAGAATATTCACAAATGATGCAGCTGACAAGGGCTTAATTTTCAAAATATATAAACAGACCACACAACTCAACAACAACAAAAAAACAAACAACTCAATCAAAAAATGGCTGGAAGACCTAAAGAAACATTTCTCCAAAGAAGACATACCAATGGCCAAGAGGCACATGGAAAGATGCTCAACATTACTAATTATTAGAGAAATGCAAATCAACACTACAATGAGGTATCACCTCACACTGGTTAGAATGGGCATCATCAGAAAATCTGCAAACAATAAATGTTGGAGAGGGTGTGGAGAAAAGGCAACCCTCTTGCACGGTTGGTGGGAATGTAAATTGATACAGCCACTATGGAGAACAGTATGGAGCTGCCTCGAAAAACTAAAAATGGAATTACCATATGATCCAGCAATTCCACTACTGGGCATATACCCAGAGAACACCATAATTCAAAAAGACACATGCACTCCAATGTTCACTGCAGCACTGTTTACAATAGCCAGGTCATGGAAGCAACCTAAATGTCCATCAACCAATGAATGGATAAAGAAGATGTAGTACATATATACAATGGAATATTACTCAACCATAAAATGGAACGAAATTGGGACATTTGTAGAGACATGGATGGACTCAGACTGTCATACAGAGTGAAGTAAGTCAGAAAGAGAAAAACAAATATATATTAACACATATAAAGTGGAATCTAGAAAAATGGTACAGATTAACCGGTTTGCAAGGCAGAAATAGAGACACAGATGTACAAAACAAACAAATGGACACCAAAGGGGGAAGCGGGGGTGGGGAGTGGTGGGGGGATGAATTGGGAGATTGGGTTTGCCATATATACATTACTAATAAGAAAAAAAATAAAATTTTACACTTTAAATATATACAGTTTATTGTATATCAATTATAGCTCAATAAAAGTCCTTAAAAAAAAAAACTAGAATGAGATACCACCTCAGGCCAGTCAGAATGGTCATTAAAAAGTCTACAAGTAACAAATGCTGGAGAGGATGTGGAGAAAAGGGAACCTTCCTACACTGTTGGTGGGAATGTAAGTTGGTGTGCAACCACTATGGAAAACAGTATGGAGGCTCCTCAGAAAACTAAAAATAGAATTACCATATGATTCAGAAATCCTACTCCTGGGCATATATCCAGACAAAACTATAATTCAAAAAGATACACGCACCTCTATGTTCATAGCAGCACTATTCACAATAGCCAAAACAGAGAAACAACCTAAATGTTCACTGACAGATGAATGGAGAAAGAAGATGTGGTACATATATACAAGGGAATAGAACTCAGCCATAAAAAAGAACAAAATAATGCCATTTGCAGTAACATGGATGCAACTAGAGATTATCACACTAGGTGAAGTAAGTCAGAAAGACAAAGACAAATACCATATTATATCACTTATATGTGGAATCTAAAATATGGCACAAATGAACCCATTTATGAAACAGAAATAAAATCAGGGATATAGAGAATAGACTGGTGGTTGCCAAGGCAGAGGGAGGTGGGAGAGGGTAAGAGTGGGAGTTTGGGATTAGCAGATGTAAACTGGTATATATAGAACGGATTCACAGAAAGTTTCTACTGTACAGCACAGGGAACTATATTCAATATCCTGTGATAAACCATAATGGAAAAGAATATGAAAAAGAATGTATATATATCACACCTTTATTATAATGGCCAGAAACTGGAAAAAACTCAAATATCCTTCAACTGGTGATAGATAAACTGTGATCTAGCTGCACAATAGAATACTACTGAGCAACTAAAAGGAATGAACTATTGGTGAGCACAGTAAAATGGTTGACATCAGATCCCCAAACGTTGCATGATCCCATTTATAAGATATTTTGGAAAAAATAACACTATAATACTGTATCAACTATTGATACAGTGGTTACCAATGGTTGAAACTGGGGGAAGGATAGACTACAAAGGGGCAGCATGTGAGAATTTTGGGGGTTGAGGCAGCTGTTCTGAATATTTTTTAAAATTTTTCTTTTTTTGATGTGGACCATTCCCAAAGCCTTTATTGAATTTGTCACAACATTGCTTCTGTTCTGTATCCCGGTCCCTTGGCCGCGAGGCATGTGGGATCCCAGCTCCTTGACCACGGATGGAACCCGCACCCCCTGCATTGGAAGGCAAAGTCCAAACCACTGGACCACCAGAGAAGTCCCTGTTCTGCATCTTGATTGTGATGGTGAATACATTTGCCAAAAATGCTTAGAAAAGTAAACTCCAAAGAGGGAATTTTCTGTATGTAAATTTTTAAAATTTATATGTACATATATATGAACTACATCTTCTTTAATAATTGTAGATTTTTACACCATTCCTTTTTCTCTTTAAATTTGCATTTCCATTTTACCCTTCCAAAAATTTGATCCTAATGTAATACATTTTTATACTTGAAAGTCTGCTATTGATAACCACATTACTTCTCTTTCACAAAGTATGTATATATTGAAAATTGACATTAAAAAATTCATTTTGATCATAAGTCTAAATGTGATTTTTAAATGATGGTTAGGGTTTTTTCTATCATTTATAGTAGTTCAAAATGGACCAATTAATTTTGGTAATTAATGAGTATAAATTTATATGAAAAGCCGTTTACGTAAAAAGTAAAATTTGGGGGGAATATATCTGCTAATGAGGTAGATACTTATATTTTGAATTGTCCCTTTGTTCTCAACTTCTCTGTCCCCACCCCAAGTCTTTTTACTCTGGGACATTACACCATAGTAAGATTCTTGGTGGTGAGAGAGGTCTTTCTTTCACTTAGTGGGAAAAGGATGAGTTGTGGAAGGAGAACCGGTACAGCCACTGTGGGCATGTTCTCAGGACAACCAGTTTGAAGAAAGAAAGCATATAAAGACAGAATATCTGCCTGGATAGCACTTAGACTTGGATACCTGCTGCCCGTGAGTTCAGCCTTCCCCATCTCTGCCTTGGCCATTTCAGTACCTTTAATCCCCCGTCTCCCTTCTGATCTGTTCCCCACCTAGCCATCAAGCTTATCTCTCAGAAGGACAAACTTGACCATTTTTTCCTTGGCTTACAAAGTTCACTGCCCAAATCTTCCCTTTCCTCTCCCACCCTCCATAAACAGTACCCTCTTTATCTACTATATCCAAACTCCTGAGCCTCTCCCTTCATGATCTGGGTCGTGAACACCCCCATTATATCCTTATCTGACCCCACCTGCTCTTTTCCCCCTCTCTCCCTTCCGGTCTGAGCATTTTGAGAGCATGTTCTGTACATTTCTCAGCTCTGAGCTCCTGAGACTTGCAGAGTGCCTGTCGTGTAACAGGCTTTGGGGGAGGAGCAGAACATTGAAAGTCAGAGAAAGGGAAAGAAGGATACTCATATTTCTTTCCAAATCTCCATAAGATGTTTCAGTGTGGAATAGAAAGACACAGAAAGAGCTTACACCTATCCAACATTAAGGTTTATAGGCCCATTTAAAAATGATTGGTTCATGCCTGTGCGGCATTTTAATATTTTTATGGAAAGGATATGCCAGATGTGAGCCTTGCCTTTTTGGGCTGTAAAGTCTGATTGGGAAGGGCCACGTGTGTATTCTCCTCATTTCTTCACACAGGGTGGTCTCTAAATACATATTAAATGACAATGAATTGCCAGAGGGTTAGGCTGGTTTGTTAATCTTGGCACTGGGGTTGACCATAGTGATGTTAATAATGAAATTCCCTTTTTTGAACCCAGCCCCGTTTCATCCACAATATGACATAATGTGGCTTTGAAGTCATTTTATGAAGAGGAGAATGAAAAGAATGTTCTTGCTACAAAGTTCCAATACTGTGTTTCCCCAGAATGCATCTTTTAGCTGCTCTTCCATAAAAAATGCTTGGTTTTGCAGCAGATAGGGACCTCTCCTGTTCTCCCAAGAAGGAAACTGACTGGAGGGGGAAATTGCCACATCACTTGTAGCCTGTGAATTTGTACAACAGATTCAGCCTGTGTGGGAAGGCTGGACTCTGAATCAAGTTTGTTCTACCAGATGCGGCCAGATGAGTCTCAGAGGGAGGGCAATGTCATGGCGTCAAGTGACAGCATTAGTCACCAGCCCTCATGGTGGGACCAAGGTCCAACCACAGAATGCCCGTGGGCTCCTATGAGAGGCTGACTGGTATCCTTACAATATTTCAGTTCTACTTATTGTAAAAATCCATAAGTCTTTACTCAATTTGGCATCTCCGTGGCCTTTCCAGATACTGTGTCACGGGGACATTTGAGGCTTTTGGAAGCCCTGGGGCTTCCTGGCACGGTGAGTAAAGAAAGCCATTAGCAGAAGCAGCAATAGGTCTGCGAGCTACTTACCATCCATTGTCAGCTTGTCTTTCTATGTTGTTCCAGGACCATAATTACTCTATGACACACAGCTTCGTCAGATCCCAAATTACTGATTCCCAACAGCCTTAAAAGGCTCAGTGCATAAGAGTATAAATTCTGTTGATGGGATGGCTCTGAAAATTCAACACCCCACATTTGTTTGACTTCATCAAGACTCATTACCTGAATGAGTAGGTGCAATCCATCAGAGATTTGGGTGACCTCATTACCATCTTGTGCAAGATGGTGGCCCCTGATTCTGGCACGGCAGAGTATCTCTTTGACAGACACATCGGGGGATGGTGATAATAAGCGCTAAGTCTTAGGCTGGCTTCCAGCGCCATGGGGGTGATTTCCCTGGTCAGCAGAGCATGCACGTTGGGGTTAACTTTATCTCTTCTATAACACATATCAAAGCATCTACTTAGATACTTCCCTTTGTACCATTCCTTCAAATAATGTGATTTGGTAACCCCACCTTCCCACCCCCCAAAATGTAGATAAACTTGGTGAATTTTTAGCTGAAAGAAGACACTGCTGTATACAGATGGGTGGAATGAGAGGAGGTGGTAGGAGGGTGACAGAGAAATAGATGAGTGGTCAGCAACGGAAAAAAAAGGACTGCTTCCCTCTCTCCTGTAGCCAGCCGGATATGGTGCAACCCTTAATTATTAAATGCCCTCAGAAGGAAGCAAAGGAAACACAGAGACTTTCTTGTGTCCTACTTTGACCTGGTGGTAGTGGCAGCTGGGAAGAAAAAGGTAGATTTGGAGAATGAGGGGTGGGGTGGGGTGGGGAAGGAAGAAGGTTTTCAAAGGGTGGAGTTGCTGATGCCTTAACCATTCAGGGCCCAGGTTTCTGGAAGTAAGGAATACACTGCTTTTCTGGGAGAGGAATTGTGCTAAAAGGGACAGACAGGCCTAAATGTGTGCCCGGTAGCCTAGGGGCATGTGGCCCATTGCCCTGGAGAGGAGGGAGTGAAGTATTTATTCTAGGGAGCTGTAACAGGAAGAGAGCTCTGGCCTGGATCATACCTGTGCCTTCTCTGCAATTTCCGTATCTGACTATCAGAGTTTCCTTGAGAAAGAATTGTGGCCCCCTTGAAGAATCACAGCACCGAATGTATTGTATGTATTTCTTTACACTTTCTCCCTTATTCACTCTGACTATCATAGTAAGATCTGGTTTGGTGAAGGAAGCTCCAAGAAGTTGTAAGATTTTGAGTTAAGGAGTAGAAGGCAAAAAATAACTTGGGACAAGAAATAGACTCCTAAACTCAGGTCAAGTTGGGAGGGACCACAGGAACGATCTGGATACAACACTAACACTGTGTGAGTAAGGAAAATAAAACAACAACAAAAAGTTTCTTGCCTGCATCACGCAGCCAAAGTAGTAGGAAAATCAGAACAAGAATCCATGCTCAGTGATTGCCAGTTCAGTATAATTTCTTCTTCACCAGGTTCTTCTAGCAATGGGTCCATACTAATCTGTGTGTGTGTGTGTGTGTGTGTATGTGTGTGGGAGAGAGAGAGGGAGACAGAGGTAGAGATCAGTACCCCTGGGCCCACGGCATCCCCACACACATATTTCTATGCTGATCTATTTACTAACCCTTAGCAATGACACACTTGGCCATTGGTGGTTCTCTCTCCCAGCTCTGGTGATGAACAAATATAGCTGTACCTGCTCTTTTGGCTCCCTTGGTGAGGCTGACTCACTGGGTTCACAAGCAGCTGGCTAGCTTAGGGAATGGCTTACTTCCCCTGGAAGAAGTCACTCACTCAATATATTTATGACCCCTTGACTGTTGATAGGAGAGACCCAGGCTCATCCCCATTGTGTTACATGGTCTTGAGGGTGGGAGCAATGCAAGTCCCTGCTCTGAGTCGGACTATATCTTTCTGAGGCCCTGTTGATCATCTGACCTGCTCTGGCCCTACCAAATTCACTGTGGCAATGGATCTTATTTGGCATCATTTTTAGGGTCTCATTGTCCTCTATAGATACCATAAAGAAAGATGTAAAATTAGCTTATTAAATGCCAATTACCCATACTGTTTAAAAAGATAATTTTAAAAAATCTCCTAAGAACATTTATTAGAGATATTAATGCCAACCCAGGTACAATTAACATGTGCAGGACCTCACCACACTGCATCTTAATTATGCTTCATTTGCACGTAGGAATTGAGATTTGATTCTTTCTAAACTTGGCTATTGGCTGACCTTGCTGGGATTAGGTAATTAAACACCAGTAATTCTTACCCAGATTCTCTGCAGATGCTATACATTAGAGAAATCATTTATTTTACTGTCCTTCTTCACTAAAGCATCTGTTGTAGGTGGCATTGTTCCAATCCTACTAATCAACAAATTAAACTTTCCCAGGAACAAAGAGTAGTCCTTAAAGTCTCTTGAACTTCCTTGGCTTCCTCTGGGTGCACTTACTTGGAAACACAGCCTGGTAAAAGCTGAAGGGTGACTAATGCTACCAAAAATGGGTGTTCTGAATCTTGCATGGTGGTCTCCCTGGTTTGCACTGAGGGCAGCATCCCACATACCACAAAGTGATATACAGCGATATACAGATGGGGATGCAAGCATGTCATGGGAAGGGCCAACTTGTGGGCACTGTCAGATAATGCAAGAAATGCTAGGAAATTGAAACGATTTAAACCTCATATTGTCCAGTTAATTGCTGGAGTCCCATAGCAAGAACTTCTATCCCCACCCCCACCCCTCAAAAAAACCCCATCATCATAGCTCTCAATATTAATGACTTAGCCATGACATCCTTATAAAATGTGCTTTTAAAACTTAATCTGCCTTAGGCAAGCTCTCCCCCGACTCTTTTTTTTTTTTTTTTTAACCAAGAGTGTTTTCTGACTCCAACTCATATGTTAGTATGACTGGCTTCATTCAATGACACCTCACTTTCCAAGCCAATTAGGCTGCTCAGGTATTGTACCTGGGCTTTTTCTTGCATGTGCCTTTTCTTCCCCCACTGTATTAAGAGTGACAGGAAGAAAAATAATTCACAATTTTGAAAAGTTACCTAAAATGAACTTTTGGAGAAGTAAGCCCAAACCAATCCTGGATCAGAGTAAAAACCACAGGTTCCCAAAACTTATACTTTGCTTTTCTTTGATCAAGGTATACTCTGGGTGTGTTCCTAAGAACTTTACTTTTTCTAGAAGGTTTAGGGAGGGAGGGGCTGGTGTGACTAGAAAAAAGAGCTGACATTTCTGGGTTGGCAGGGATTAAGGGCCGTTTGGCAGCTATCTGATGACTGAGGTGTAGAAAAAAATCAGCCAAATCATTGAATAAATTAATTTTGACACACAATACTAAAGATAGTTGGAAGTCACACCAAAACAATTTGTTCCACCTCTTCTAACCTAGACTTTCTCCATATGGAGAGAAGGAGAGACAATTAGTCGTTTGAGGGTCCTGACCTTAACATGGGAGAGTGTTACCTGCAGGAAAAACAGTCGAGCAGGGAATGGAGGTAGACAGATGCTGAGCATCTTCTGTGTGCCTGACTCTGTGCTCAGAGCTCTAAATGCCTTACTTCCGTTAACCCCTGCAGCAGTTTTGGGTAGGTCAGTAGTAATCCCTACTTAGTCACTGAAGTGAGATAATTTGCCAGAGTCATGGAGATAGTACACATCAGAGCAGGACCCCAAACCCTTGTCTATTCTGAAGGCTTTGTTCTTTCCTACACTGCCTGGGGGTAGCCCAGATACGAAACAAGAAAAGTCCTTTCATGGCCACTTGATAGCAACTTCTTTACTCAGGGATGAAGAACATTCAGAACTCATTTTTTTTTTCCTAGAATGCCTAGAATTTACCCACATGAAAACCACAAATCCAAATTAATCCCCCCCAATTTAAATAAACACTTTAAAATAAACAATTTCAAAAGCAGTTTTTATACTTAGAAATGATGATGAAATATTACCCCTTCCTCAAAGGCACTACTATAGACTGAATATTTGTGTCCACCTAATCCCTCCATCTGATGGCATCTGGAAGTGGGGCCTTTGGGAGGTGATTAATACCCTTATAAAAAAAGACCTCAGAGAGCTCCCTTGCCTCTTCAACCATGTGAGGACACAGCAACAAGACAGCTATCTATGAACCAGAAAGTGGATCTTCTGCTGGTGCCTTGATTTTTGACCTTTTCAGCCTTCAGAACTGTGAGAAATACATTTCTGCTGTTGATAAGCACCCAGTCTATGGTATTTAAAAAAGAATTTATTGGAGTATAGTTGATTTACAATGTTCTGTTAGTATCAGGTATACAGCAAAATGAATCAGTTATACATATACATATATCCACTCTTTTTTAGATTCCATTCCCATATAGGCCATTACAGAGTACTGAGTAGAGTCTCCTGTGCTATACAGAAGGTTCTTATTAGTTATCTATTTTATATATAGTAGTGTGTATATGTCCCAATCTCCCAGTTTCTCTCTCCCCTTCTTCCCCCTGGTAACCACAAGTTTGCTTTCTACATCTGTGACTTGACTTCTGTTTTGTAAATAAGTTAATTTGTACCCTTTTCTTATATTCCACATATAAGTAATATCATGTGATTGTCTTTCTCTTTCTGACTTACTTTGCTCAGTATGACAATCTCTAGGTCCAATCATGTTTATGGAATTTTTGTTGTAGCTACCTCAACAGACTAAGACAGGCACATAACATAAATTTTACCTTCCTCTGCCAATCAGGAGAGAACCTTCTCTTAGAGCTTGTGACTGGCTAAAGGGGAGCTGTATTTTATTTCAGTCTTACAGTGACATCCCTAGAGTTGCTAAGGAGTTAGTATCTTTGTGCACCATTTTTTAATGGTTAACTCTGGCAGAAGAAAGAAATCATAAAACCATCCAGAAGTCTTGTGGCAGGTGTTCCACTACCTTATTTAAGGATCATAATTTCCAAAGCTGATCTCTAACCAAGGTTTCACAGAAGGGCCTCTCTCTGGCTGTCCCCCAGAGTGCCTTCCCATGCCTTTGGGGAAATCCTTCATTGATGAGCTCGGAATGCAGTCAGATTGCTGAGTCTTCTATAATATATCAGCCAAATGCTTCTTTCAGAGTTTGACAAATGATTTCTACTCTCTTTCGTATAGGTAGAATGCACAGAGAAGCGTTCAGGGCCCCCATGAAAAAATCTGTTCAGGATACAAACCACTCCCCCCCCCCCCCCAAAAAAAGGCAACACTTTAACAGAAAATATTCTCATCTGTTTCTTGTTATTTTCTTATCTGTGTCTCATCCTTCATTTTGATAGGTGCGGTTTTATTTTTAGACTCTTGTCTTTCTGACTTGAGCGCTCCTGCTGTTGTTTTCCATACGTTTTCACGACCATTCTTGTCAGTACACTTTGAGTCGGGGATTGTTTGGGTTATTAACCTGGCTGCTAGTGTTTAAGTGCAGCTGGCATACATAGTGCTGGGTCTGTGCTTAAAGTACCTGTGTGGAGGGTGTCATGTTTGTTACATAGAATTTGGGGATTTGGTTGTTCCACTTAGCATTTCCCATGGGGAATGTTTTTGAATATTGTTGTTTTTTTAAACCATTCTTGTGGTGGGTCTGATTCATGACTATCAGCATCGGACTGAATTTCTCACTGCCTCTTTTGGAAGAAGTACCTTTTTATTTGGGAGCAGGTTGGAGGAGGGGTTCATTTTGTACTGTTTCTTATAGCTTACTTTATTCTGTGTATTGCCAGATCTTTCTATTAGCCCTTTTCCTTTTCTTTTGTGAAAGGATAACCACATGGTGGTGATGTTTTACTGATCCAAATTTCTCAAATGTCTTTTTTTTTTTTTTCTCCTTGTATGTATTTATAGGAGGATATGGGGAACCAGATGAATTGTGGCACTTTGTTTCATGTTCTGCATGTGGAATGGATGTGTAGAGCAGAGGAGGATTCTGAAAGCAAAGTGACCCCTGGGGAAATCTTATGTTTGGGTTACATTTTCTTTGCTTGATAAAGCCCACATGACTTCTAAATATTATGCATCTTCATTGGAGATGGCAACTAGCAGAAGATATTTTTTCTGTCCATTTATCAGCTAATTTTGATGCCAAATGAAGGTATACTCTGGGGCAACAGCTTCCTAATGGGCAAACATTTCCTAATGGGACTCATATCAACCTGGAGGAAAAGACAATTTAAGACTTTAGCTTGGAAGAAACGCATGGTGGTTTAAGGAAATTCATTCCAACAAACTCTCTTTTGTGGGGCTCCTACTAGGGGAACTAAAAATAGACACTCTAAAATTGTCTGGTATTTTCATGATGTCATTTGTTAAATGACAGCAAAGGCTGTTTCCAAGGGACCAGCCTGTCCTGGCAGAGGACAGCAGTGGCAGTCTTTGTCAGGCTCAGTCATCATTCAGGGATGCTCCTTATTCCAACATGATCCTTTTACTCCTTTATTTTTCCTTTAGTATTCCATACTTATCTCAGCAATAAACTGTGTGGGCTCTACCTCAGATATATTTCCTTTCTACCACCTTCACCATATCTCCCTTGGATTACTGCTGCGACCTCCTCCAAAAAGGTTGCCTTTTTGCTTGTCCTCACATGGATGAAGGAGCAAGAAAGCTCTCTAGGGTTTCTTTTATAAGGGCACTAATCGCATTCGGGAGGGCTCACTCTCATGACACAATCACCTTCCAAAATCCCCACTTCCTAATACCATCACTTTGGGGGTTAGGATTTCAACAAATGAATTTGGTGGATGGTGGGAAACACAAAAACATTCAGTTTATAGTACATTCTCTGCTTTTAAGGACGCGTGAGATTACATTGGGCCCACCTGGATAATTCAGGATATTTTCCCCATCTTAATGTCCTTAGCCTTAATCACATCTGCAAATTCCCTTTTGCCATGTAAAGTAACATATCCACAGTTTCTGGGGATTACAGTGGGGACATACTGGGGGTGCTATTAGTTTGCCTATCATAACTTATATTTTCCAAATAGTCTACAGT
Organism: Hippopotamus amphibius kiboko; assembly: GCF_030028045.1. NCBI lineage: Eukaryota > Metazoa > Chordata > Mammalia > Artiodactyla > Hippopotamidae > Hippopotamus > Hippopotamus amphibius. The sequence goes on along the minus strand of NC_080186.1, from coordinate 171,676,274 downwards.
GAATTTTTAAAATAATTTTTATACAGAAATTTTAAAAATGTTATTTAAAAAATAAAAGATTCTCAAATTAAGTTAAAAAATGAGCAAGAAAACACTCTTCCCATGAAACATATAACATTAATAAGCACCAACCATGAATTACTGTTTCTTTGTTGATGGGTTAATGTATACGAACATTAATTTTAATTATAGTATTTTGATTTACTTATTCATGCATAGAAATGTTAAGCTTATGATAGAGTTACTATATTTGGCCATGTATATATTGCAGGATGTTGTTTACTTGTGCTAATTTTATAAATTGTCCTTATTTCATGGGCTGTACATCCAATAACTTCATTATGAATAAAGTACAGGTTTGGTGAAGTTATATTATCCTGAAATGACTACAATCAATGATAACTTTAGTTTTTATAAAGGTCACCTGCTAGAGCTGTGGTGTTTTTTTTTTAAGGAAAATAAATATAACATTAAGTAATTATTCCTACAATATGATATCATAATTGCAAGTTTCTTACTATCTTTTTAAGATGCTTTGTAATAAGCAACAGGATGAGCAATTTCTCTGTGAAGATCATGAATCTATATCTATAGGATAAATGAAAATAATCGTGTCCTAATACCATACAAATGAGCACTAGTATCCTGAGCAAAAATTTGCAGTATAGCCTTACTTGAAAAGTTCCATAACTCAAAACAGTTTGTGACTTATATGAGAAAAGAACCTAAAAAAGAATTATATGTATATGTATAACTGAATCACTTTGTTGTACACCAGAAACTAACACAACATTGTAAATCAACTATACTCCAATAAAATTAAAATTAAAAAACAAACAAAAAACAGTTTAGGTGACTTTGGTGATAGCATGCTTTGGAAATCTGTGTTAAATGATTTAAAAAGTGCAGAACATACATAGGTCAAATACACATGCAAGGAATGTAAATAAAAAGTTTATAAAATGTGAGTGTAGAGAAACAAAATATGTTAAATCAATGTATTATTTTAGATATTATACAATCTTTAAATAGGGGAGTAACTAAATTGGAAAATAGAAAGCAAACATTCTCATTTTACACAGTTCCTAACATTGATAGATTCAATTTGGCCCCACACTCACTTTCTCTCTCCATTTTTAGTAGTCTCAATTGAGAAAATGGGAGCTTACTTACTCTTGGGATTGCCTCATATTCAGGTTTGTATGTTACACAGGAGACATGATTTGTTTGAGGATTTTCCAGGTGAGGGCTAGTGGATGGAGTCAGGGCCAGGAGCTTGGAAACACAGCTCCTCACCCTGGCTTTTTCTGATTCAAATATGATTTCAGCTTCCTCTTGTGAAGAAGATCAAGCAATCAGGCAATTAGATTCCTTGCAGCAGAAATGGCTGCTATTAGGAGCACCCTGGAGAGACACTTACATGTCACTGACTTTCCCTTCCTTCATCACCCCTCAAAAGAGACTTGAATAAGTGAGGGAAGTGGATGTTTATAGTTTATGGACAAGATCCGTGCTATAAAAGAGAATTGCTTTTATTATCAACAGCAAAAGGGAACTTACAGATATTTAAACCTTTGGGGACATCGTTGATATTTTTCCTCTATTTTGTTTTTGCTGTAAAACAAATATAAGGACAAAGTTAGAGACGAAAGTAGAAACAAATTTAGAACAGACACCGGAAAGTTTTTTGTTTTTTTTTTTGTATTCTGAAAACCATTTGTGTGTAGCATGGCCAAGGAGACAAGGGTAAAAAATTAAATTGCTAGGTTGCTGGAGAAATAGTTAGCTGACATAACTGGCATTTGGAGAAGCTGATTTTTTAAGATGTGAATTAGTTTTGTTAGGCGAAATGCATTTATTCCTTCAAAAACGTCTTGTGTAATTATTTACTCCACACAAAGCTTCACATGCATGTACTCAATCAACCCATGAAACAGTTTAGCAGAATATTGCACGAAAAGCAAAGGATGACAGCATGGAAAGAAAAAAATTAAAGTGGCTGACAAAAAACTACAGCATTTGATTTATCTCTTTTACTTAGCTGGGCTATTTCCACCCTTCTTGGGGCTGTTGGGCATAATCCTCGGGGATCACGAATGGCTCTTATTGCAGTTTTCCTTGATCCTCTGTAAAATGTAAAAATCTACCTCCTGGGCAGAGCAGAGCCCACCTTTCTGCAACATGCACTTCAGAAACAAAGAGGCCTGGCTGTTTACCTCTTTACCTCTCCTGGGAGGGAGTCCAATGTGTCCAGCCCAACTCCATCCTGCCCAAACTAGAGAGATGGAGAGGATGCAAGAAATAATGAATAAAAGTGGCAAAGCTCTTGTGAATGGCACACCCGAGTTGGCTTCAATATTCATGGTAATAGAGGGCACCAGAGGTGGGACTGAGGAAAACTCAGGGTTCCTTTCTCTTGACATCATTAAAGCAACTGTTTTGTCTATTGTATGCCCTATATTCTAGGTTCTGCGCTTGGAGAGTTCCACAGTTCTACTCATAACAATCCTAGGAGTAGGAATAGATATTAGAGTCCTTAAGATGCAAGCAACAACTTATTCTGACAATTAAAGTAACTGCTGGAAAAAGAGAGTTCAGAGAATTTGGGGAAAACTGAAGAATCAGGCTTAGAAAGAAGATAAAACAGAATAGCTCCTGAGATCTAGACTGCAGGAACCGACCCACATTGTCATTGGGGTACTGCGTGGATGAATGCAAGAGCTATTATCTGCTCTTGCATTATCTTGCTCAAGTCTCAAGTTTCTTGGAGAGAGAATCTAACTGGGGCAAGTGGAGCTCCTTGAAGTCCTAATATGACTCTAGGTGATGGTGGCTGGGTAAGTTACCCAAAGTAAAATTGGTACGTTGTCACAAAGGACTGGGAAAGGACGCTGGAAAGGCAAAAAACGCAGATTTGCCACAAACGGAGACTTAGCAAACTTAACATAACTTGACTAATATCACCCAGTGAACGAGTGGCAGCCCGGACACAAACCCAATTTTTTTTTTGCCTCAAGGGCCACCTGTTTCTCACTCTGCCAAGTTACCTCTCAGATAGGTGGACAAGGATCCTGTACACCACTTATTTTGTCATTGCTTGCAACAAAGTGACTAAAGTGAAGAAGGAGATGAAGATTGGAGGGTGTGGTGAGTAGATATGGGTGGCAAGGGAGAAGACTTCATTTTGTTAGCAAAAAATTCTCATGAATCTTTTTTAAATACCTTCCTTTCTAGGCATCCTTGATACTCCCCTCTTCTGGTTTTTACCACTTCTCCACTTTCTCTTTCTCCCAGATGCTCTGACAGCTCCTCATATTCTGTTTCCAGAAATAAAGGTTTCCCAGGGCATGGTCCTAAGAACTCCTTTCTTCATCAGCTCTTGTCCATACATCAATGACCATCACTAGCTATTGACTAAAGGATAAAGTCCAAATGGTTCGGCAAGTCCTTCAGGGTTCCTCACGTTGAAGCTCCATACCACCTAATAATCTTCTTTTCTGTTCTTTTTTTTTTTTTTTGGCACACGGGCTTAGTTGCTCCGCGGCATGTGGGATCCTCCTGGAGCAGGGATCGAACCCGTGTCCCCTGCATTGGCAAGCGGATTCTTAACCACTGTGCCACCTAGGAAGCCCCTCTTCTGTTCTTTATGGTACCATAATTCAAGACCCATTGGCCTATCTTTTCTTTGTGTTACAATAGGCCATCTACACTATCACTTCCAAGATTTGTTCATATTATTCTATCTTCAAGGAAATCCTTCCGACTTTCTATCTTGTATCCAAATCTGCCTCATGCTACAAGGTCCAGCTCAAGTCGCACCATCTCCAAAAGATCATCTCCAGTAGCTCTACATTTCAATGACTACTTGCTTTTTCAAGACAAAGTCTGGGGCATTTGTCTGAGGCCTTAACCACATACCATTTCATAATATTATGTGGTTATCTTGTTTCCCTGAATTGACTATAAGCTTTTGGAGGGAAAATCTTTTTAGGAGTGGGTAATAACTGCCCAACAACTATGCACATAATAAGTTTGTTTCAAAACCAAGAACTGTGTAATCTCTCTCTAAGAAAAGAAGTTATTGGGGCTCTTGTCCCACCCACAACACTACAGAAGAAACAGCAGCTTCAGTTGAGGTTTGGATGGGACAGGGTGGGGGGGTTCCTTTCATGTGACAAATCCAAATTATAGTCAGTCTTCCCAGAGAGCTTTCGATCTGCTATCATTTTGGGTAAGATCTATGTGGTTCTCTAGAAAGGTGCAGAAAAGCAGCATAAATCAAGGAAGTTCTCCAGAGAGAAGGGACGATACCTCCAGAGTGACCCCCAGAAATCTGTTCAGATGACTTCCAGTGAAATCATTACTGTGAAATCACCCACTCCTTGGATGAGGCCCAGCTCCCCAGGGTGGTCCGTGGTGGTCTGTGGCAGCCCACTACTACCCAAGGCAGTAGATCCTGTGGAGAGCCTTAGAATCCTCTCCCTCCTTGCACTTAATCATTGAGTATTTTCTGGCCTTGGCTCTGTGAATTACCAGCATGACTAAGACACAGATTCATCTCAGGTTGAGTTCCCAGGTGCTAGTACAGACCATGGGTCTTAGGACCCTGCCTCAGGCCTTATATTCATGAATGCACAGGCCTGAGGCTCTAATGTCACCCCTGCATGAATGGGTTCCCTCAGCATGGGGGTGCTGGGGTCTGATAGAGTAGAAGAAAGGAGGTAAACCCAGGAGTGGAAACCCAGGCTGCTTGAGCAGGCCAAGGGGCTGCTTTTTTGACACATTTTTCAGGAATTGGCCATTCACAGCCTCTACTGCTATTTCATTAATGGAACTCACATGTAGCAGCAGTTGTTTGGGGAAGGCTATTAATGCTAACTTTCTCTATGGTTTGCTCTAAAAATCATGTAAAGCATTTTCCTGTTTTCCTTTGGAAAATGTCTACACCATATCCTGACATTTAATCTGCAGCCCTAACGGGGGTGACTAAGTAAGCTGGTGGTTCTTGGCTCTTTCAAAAGTAGGCCGGCTTAATCTAGTAATATCTTTTTTAGGCTCACAGGAAAAGGAAAAAAAACGACAATTAAGCAACACAAGCAACTAGCGTGCTTTCCTTAAGCATTCTTAGAAAAACAAATGTGCATGTGTTTTTTTTGTTTTTTGTTTTGAAGTTTTGAAGGTCTGGTTTAAATAAAACATTTAACCCTTTGAAAGTCTGGGCTCTAGTGTGCTTTCAAAGCAGTGTATGATTTAGGTGGGGTCTACTCTGTGGCGGCCAGTATCTTGGCATTCTAGTCTGTATGCAAACCTCTGGTGTACAGAAGGTTGGGAGCAGTTACACAGAGGGTGGGGTAGACAAAACAAAAAGCAGTGCTTGAATCGTGCTTGGAAAACATTTCTGGATTCAGTGTGAGCCAAAACCATTGGCCTATATCCTCAGGGTTTAAAAGAGATCCAAGTAGGCTTACCATGTAGTAGAAATATGAATAGCACCAGACTACAAACCGTGCAACCAGGATTCTGGTCTCCCCTCAGTGGAAACTAGCAGTGATTAGCTTGGTTACGACTCTGGGCCTCAGTTTCCTCACATATGAGTAGGTTTCCAAAGGCCTTTCTTGCTCTGACTTTCCATGACTCTATGTCATTCTAAAAAGGATCATCAGATGTCTGTGTTCTCCTTCACCTTTGGTTTCCTAGGCATCTGTAGATAGGAGGGCTCCAGCTGTGTTGGTGGCTTGAACTTTGCAGCCAGTGACTCACATAAGTGAAGAGCACAGTGGAGACTGTAAACTCTCATGACCACACCAGCACTTCTCCCTAGTGGCACTGACCACTTAGGAGACACATCCTGGATGCTATTTATCCCATACGGTGGGTAGGTTGTAATTTCAGGGCCACACTTTGGAAGGAGTTTTGTGTGAATACGGGGGTGCATCCTCCCCCATATTTTGGTTGTAGGAACAGTGGGAGGAGGAAGAGGAAGAAGAGTAGCTGATAGTTACTGAAGTGCTTGCTTTGTGCTGGCTGTACTATCTCACTGCATCCTCTCAGCCACACTGCAGGGAAACATCATTCCAGGAAAGAAACCAAGGCTCAAGGAGGTTATGTAACTTGTTGGAGTGAGCTCTTTGTTTTATCTTTTATTTACAACTAATTGGACATTCATGGCTGAACAAAAGTGCCTTGTGCATCACACTAGGACACCCAGGAGACTTCTCCCCACCCACCCATCCAAAAGTGGGGTGGATAGGATCTCAGAGGGGGCTGCATATCCAAGGGAGTCGGTGAGCTTGTTCCATTCCCCACTTGCTAAACTCAGGTCTGCCTGACCTGAAGACTTCTTTCTTTTACCTGTAAAGCGATACTGCCTCAGTGGCTGAAATGCTGAATTTACTGAACTGTTCATTGTGTTTCAGGACTCTTGCTCTGTACATCAAATGGATTTTCAAAGAGAACGAAGGTCAGAAACACATACTTCTTCTTAAGTAAGAAAACCATTGCTTTGTATTTATCTGAGAAAGCAATCATGCTAAAAAAAAATAAAATAGAACCATAAGCTAGATATCAAAGGCAGGCTGGCTGAGATTGCAGAACAGCTGTTACCTTCACTTCCTGTGGGGTGTTAATGAATCGCCATCTTTCCTGTCACTTTAGAAGTAAGGATTCCTAAAGTTTCCCCTTTATTTTTTTTAAAAAACATTGGGCTATATTTAACCCTTTCCAATGGATTTGTCTTTGTCTTTAAACAGCTTCCAGTAATCCTCACGAGGTCCCAAAGATGTGTGATTTAGACTCTTTCCAAAGTCTCTGGAGCATGAAAGAGACTATTTGAATAAACTATGTACATTCTCTTGTGGACTATTGTAAGTTAGGAGTACACATGAGCCACAAGCAGCAAGGCAAGAAGTGAATAGAACTGATTCTCTCAAAGAGAAGAGAAATTTTCAGATTTCCAGCCTATTCTTGAGAAACATGAATATTTCTGAACTATTTATCGAACCATATGAAATTACCATTCTGTAGGTCAAACATGAACAAGTATTGGCAATTCCTCATGGCTCAATTTTATATATGAATTAACTCACTTACCTGGAAGCATCGAGGATATGAATCAAAAGGTCTGTAGGTCTCAAATGGATGCTCTGTAAATTTTAGCTGTGTTCCCCACCCTCCACCCTAAGCATTTATCCTTGAACCAAGAAAGCAAAACAAAACCCTAGAAGGGACAGATCATATGAATTTTCCTGTATGATATTCCTAGATTATGAAAAAGGGCAGATGTTAGAATTTAGAATAAAATCCTTATATATTACCCTAAATTATTTTCAATGTTCATGTGCAAACGTAACCAACTTTCATCTACCACGTAAGGAACACAATCAAAAAGTACTAAACGGGACTAAATTTTTAAAAGCTCCAAATGTAAATGCAAGTGGAAAAGGAATTAATGTCAGCTGAAGACCAAATTCTTGCTTATTATATTACTATTACATGTACCTGCTGGCTTTGGTTTGTATGTCTGGGCTTACATTATTATCTCAGTCTTGTGTGAAGTTTTCTGTAACTTAGCCAAGGTAATTTCTGAGGGGACAACTGATGGGAAAGACAAAATGGTACAGCATATATCATTAGCATTTAGTTGCCAGAGAGTTACAAACTAATCATGGCTGTATCAGTGCTCACAATAAGAGAGTTGCAAGAAAGCTATCACAGGTGCCTGCATGGAGTATCTTGAAGTAGTCATTTCCTTCTGGTACATTCTTCTGCGTAAAGCACCCAGTGGCCTTTTTTATTTCCTCTTCTGTGTAAAGCACCTAATGATGTGGGTTCTTGAACTTCCTCAAGAGCGGTTAAAGCTAAACTAAGAGTGCTGTTGCTCAACATTCAGAGTCAAGTTTGGTTCCAGGTAATTTCATATCACAGTGCTCATGCTGTACCAGTAATAGATGCCAGATGAAACTGAAGATGCACGTTAAGTTTTAAAGGACGCCTTAAGGCAAATACTTCCCTTATTCCATGCAGCTAACTTTTGGTTGGCTAAGAATAGCATTAAGATCAGTCATAACATTTCCTTGTTTTCTTATTCCTCGGATGAAAAATTTCAGCACACACATTCTCAAACTGTATGGGATTAACTTCTGAGGCCTGTCTGTGCTCATTTCAGCTGTGTATCAGAAGGGAGTCCCTGTTAAATGATTTGTCCTATCTGTACACTTATCCACTGAGGACGGTGTACAGCACTGCGAGAGATAGCAAGCTCTGGGTTATTTCCGGTGAAGGTGCCACTTGGCCTGGTGTATGCCTGCTGCATACTTTTGCTTAAAAACTCAAGCTCAGGAAAACCCTGAGAAGGAAGACTTTGAGAGAATGTTTCTCTTCCTCATAGGTGCTTTAACACCTTGGTACTCAAGGCACAGGTGAGGGTGAAGTGAAGAGATTCTCTTTTTTGCTTGCTTCCTTTTTTTTAAAGGACTTTCATTGATATATAATCGACACAATAAACGGCATGTATTTAAAGCGTATAACTTGATATTTTTTCTTATTAGTAACGTATATATGGCAGTCCCAGTCTCCCAATTCATCCCACCCCAACCGCCTCCTCCCCCTTGAGAGTGAAGAGATTCTGCGGTCTCTAGGAAGATGGGTCCTGGGAGGCCTAGAGTCTACGAAGACGTGATCTATGAAGAGTCTACGAAGAGATAACTGCCTTGACTATGCCTTTCCATTAGAGTATTACCTTAAATTGTCACTGCCAGTTGAACATCCCTGTTTACTCTGTGTCACAGACTTGACAGCAGTCCCTTGTTTTCTTGTAAATGCGCCTGGCTTTCCTTCCGGTATTTTCCTACAGGCCCCTGTAAGCAAAGCCCCCAGCCCCTCCCACAAACACAACAGGGGCTGCAGTCCCATAAAACTCTCAGCCAGAAAGATACCCCAAAATAAGCTTTATTGCAAGAAAAGTGTCATATTTGATACACAGACCTACGAAAACAAACAAAACCAAAAGCCATAAGTTTTTCCTCGCAAACACTTGATTACAAATTTACAGTTTGTTTTTTTAGTTATTAGAAAATAAAACAAAACCAAGTCCCAAACTGGATACAACCGGTAACTAATCGTTGGTCAGCACAGGTGTGAGAGGAACAACCCAGAGCCTGCATGTGCTTTGGCCATTTCACATACGAGGTTTGGTCGCTGGTCCAGGGACAGGTTCTTGGGTTGAGAAGAACGCGGGGACATACTCTTATTAGCACGTCCTGGTACAATATCTTTTTAAATGACTAAAGCAAACTAAACATCAATTCATTGTACAAACACCTTTCATACACAATAGGCTATGATAAAACGAGACATATGGTGTATAACTACAGTATTAATGAAAATTCTAAAAAAAATGGGTTTAAAAAAAACAACAACATATATTCCTTGGCTGTACGGCATGATTTGTTTGCACATATGGCAATCCTGAAATAGCTTGAACATAATAAATGCACCATTAATCTAAGACAGCACCAAACACTACAGAACGCCAGGTGTTCCTTTCCGGAGGAACGGCAGTTCTTCAGCTGCCTACAGTACCACAAGTATGCAGCACGCCCTGGGTAAGAATGAGGTGTTGTGGGTAGCACATGTGCTTCCTTGAGGTTATGAGAAGGAAATACAGTACGGTTTGGCCTGCAACGCTACTGGTCTCACAAGCAGTCAAGGTATTTTGCTACAGTGGTTGTGCTTCATCTTCTGTTGCCTGGTGTGTCTGGTTATGTGAAATAACATCACAATGAGCTGCTCTGGCTTTGATCTCCTTTATAAAGGATCTAATGACACATTGATTACACTGCCCATTCAGCTCTGTGAGGCTTCCTTTAAAATAATCAGATGTGTACCAGTTGGATGACTGGCAGAAAAACAAAGGAAACATCTCTTGAATCTACTGAATTTTTTAAAAAGCACCTCTAAAAGAAATAGCTCAAATTTATAAATCTAAAGAAAAACAAGTGAGTTTCCCTTTTTGTTTACATAGTTTGTTCATTTCTCCATATATTACTGCATTAAAAATAAATAAACATCTATATTTTTTTTTTTACTTAGCAACTATAGCAAAATACCCAAAGTGTTACAGACTGCTAACAGGAAAAAAAAAGCTCACATTATTTTTGTGCATTTAGTGCCATATGCTGATCTCTTGAATATTTAGTTTTTTTTTAATATACTTTAACATGAAGTTATATAAAAAATACAGTAACCACGGTTGCCTTTGTACTCAAATCTTTGGCCACACCAGTCTAAATTATCCCTCCCCGTGAGGGTCAACATTCTGAAGTCTGAGACAGGGAGGAAAGAAATAAAAGTCTTTTTTTTTTCCTCTTTAAAATTAGTCATTGATTTCTCAGAGGCTTCTGAAGGCTGGCTGTGCAGGGATTTGAGCCTGGAACCAAGTCTGCAAGGGGTTAATAGAGTTGAATCTGCAGCCTCATTCTGAGAGCCTCCCCGAGCTCCCCTAAGAGGTAGTCGTCCTCATTGCTGTCTTCCAGTTTCTTAAGCTCCTTTTTCTTGTAGAGAGGCATGCTAGTGATTTCCAGTGTGTATGTGCCAGGCACGAGCTTCCTCTTGGCCGTGTGCAAGTAGCTGAGCCCATTCCTTTGGTGGATGCGGAAGATGCCATCGTCATTCCCTTGGGAGATGACATAGCGGATGTGGTTGTTGAGCGGCTCGATGGCAGGCATGAGTTCTAGGATGTGCTCCTTAGAGCCAAGGCCGGAAAGGTTGAACTTCATTTCCACGGGGCTGTCCATGTCAACACTCTCCAGGCTGATCTGTTCAACCTGGAGAAAGAGCAGGAGATGATGCTGGGAAGAGCTTCGACAGCACAAGTAGAGGACTCGCAGGGAGCCTGCTTTCGGGGTGCAGCCACAATGACGATGTATCTCTGCCCCTCTGCACTCTGCCTGTAACTTACTGTCGGCTGGGACAAAAGGTCAGTTCCACAGAGCGTGCCCTGTAAATCTTAACAACTTCTCACTCAGCCTTATCCAGGTAAAGTTACAGGGCTGAGCCTACAGGGAGCACTCACATTTCCTGTTTTTTTTTGTTGTTGTTACATTTATGGAATATCATACTTATTAATAACAAACAAGAGACAATTTAGGAAACAATTGTAATTTTTTATTTTTATTTTTTGCTGGAGTTAAAACGAGAAGTGTAGCTGTTATCTAACAGCAGGGACTGTCCCAGAGGGATCTTCAGTCTGCAGGCTCAGGTTGATTTTATGGCCACAAACCACAAGTGAGTGTTTGCTGGGAGCTGTTAGTGCAGAGGGAGGGACCTGCAGAGTCGTCAGGGCTTAGGTTTGAACCAGCTTTGGTAAAAAGCCAACAGGGCAGAGCCCAGACGAACCAAGTCTCCCTTGGTCAGAGGTATGAGAGGTTTAGAAATGCTATTTCAGTAAGACAGGCAAAAAAATCAGTGCTTTGAGTGGGTGCCTGCCAAGACCTTGGGTACGGTGGTGCACAAGTGCTCCCATCAGTGTGCAGACAAAATCCTATCCCCAGAACCACATGGGGAGGGTTTTACAAGCACAATTTCTGCAATCTGTTGTTAGGGATACTTGATGAATATCTCAGTTGCCATATTTAAATATCAGACACCTCAATCCACTCAAGGTAAATGTAATGCTGGCCTATTCATTATTATAAAATAGAACCAGAGGCTTTTTGGCTATAGAGAGAAGTCTAGTCTTACAAATACGTTTCTGAGGCCCAGAAAACTGAAGCAAAATTGCCCAATTCACACAGCTAGTTAGTTGCTGACTAGGTTTTTTGATGGGGAATTTTGCAGTAACACTAACTGACGAGGATTGCTCTCCGTGATCTCTGGGGGAAAGCATCTCCAGACACCAAATACTATTCGGTGAACATGTGCAATGTTTATGCCAGGCACTGCTCCAGGAGCTTCACAGTAATCACTCAATTAATCCTCTTGTCAGCCTTCAGTGGTAAATATTTTTATTCCCGTCTTACAGGTGAAGAAATCGAGGTAGGGAGAGGTTAAGTAAACACGCCTCGTGTGACATGGGTAGTAAGTGGAGAGGGTCAGGGAACATATTCAAAACCATGAGGTCTGTGGCCCACCCCTTTAACCACTCTGCTAAATGTAGGAACAGCAAAGAAATAGCAGCAGCAGGTAATTCAGATCTTCAGCTCCTTACAAAATGCAAGTTATCTGGAGATAAAGTTTTTATGGGAGGAACACCTATCTTGTAAATGTCACAGAATATGAGACCTAGTTGGCTTACCTACTGAAAATTAAAATCAGCCTAGTGCACTATGTATGTATACAACAGAACTGGACAGATATGAAATGATCTTTTTTTTTGAATCATTCCAAAACAGTTATTTACTAAAAGAACATCTTATTGTCTTCTGGTGCAAATCAAAAATGAAAACATGATCTGAAGCTGTGAATCTTGAAGTCCCTCAGTCCTTGTGTTTTGAGCTAAAAATGCCACTAATTTTAATTTACTCATCTATGCCATCATGTGTCCATTAATTTAGGCAGTAAATTTCACGACAGCTTTAGCTTCACTGAAGCTGAAACCTACATAAAAGTTTACTGCATAGTATATGTGACCCCATATGGATAAAATCTGGTGACAAAACAAAGTGAGGCTACTCACAGCAGTGGGTTCGGCTCCATGGACACTTCTCTTCCGTCTGCTGTCTTTCTTAGAGTAGCCGTTGATTTTGCACTCGTAGCATGCTTCGGGGGACAGGGCATTCTCCTCATCCACCTCTGCATCCACTGACAGGTACTGCCCTTTGTTAAATCCCATTCCTGAGACACAGTGGCTATTTGCAATGAGATGCAAAGTGATGTTAGACTTCACCATAATGCTGACCACTGTTTTCCAGAGGTAGAGCAGAGATTTTTTTCCGAAATAAGAAACCCACAAAACAAACCCTAAGATCATAAACATAAAAACCTAACAGTCTTAGTAACTCTTTTCTTCAACACTCAATACATGAGGTTCTCCTTTATTCTGAACAGCAAAATCTTCCTAAGAGGGAGCCCCATTTCCCCAATTTTCGATCCTCATTAGACTGAAGTACTCTGTGTAGTCAAATCAAGACTGTAACAGCAAAGTATAAATTTCTAAAGAGAGTGCTAGAAGTTCTGTTGATTCAAAAGCCCGAGGCCTATGTTTGCTGCTCACAACAAAGCTCTTTGCTTTACCAACTGAGATTTCTGAACATCTATTTTGGCTAGTGAAAGACTCTAAATGACCCTTGTCTACGCAAAGACTTCTGTTTCAAGCATTATTACGTACCCACAGTGGACATGTTAGTCCGTGACCCTCCGTGTCTGACTCACACACGGCTCCTTCTGGGGAAGGTGACCCTGACTGACTCCTACATTCCTGTCTTCTGTGCTGTTCAGTACTGGCTTCCCTGAAGGAAGGATGCAGGTGTCCAGCACCTCCGCTGCGGCTGATAGGATGTGAGATGGCTGCACTCGGCAAAGTGCAACTAGCTGGAAGGGACCCAGCCTAGTGGAGACAGTGTCATACCAACCAGGCATGTCCTCTCTGTGCAGCAAAAAGCCAGATGAGCAGAGAGGGACAGCTCCTTCCTCAAGGAGCACAGGACTAGCACCTGCCAAAATGCACAGAAGAATGGGGGGCGAAGCCATTTCCATTTGTACTTCTTAACCCAGGGGTCTCCGTCAACACATGAGCCACAGCATTTTTAAACATCTACTTGTCTTTGGCCTTGAGGGATCTGAATGAATCCATTCAGGCCATTTTAAGAGGCAAGAGAGTGATACTCGTATACAAGTTCAAGTCTTACGCTCACTACAAAGGAGGTAATCCACATGCCTTCTTGTTGCTTCTTCCTCCCATACCCTAAGTGCTCTGATCAATGATTTTCCCTCGTGGGCTTTTAATCATCATTTACTTCCCTCCAGTGCCAGGCGGCCAGGTAGCCTGAACACAGGGAAGGCAGCCTGAGCTGGACCACGCTCGCTTTCCTGTATGCGGGGAGGTGGAGGGCCTTACCCCTGTCCCACTCTGTAATACCCAGGTGGGCAGCCGCAGAGGTAGCCCCCTTCTGTGTTGGAGCAGCCGTAATTGCATGGGTTCTTGGAAGATGAGCACTCATTCACGTCGTGGCAGGCACTGGAGAACTGGTCGAAGGAGAACCCAGAGGGGCAGGCGCACTTGTAGCTCCCCAGGGTGTTGTAGCAGGAAGCAGAGCCACAGGCATTCGGATTGGAACATTCATTCTCATCTGGGAACACAAAGCAAGAGACTCTCACACTGGGAGGAGGGCAGTGGGGGCAAAGAAGAGCCTGATTTTACAGGGGAAACAGCCCTAGAACAGTACTTTTAAAATGTTTACCTTGATGGTTGATTTGTAAAGCACATGAAATTAACAAAAACAACAAAAAAAAGCAAGACCCAACAAATCCCCCTAAATTATGGCTTAAACAAAACCTTGCTCCCCCCTTTTATATTTTGTTTGTATTAGGTTTTTCTTAATACCCTGGCAACCTTTGGGGACAGATATTTGCAGTCTGACTACTGAATAACTCTTCTATTCACTTTTCAGAAGGTTACTTCAAAAGCCTATACCTCAAACAGATTCACAGAGACAGAAAGTAGATTACTAGTTGCCAGGAGCTGCGGGGAGAGAGGGATGGAGAATGACTTCTAATGGGTATGGAGTTTCTTTTTGGGGTGATAAAGACGCTGTGGTGTTGATGGTTGCACACTGCTGTGAGAATATACTAAGAACCACTGAACTGTACATTTTAAAAGGTGAATTTTATGGTATGTGAATTATATCTCAATTTTTAAAAAAGCCTCTATATCTGTATTTTTATCCATTCCCCCCAGCAATTCCCAAAGCCTTCATTATATATGGAAAGAGAGATAAAAAATTTAAATACCTTAAATGAAAATAACTGAAATAAGCATTATTTAATTGAACCTACTAGACCAATAACCTCATACACTTTTAACTACTTGAGAATCCATCACGTGCAGACTTTGCCTTCTGACATGGGTTTGCACCAAGCCATCAGCTGACATAGGTTCTACTAGTTTAATGACTAACATCATACCATAAATGCCTGATGGCAAGATAATTACAGGTTAATACTTTCAGCTGCTCTTATTTTTTACAAATTCAAAGCTTGATTGTGCTTTTAATTTTGGAGATGACACTTTTGCTCTTAACTGTCTGGTTGATACCTAGTCTATGGGCTTTATTATAATCCAGATCTCACCCTGGGCACCAGTCACATCTGGTCCATGGAATTCTTTCAAATTCTCATGACTGCACTGGAGCATAGTGTGTCTGTTTACCTAATACACAGCAAGCCTATGTTTCAGCCCACATGGAGAAACAGGCCCATTTGCAATTAAGTGTGCCCTTGGGACACAGCAGCTAGAGGGAAGTGCTTATCTGCAATAGCTCAGTGAGATTATGCAAGATGCAGATGGAGTCTCAGTGAAGAGGCCTCTCACACAGGAAATTAAACTTCATTAACTATGGCACAGAGGTAACTGAAAGGGCTGATGTTATTAGGCACATTTCTGCATCATGATTATGGTTCCATTCAACCAAACCACCAAGTGTAGAATTCTCAATCACTGGATATGAAACATGCTACAACTACCTAATATCTACAAATTCTTAGCCTTCATTTCATGGGGAGAAAGTATGTGAATAAATTCTTAATAACTAGGCTACCCATGACATAAATATAACTGCTACTTTTTTTTCGATAAACAAAAGACTTGGAATTCTGCCTCAAAAGCTCATCTGCTTTTATAATTAAATCTGACATTTACATACAGTGTTTTTCTCCTAATAGAGAATGTGAGTTAGGTTATAATTTAACAAAATGATCCTGCTGTGAATATAGTATTAGACATTGTATGAGGTAGAAAAATAACCAGGCAAAACCAATTAGTTGAATAAATTGATATCACTGAAAAGAACATTTTTAAATACATAAAATTTTTCGAAGCACCATGACAGACTTCATATTTACATGCTATAAATGCACATCACAGTATAATTTTATAAGCTTAGGTAGCCTGACCTTTGAAAATATATTCCTGTTTCAGACATACTTTGAGCTGACTCAAGCCTCGCTAAACCGCATTCAAATTATTTTGAAAAGGACATATGAGGAACTAGAAGTTGCTAACACCCCAGATGTAATCATATGCAAATATGAATATTTCCCTATTTTCAATTTTGAATAATTATAATGCTTGCATATATGAGAATGTTACCTAAATCTGTACAATCTACATACCAGAATGTTATAAATGTTCTGCGGTAGCTGGCTGGAAAGTTCTGAAAGTATTCATTTGAATTAAAAACTTTTTTTGATATTAACACAAGAACTGTCATTTTTTAAAAATTGGCAGTAGTATTAACAACACTGTAGGTTTACAGTTTAAATTTACATTTTTGTTTGTTTACAAGGGGACCCCAGTTAAATCTGTCTGAAATACTTCATGCTATATTCCTCCCCCCAATCATAGGAATAAATGAAGATATTCACACCCATAGTGACAGATAAAAAAATGATTTGTGACCTTTCAATTTGTATTTTGTTATAATGCTTATTATTTTGCTAACTTCTTGCTTTTATTAGTTCCTGATGGGTTGTTTAATTCTATTACTGCCATATATTTGAGTTAAAATTCCAATCGTTCTGTGGGTTCAAGGCAAGAAAGTTGGCAATTTTATTAGAGACCAGCTAGACTGCTCAACCCTGCCCAGAAGAATCACGAATCTTTCAAAATAAATCCCTGCTTCATCTTACTTACCCAGGGGCCTGCTGCATAGAGGGGCCCATTTTAGCAGAGCAAGCTAAAAAATTAATTCTTGCAGTTGGGACTATCTGCTTATGTATCTTTAGTTTCGAACTCATCTTTGAAACCACTTAATCATTCTGTCCATGGGGGTCTCTCCTGATTAGAAGGCACACTGGCTTCAGGCTGGACTCCAGCGTGAGCTGCTCTGGGGTGACTGCCTTGCTTAAGTGCCTACTCTAAGGATTCCACCAAAAAGAACTGGGATACACCACACAGCCCTGACTTTACATCAGACCAAATTTTGTGAAAACCTGTGTATAGTTATTTTCATACTAAATGCTTACCGATAGAAACTCCAAGAAACTTAAAAACTTAGAAATTGAGTTAATACTCCATACATGTTCCTATTTCTACTTATGATTACTTTAAAAACAATAATTTTACTTAAGCTGGCATGTGTAAAATATTAGAGGAGAGTTCTTTTGCTTTAAGTTCTGTAGAATTAACCAAGAAAGTCGATGGTATTAACCAAATAGAGGGGTGGGCCTCATATTTTATAAACAATGTAATAAAATTGTTTGGCACCATGTTAATAGCTATCTAAAAAAGTAACATTCCCTATGTTCTCAAGAGTGTACCTACAATTTATCTCTGTTTATGAATCAATAAATTAGGGCATAACGACTTCTGCAACATTTTTTTTCTGTGAAGAGAAAAGAAGTCAACTAAACTTATGAAGTTATTTTGACTGAGTGCCAAGCTCATCATTTTGATAATCCTTTCAAACTCTGTCCTTAACTTCTGGATCATTAGTGGTTTTGGCGTTTCCTCCATGAGTGCGTATTTGTGGTGTGGCTAAGCATCTGTCTTTGACCTGGCACAAGGCCACAGCAGAGTTGTGATGACTTTCAGAGTTGCTTTCCCTCCTTTGAAATTTGTCTTGATTTTCTCAATTCACTCAACTGTCATTAGAAATTTCTTTTGAGAGGATCCCCAAGGATAAAATCAGATGAATTTATTTAGTGGATTGCTCACAGTAAAATATCTGAAATACGCATGGGGTAATTTTTTTTTTTATTTATTTTTTTTGGGGGGGTACACCAGGTTCAATCATCTGTTTTTATACACATATCCCCGTATTCCCTCCCTTTCTTGACTCCCCCCGCCTTGAGTCCCCCCCACCCTCCCCGCCCCAGTCCTCTAAGGCATCTTCCATCCTCGAGTTGGACTCCCTTTGTTATACAACAACTTCCCACTGACTATTTTACAGTTGGTAGTATATATATGTCTGTGCTACTCTCTCGCTTCGTCTCAGTTTCCCCTTCACCCTCGTGGGGTAATTTCAATCACTACAGAGAAACAGGAAGCACCCCGCTGTTTCTTGGCAGGACCACTGTTTCCCCTTCTGCTCTGCTGTGCCAGCATCTAATGTCACATTGTGTTGGATGGTGTGTCTACGAAGGGCACTCAAATGGAGCCAAAAAATTAGGCATATGCTAACTAAGTCAGTGGCTATTCAAGTAGAGAGTATTGTTCTCTTTGATCAATCTCTCCTTAAAAGGAGAACTTCCGGAAGCAACCGAAATGCCCATCAACAAATGAATGGATACAGAAGATGTGGCATATATATACAATGGAATATTACTCAGCTATAAAAAGGGATGAGATGGAGCTATATGTTATGATGTGGATAGAACTACAATCTGTCATACAGAGTGAAGTAAGTCAGAAAGAGAAAGACAAATATTGTATGCTAACTCACATATACGGAATCTAAAAATGGTACTGATGAACTCAGTGACAAGAACAAGGATGCAGATACAGAGAACAGACTGGAGAACTCGAGGTATGGGAGGGGGCGGGGGGTGAAGGGGAAACTGAGAAGAAGCGAGAGAGTAGCACAGACATATATATACTACCAACTGTAAAATAGTCAGTGGGAAGTTGTTGTATAACAAAGGGAGTCCAACTCGAGGATGGAAGATGCCTTAGAGGACTGGGGCAGGGAGGGTGGGGGGGACTCGAGGGGGGGGAGTCAAGGAAGGGAGGGAATACGGGGATATGTGTATAAAAACAGATGATTGAACCTGGTGTACCCCCCAAAAAAAATAATTTAAAAAAAAAAAAAAAAAGAGAACTTCCATGACTCTACTAAGTGCAAGAAAGAGAGCTGAGTGCCTACAGATTTTATTTTATAAACACTTTAGTCTGGAGCTTTCAACAGAATTTGCTGTAACTAGGTACTTTTTCTACCTTAAAATCCTTTAGGGACTTCCCTGGTGGCGCAGTGTTTAAGAACCCACCTGGCAATGCAGGGAACATGGGTTCAACCCCTGGTCCAGGAAAATCCCACATGCCACGGAACAACTAGGCCCCTGCACCACAACTACTGGGCCTGTGCTCTAGAGCCCATGAGCCACAACTACTGAGCCCATGCGCTGCAACAACTAAAGCCCGCGAGCCTAGAGCCCGTGCTCCACAACAAGAGAAGCCACTGCAGTGAGAAGCCCACGCACCGCAATGAAGAGTAGCCCACTGCTCGTCACAACTAGAGAAAGCCCACGTGCAGCAGCGAAGATCCAACACAGCCAAAAATAAAAAAATAAAAATAAAAAAATTAAAATAATTTTTAAAAAACCCTTTAGCCCCTTTATTAACTATGTGACTGGAGAGCACAGACATATGGTGCTCATTAAGTTGATCTGAATCCCTTTAAATTTCTGTGAGTGGGATGGATGCTCAACCCTTCAACCCCACATCTAAAGACACTAAATTACTGATAAAAAGCTTCTAACCTTAACATGTGAAGATTATGACTCTTGACAACACCTTCAGAAACTTAAAATTACACCTAGCAGAAAATTAAAATTATAAAAGCTCTAGCTCAGTTACCTTTGAGGTACTTAATATTTTTACTATGTGTATTTTCAAATACATACAGGTATAGAGACTAGTTTAATGGGTCCCCATGCATCAATGCTAAGTACTGGTTTTTAAGTTCTAGGGTTTAAAGGCTACATTGAAACGCCATTCTTTATTTGTTCGTTTTACTGAAAGCTACTTGAAGTGAGAAAAGCAGATGCTATGTAACAAGAGTGCTCACCGACACACTGATTCCACTGGTAATGCTGAATATATCCCTGAGGGCAGCCACACCTGTAGCCTCCCAGGATGTTCTGACAGCCATGCTGGCACCTATGGTTTCCATCACATTCATCAACATCTGCAAAAACAATCCCAGCAAGATCTTTATGTAACTTTTCTTAAACTATTCTTAAATGCACTCCTAACACAGCCTGGGGTAGCTATTATCACAAGAACAAACAAATCAGACACACTGAGGGGCTGTGGCTTTTCCAAGTCACGTGGTTATTAATCACTGGTGGCGCAGAGAATGGTTGTGAGATAAGAAACCACATCATTGTTATGCTATCCTCCAGCCATGCCATGTCAATGCTCTAAATAACATTTTAATTTCAGCAAACCAACCATAGCAACCACAAATGTTATGCATTTTGGGGGGATTAACCACATGTGGTATGATTTATTTGGTAAATGATATAAAAATATATTTGCATACATATTCCAGTAGGTTAAAAAGTAATTGACATGTAATCCTCATTTTCGGGAAGATACAAACACTACAGAAATACCTAAAAAGTATAACGGTTTTGCACACAAAACTGTATTACCATTCAAGATTAATTAGATGCAAATTTAAAGTATTTAACTATGTTATTTTTAGACACGATATAGCATTATGACACATCTGGAATAATTTCTTTGTTCATACATGCATACTCTTCTGGAATGACAACTGAGGCTTTGAAATTTACCCATAAAAAGTGAAATGAAATTGGCATGTCTGATGTATGTGTAACAAATATATATGGATAATTAATAAATGGTATCTTATGTGGATGGTCACAAGCCGAGCTCACACATGGCAAGCAGCTGTATGTTCAGAATACTTTCAAAGTCTCAATGACTTCAAATACAAAACAGTAAAACAGAAATTTTTTAAACTGAATTTTTCTTGGCTGAAAATTAGATACATATAAAAATCATAATTCTTAGAGTATATTAAAAACTCTGAATATATTTCTAGAATTCAAAATCATATATTTCTAAGAATAATTAATTAAAGGGTGACTAATATCAATAAAGGCATAAATTACAACTGTATAGAAAAATATAAAGGGGACGTATACGCTCTCAGAATTTCTGGCATGAGTATTTTATAAAAGCTACCAGTCCTAGTGCATTTGTCTCATACGCTAGCACTTGCAAAAGAACCAAATTCTTATTTTATTCCCACTTGAATATTCCCTTGGACTTAACAGGAAATATCTATTGTGATGGAGACTTTATGGGAAATGGTCTTCATAGAAAAGAGAGTGAATCGGGAGTCTCAGACCCAATAAAATTGCCATCAGTTTTCCCCAGCCCTTTCTGTACACATTTTTTTTTGCTTCTCTATAATTCGTTCTTTGTCTTACACTTAACACTTAAATATTCAAGTATCATGGAACAGACATCCAATTTTTTCTGGTATATTCACACACTACTGTAAACTAAATTTAGGTACAGAATTCTTTTTCAGTTCAATTCTTTTTTAGACCAGTAATTAGGTAAACAGTTACTTTAGAAGCCAATTTGTATTCACAGAATTTTTGTTTCATCACATTCAGGTTTTCCTCTACCCCCAAAATGATATATGAAAATTTATGAACAAAAAAATCAATTTCTGGGTTTTATTTTGTTATTTTTTTTTAATTTGTTTTGAGATGACCTCAATTTCTCATTGAGTGGCTTGGAAGTTAAAAGCAAGCAGTTTGCTGTATTAAAATAAGAATATTTGTGCAAATAAACTCACCTTCACAGTTCAGTCCAGTGGCATCAAGAGAGAACCCCCTCTGGCATTCGCAGCTGAAACTTCCAGGGGTGTTTTGACAGATTCCTTTTGCTCCACAAAGTGAAGGCTGAGACCCACATTCATTGTTGTCTAGCAAAGCACAAAGGGGAGAGCATCAAGCTTCCCAGTTACTAACAATTTTACTGCATGAAGTTAAAAGTGGAGCATGAAAGCCGAAGTTTCATGACGTGAAAACAGAATTTTAAGGAAATGTATGCCATTATTCGGGGTCATATTAAAGGCAAAAATGGTCAGGAAAAGTATATTTCAAGAGATTTGAAATTAGAGCATATTTTGGGTCAACTGAGGACATGGTTTTCGATAGTACAGACTGAAAGTCTCTTAACCTGTGTGTCTTCTAACACACACACACACACACACACACACACACACACACACAAACCCATCATACTCATTAGCATGTTCTAAATTATAGTGAGCCTTTCATCATATTTTATTGGAACACACATGGTTATATTTAGAATGCAATATAAAGGCACTGCTTAGAATATACCTAGTGTGCATGTACTTGGACTATGCAGGATTTTTTTTCCTTTGGATATTACTCTCATGAAAATATATACATATTATTAACAACATTTTCAGACTACTCATTATGAGGGATTGATTTTAATATAAGTACTGAGCCATTATTCTACCATTTTTTTAAGTACAGTTTTAGGCTTCTACTAAAAGTCTGCAACATTTCCCTTTCATAGTTTTGTCTTACCAATACAAGCAGTGTGATGCTGTGTGAAACCAGGTGGACATTTACAGGTAAAACCTCCCAGAGTGTTGACACAGAGGAACTGGCAGTTGTGCTGTTTGGTTTGACATTCATCAAGGTCTGCAATGAAAGAGAAGCCAATGAAAATCAGAGCAGAGTTATCTGGCTATGCTTCCTTTCTCATGAATCCACAGGAGGTGTGCATGTTCTATCAGTAATATTTTGTGCAGCTATTTACTGGAAGCTTTATAGATATCCACATGCATGTGGCAAGGAATTTCTTTTCACATACTTAAGTAGAATGAATATTATGGGCTACTATGATAGGATGACCAAGGTGATACATAACACAAAGTTTTCTTAAAATAAAAAACTGAAAGGATGAATCATAGTGGTGTTCTTGAACTGTTCTCAAGGCTAATATCCAAAGGTTATAATTCTTGCATTTAATGCACAGTTTAGTACATCGCTGGTCACTTATTCCTATTAAAAAAGGGATTAAACAAAATAAAACAGAATCTGAAAATTGATGGTCTTAACATAAACACTGAGTAAGTTTCTCAGGATCCAAGTAAACACACGATCATAAATATCAGAAGCAGCAAAAATACAGCATCTCTAATTCTAGTCATAAATGGAACTAGTATTTCAACCACACTAGTAGAAAACTCAAAATGTGATTTTGGTCGGATTGCAACTAAATATGGGAAGATATATTTAAATAAATTCACAGAGAATTTAAGATGCAGACAAGACTAATTATTTTAAAGCTTAAAACACACACATTTGCACTCAAATAAAAAAACTATAAACAATATGCAAAATTAAATTGATTCATAATGGTTCACTAAGCAGGGCCAAGAAAATAATACTGCTTGCTATTATTTTATTCTGTTTTTTGGTATTTCTTGGAAATAAAATTCATCTTCTTGAGAATAAACTGCATTTCAAAAATTTAATTAGACAGGAACTTCCTCAGTCCATTATTTTCATACCGATGAGGTTTACTATAAAACTGAACATATGAGTATAGTATTAGACTATTTTATTTATCTAACTTAGTTTGATAATTACTTCTAATACTATTAAGCAAAAATTTAAATTTACCAATTAATTTTCAACCTTCTGCAGTGAATGTGTAATAAAGACAGTTTAGAGGAATGAAATCTTAGATAAGCAACAAAAGAAATCTGAGTTTAGCTGTTTCAGTCTCTTCCTTCATCATAGCTTTCTGTACTATTTATTTTTTATTTTGTGTTGGTTTGCTGTAAGAAGCAAACCACTGTAACCTGGGCTTTAATTCTTTCTGCTTCCTAGCATGTGTGCTTTGGTAGAATTTTCTATGAATAATAAAATGGTCACTAGGAAGATATGTTTTAATGAAGGTGAGGCACATGGTACCATCCCTGATTAGCTTATTTTGAATCTGAAAAATGAGAGGGTCACAAATGCAGACTCTTCTCTCACCTTTGCATGTCTTTCCATCCTCCTGTAGGACATAGCCCCGAGGACACGAGCACTGGTAGCTCCCCTCAGTGTTCTTGCAGATGAAGTTGCAGGGTTTTGGGGACTGCGAACATTCATCAAGATCTAAGTAAAAGTGACGTAAGGATTAAATTATTGGTCAGAAGGAAAAACCAGCCTCTTTCCTCCCTCCATATTCTCACTTCATCTTTTTCTTTTCCTCCTCAACTTAAAATGGAAAATGGCCAGAAAAAAGCGAGGCACAGAACGATTTTCTCTAAAATAATTTACTGGTTTACTTCGTCAAGTAAGTCTTGGACAAATACTCTAATATCTAGACAACTGTCTGGGTTCAAAAAAATACACTAGATTGTTTAGATTGGTGTTCTTTGGTTTACAGCTTGAGAATCATAAACTTAAAAGCTACAGTGTCTTTCCTTTGACACATGGATGTGGCAGAAGTTCTCAAACTCTCTTAGTTGACATTCCCTTAAGAATCTTTCAGCATCACAGACTATGCTGGAAATCTTTCACTGCCCCTCCAGATGCAGCCCTCACCCTGGTCCACCCTATTCTCAGGCCCAGGAAGTTGAACTGGAAAGACACCGTTAGCAGGCTTTCCTGCCCTCTGTCTTCAGGCTGGGATGAGAGGTCACAGCTGCTCTCAAGGCAGGCCTCCAGGCACAACTTTTTCCCTCCTCTAGGTTGCAATAACCTTTCCCTCTTATCTTTGGCCAGAGGTGGTATAGCCCCAGCACTCAATTCAGCACTATTCCTTGTTGTTTCTGCACACTCTGCCCACACTTTTATACGCTGTCCCTTTGTTAAAAACAAGTCTCCTTAAACTGTCCTTATTTGAACATGCCACCGTTTTTCTGCTAGGACTCTGACAGCAAACAATCTTCATTTCTGCCATGAAACACATTTACTGATGCCCACAGAGTGCTAAACACTCATGACTGATAGCCTGTTCTCTATCACTCTCACATCCAACCAAGTGAATTGGATGCTTGCCAAAAATTTAGTTTTTCTTAACCTTTTCATGCCAGGTGTGCTTGTTACTAAAACAGGTTGATGTAAGTTGATGAAATATTCAGGTGAAAAGATTTTTTTAAATGAAAACTAAATGCTTTGGAAAGACTTTATAAAGGCAAGCTACTACCCCCCCCACCCCCAACTGTCATAGAATGGTGCGGAAGAGACAATAAAATAAATTAGAAAAAGAGATTGTAACAACGTAGGTTTCGGTACTGAGACTGCTTTGCAACTGGAAATTTTAGATGATGCTTAATTAGTATATTTTATGCAAAAAAAAAACCGCAATGGGAAACAAGCAAAAAGCATTCTCTCTCCATATGCAAACACATTTTCACAATCAAAAGTCCCTTTCTTTCATTAAAAGAACAACACAAACATGCCTTTATACATTTTAAATTAAATGTAAAATGCTAAAAGTCTATATTTTAGAATTTTTATGTTTCCCTAATTGCAAAGACTTTTTGATGAATTGAACAGTTCTTTCTCTCATTACCAGACAGGAACTTGGACAACTCCTATGGTATGAAGAACCACATTACCGAAAGGAATGGCATCATTTTAACAAAATGCACATTCCAAAGCTCCGTAATAAAGATACCGTGCTGACAATAAATGACCTGCAGGAAACAGTAGTTAACAACCACCCAGAGGCTGAGAAGCCTTGCCTTGCCTTACCTACACACGAGGTTCCACTAATGTCCGTGGTGTAGCCAACCTTGCAGAAGCACCGGAAGGAGCCCATGGTATTGATGCACTGACCATTGGTGCAGAGATTTGGCATAACTTTACATTCATCAATATCTGTGCACCAAAAAACCCCAAGGCAAAAACAAACAGAAGTTAATGTAGATGCAAAGATAAAACTGGTTAGAAACTAAAAGAAATTAAGAAACTGACATGAGATTACTAAGAACTAACATTCATAATTGTGCTAGTGTACGTTGTCACCATTCAGTTGAGTGGCAACATGAAGGGACAGAAAATAAAAAAGAATCTGAAGTGATAGAAAGAGATAAACAAAAGGAAGGCTATGTTGAAAGACCTGTTGAAGTCTACTCGTTCTGCAATCTAAGTACAAATTATTTTTTGGGACTCTAGAAAACTACCCCTCTGAAGTTCAACTAATTTGGAATCTGTGATAGTATCCCATGGATTGGCTTTAAATTTACACTTCTATTAGATTCTGAAGAAAGTGTTTCATTAGCAAAGTAATCAGGCACAGGGTCGAGAAGCTGTATAGTAATAAAGGAAAATGATATTTTTAGGACATTGGTATTTTGGTTGTACCAAAAAAATGGAAACTACTAATCATTCATGAGATCTGCTGGTTTGTAAATGTGTTGCAAAGAGAATGAGTTCCTGTTCACACTCAAACAAACAAGCAACCTTCATTTAAATGAAGCAAGTACAGTTTGGGGGTTACACATAGCCTTTGGGGTCAGATAGATATGTTCCATTCCTTGGACCATCCCTTAAAAAGGCTGAGATCTTGGGAAAATGATTTATCATTACTTAAGCTTTGTGCTTCAGTTTCTATCTGTTAAAACAGGAATAATAGATTCTACCTCTTAGATTTGATACGACGATTACACATTTTAAAGTCTCTGAAACATCAGTAAAAAGCATATACAAACACACATATACACACAAATATTTTAGCTATTATTTTAATTTTATTTCCTTCAAATTCATCTGGATTAATGTTCACTGTATTGATAACACGCATGAATTCCCTCAACTCCTTACCTCTTCCATCAGTGGTATATCCTGGCCCATGAGGACATATTTTTTTGTACTGGGCAGTTCCAGGAAGTGGGCAGAGCTCACACTGGTGACCCCAGCCTCGCCCCCCATCGCAGCAGCATTCTGATTTTGTGACAAGGTTACGGCTGCTGGATGCCATCTGACACATGGTCTGCAATACCTCTGCAAAGCAGAGTCCCTGTCGGTTGTCTGAAATGACAATGTAGTTAATGAGCATCAATGTCAAGGAACTGACACTTCGTTATCTTGGTCTTCAAATTACACAGGACAATCAATGTTTTCCTTCTCAGCACTACTTTTTTAAAAGCTAAATATTCTTTTGTGTGAACAGCCACACCGCTTAAGACAATGATTAGAAAGTTTTGTTGGAGATTAACTTCACAGAGTGTTCTTTCACTACAGACAGTTTATTAAATTTAATAATAAGTGATACTGTACTTAAGAAACAGATTTGGGTTTTTTCCTTTTTTGCATCAGCAGCTAAGTGATAATAAACTACCACTCCTGTAGAATCCAAATAAAAGGAAAATCAAAGAAAATTATTTTCCTTTAAATAAGCAAATGAGTAACAGGATTTGTTTTTGAAAAGCAAATTCTAGACTGTTATAATCTTTGTACTTATTCAATCTAATCTCTTGTATTTTAGACATCTAAAAGACTGTTCAAACATTGGATTAAGTAGTTTTTTTTTACTGTAAATAAAGGGATTTCACTGATATAAATAGGCAAAGAGATTTTCCACGTGGTTTTAAGAACCATCCTAATGAACTGTTGATAATATGAACAGAAAAGTACACTCTTCTATGTAGGTTACCTTTTCTATTTCCAAAAAGATTGATGGTTAATAAAGGTCTAGACTGAAGACAACAGTAAACAAAATATGTTTTCTTGACTAATAATTTCCTAGGCTTTGAAGCAAATGACATCATTCTGAGAACAATCTGATGCAGTTGAAATGTGCTGTTTTTGCACCAAATCCAGTGATGAGTGCTATTTCTCTTTGTTTGCCTTAAATTTTACTACTCCATACTTTCACACCTGTTCATAATTAACTAAAATGGTTTATAATGTATGCATTTTATCATTAAAATGTC
Source organism: Hippopotamus amphibius kiboko (assembly GCF_030028045.1). Classification (NCBI taxonomy): domain Eukaryota; kingdom Metazoa; phylum Chordata; class Mammalia; order Artiodactyla; family Hippopotamidae; genus Hippopotamus; species Hippopotamus amphibius. The sequence goes on along the minus strand of NC_080186.1, from coordinate 171,648,438 downwards.
TGAGACTTATATTTTCCACAAGAAAATATTTTGTAAAACATTCTTCTATACCATAAAATAAAAATTAACTTTCATTGCATTTTTGAAATGTGGCATTTATTTTAATATCATTAACACAGCAAAGCTTACCTCACATAGCAAATATTTTCTTTCAGAATTAAATCATCCCCTGATGTAAGTTTTACTAAAGTCACATTTTCCATAGAGCTTAATTAATCTTAATTTTGGAAAGACTATTTAAGATGGTTATTTACATTAAGCATAGATGTATGTATGACAGACATGCACAAATACATCATTTTCACAGATGTCTACCTTTAGGAAGAGGTACATGGATTACTGAGATTAGGGGATCTGTTTAGCAGACAAGGATATATACGTAGAGCTCTTCTGTGACCACATCACAAAACAGATGTTTTATCTATCAAGTAAAATATGCTCGTTTATCAACTTACCAAGGCATTCAGTGCCTGAAGAGCTTGACTGAAAGCCTTCATTACACTCGCACCTGTAGCTCCCAATAGTGTTACTGCAACGCCCATTTTCACAGATTCCTGGCTTGGTCCTGCATTCGTTTTCATCTTTGGAAAAACAAATAGTGTGAATCATGAGTAGATTGTAAGACTGTAATTTACACATTTATCTTCTAATAGGTTATATCTTATTTAAAACTTCCTCACCAAAACACTAATATGATAGAATATCAATTTATTTTTAACTTTACCTCATCCTTCCAGATGGGCTATTTATTAATAAAGTGTTTTTTTCCCCCCTTTCTTTCTTTTCCCCTTCCTCTTTTTGGGGAAGGGATGATGCTTGATGGAGAATTGGAAAACTGACTTCCAAAAGGGATTACCTTGCCTCCAGACACCAGACAAAGAGGGAAAGAACTCTGGGGAAGAGGATGCCAATTTATGTGATATGGGAGAGAGGCTGAGGGCAGAGGGTGGTATGTGTTAGGGAGCACTGGAGAGTAGGGTAAAGGGCACTTAGGCCAGGGATAAAGGACAAGCTCCTAGTCTGACTTTGAGTAAAATCACAGGAGCAGTGCAGTGTGTTAGGGGGGCTGATGGAAGAAGGAATTTAGGTATTACTGGTCTCTTGGTTGGTGATAAATAAATAAATTATAGAAAAATCATTTTATTAAAATTCCTATATCCTTATTGTGTTTACTTGATATTTTGTAAATTTTGTTTGAGGTATTTTTCAAATCAATGTTATCAGAAGCATGAAAACTCGTGACAATTAAATCCTTTTAACTGCTCCTTTCAACTTTATACTTTTTAATCTTCAATTTGTTGATATTTATTTTGTATGTGTTTGCTTTTTATCAGCATTTGCCTTGAATATCTTGTTCCACCTCTTTATTTTCAATCTATCTCACACTTTGATTTGGTAAGTTTCTTGCAAAAAGCACCAAGCTGCATTTTAAAAGAACTGTTGAAAGTACATTTGCCTTTTAACCAGAAATTTAAACCATTTCTATCTATGGTGTTTACTGACGTGTTTGGACTCTTCCCTGCCATTTTACAGTTTTATATTTACCATGCTATTGCTGCCTCTGTCAATATCTCTTACATCAGTCTAGTTTTCTATGCCCTCCTCTCATCCCCAATTCATATCGAGAAGCTGCAATCTTCTGTTCTCCCATTGGGAACCACGCAACAACTTCAACACACACTCAATGAACATTTTCCTATTAATATCAATAAGCATCCATTTCAAAAGCTTCTGGCCATGACAAGTACCTCGGTATGAGTTTACTTCCTTTTCCTCTCTTCCTGTGTCACCTGCTATGTTGATGTGGTCTAGAAAGTTTGGTTTGTTATTTTTTTTTTTTTTTATGGACCATCAGCGTCTATTTAAACCACATAATAAGGGTTACTGGTTTCTTGGCTTACCATTGCTTCACATATACTACTACTTCCTCCTGAATTAACTCTAAAAAATATATTGGAGTATATAGTTTGGTAATCATTTCAGAGAGGGTATGTGTGTCATAAATATTCTAAAACACATTTCTGATGCCATATTTTTGTCTGCTTTATTACTGGATTGAATATAAAATTTTAGTTCAAAATATTTTCCCTTGGGATGTTTTCAAAATATTGCTGCTCCATTGTTTTCTTTTACCCAGTACACTAAAGTTCATTTGCAGGAAATCTGGTTTTGCTCTCTGCGAGCTTTAAGGATTCTCACTTGCTCTTAGTGTTCTGAAATTCACTATGATATTTCTTGTTAAAGATTTTTTTTCTTTTAGGAAACACTGCATACATTTTAAAGTATTAAACTGTATTTAAAAAATTGTACAGTGTTTCTTATTTCTAGAATCTGAGGGTTCAAGGTCTGCCTTCTTGATCTAATCCTATTCCTAATGTTGTTACCTTATTTTGATTTGTATTTTAGTTGTCTGATTTGAATTACTTTTTTTAAGACGGGGTTTTGTTGGATATACTGAATGAGTTCTTCCATGTTTGATGGTGTATAGCATAGCTTTTACACTTGAAAGATAACTTGATGTGTCTTAAAGTCTTGGATTACTTTTGCTTTCCCACCTTTGGCATTGAGAATCACCGGGAGAACATGATAAAAAAAAAAAAAGACCATGGATCTTGTGTACAACAAGAAGTCAGAATTGTAACAGTGTCTTCCATATATGTTATTTCTACCCTTTCACACACTTTGAGAAACATATATTATTCTATAAACATGACTTAGGAGTCTAGGTTTAACTTGGTGTTCAGATCTTGTAAGAACAGTGTTTTCAGAGCTTAGAAAAACAGTGTTTTTGAAAGAACCACTGCATAACCAAACCTCCGAGGTGGTCCGCTTTAACTTTATTAAGTAGTGGATTTTGAATGAAATATCTAATAGATTAAAAGAAACTATGAAATTCAACTATAATCTAATGGGTTGTTACAGACATTTAAAAATTAATTTAATATTGCACATGTAATTCAGGAATTCACTCTTTTGTAAAATATTAGAATTGACACATAAGGTTGAGTTTACTCCAGACCAGTAACCTCTAATTTCAATATCGTCCCTGGAGGTAATTCCTCTTCTATGAATTGGGGTTTATTTCAGAAAAATCTTTTCCTATGTATTTACTTGCTTGCATATGTACCTACAAAAACATAATGTATTATTTACCATTTTCTTTAAAATATGACACATAGTATATGTTATTCTGTAACCGTGTATTTAGTTATTTCTACTTCAGTACACACACACATATATCTTATTCCTTTTAACTACTCTGTAAGATCTCATAGCATTGATATGCCACATTTACTTAGCTATCATCCTATGATGGGCATTTAGGTTGTTTCCTATTCTTTCTTTTTGGTTGTTACTACAAACAAAATTTAGTGGACATCCCATGTTTCTTTTCCTGCGGTAGATTCGTTTTTAAAAACAACTTTACTCAGGTATAATTTACTTGCTATAAAATTTCCTATTTTAAGTGTACAATTCAATGATTTTTAGCAAATTACAGAGTTGTGCAATCGCTGCCACAATCCAGTTTTAAAACGTTTCCATTTTCCAAAAGGATCCCAAGTGCCCATTTGCAGCCACTCTCCATTCTGACTCTTAGCACCAGGCAATCATTAATAGATTTATTTCAAGAAATACTATTATTATGTTTTTTCTCCCCGGTAAGAAATTATTAGTAATCTTCAAATGTTCCTCCAAAAATATCCACATTTTTCCAGATATTGGAGGTTAAAAAAGGGAGCAGCAGATTCTTAATTAAAGGAGGGGAGCCACTTATCCTCAGGGAGGGGGAAGACTGTGTTGTGGGCTGCAGTGTCCCAGATGACAACACTCTGGGGAATAAGTGCTGAGATATTGGATGGGGTGGCCATGACCAGCTTACATGGCATGATACTTCAGTACGCATCATAAAATTGTAACGTTTCAAATTTCTGACGTCATCTTAAGAGACCCAGCCCTACCTCCTCCCTTTACAGACGAATTAACTGAGGTCCAAATACACTAAAAAATATGGCTAAGTCACACTGATCGCTAAATCCAGCCTGTAGCAGAGTTCTGGAGGTTATCTGCCTCGTGACTCTCCTCATTCATGGAGTGATACAAAAATGAGCATACTAACTCATACTTTTAATTTTGCCACGTGAGTAGCCCTGTTTCAAGGAGTTGTTCTACACTTCTAAATGTATTGTTTTAGGACAGGCATAATCTCCACTGTAGTATCCAGAACCTGCTGTATTAGCACGGACCCTGAGATCGAAGAAATCTAGCTAGAGCACAGCCTTGAAACAGCTGGAAAATAGCTGGCTTGCAGTTAGGATGATTTGAGAATAGTGCTGTAAATCTGTCTTGGAGCAGAAGCATTAAATAAGCAGATAGCACCTCGTAAAGCCTTACCTACACAGCCTTCTCCATCAGGCCTTCGGGTCATGCCGGGCGGGCAGATGCACATGAAGGTGCCAATCAGATTCTTACACATCATGCCCCTGGACTCACAGTCATGCAGCCCTTCAGCACATTCATCCAGGTCTATAAAACAGTTTCAAGAGGAAAAACATAAACATAAGAAAATTTCAGGAACAGGCTATTGTTTAGTATTTTTAAGTCATATTTTTGGTCTTTTGGCTCTTAAAATGTAATCTTATTATGTGACAGAGAAAGGAGGAACCCAGTCTTTTTTCAACTGTTGGTGTATTCTAAATTCATAAAAGTTTCAGCATTGGTCCTAAAGATAAGAAGTTCAGGAAAGGGCTATCTTTGCTTTAATAAGAGCTCAAGAGTGTGACATCTTATTTTTGACTTGATTGGACAGACCATCAAGTATCTTGTTATCCAGATATGGAAATCTACCAGCAATGCCGTCAGATACATTTCTGTAAAGCTCTAGAAGAAGACAGCTGAGAACTATAAAATCATTAAAACATATTTCCAGCGTGGCAGATAAAGTGCTAACTACTATCCTGTCTGTGGCCTTACCTTTGCACATCTTCTGGTCTTCCCTGAGGGCATAGCCAATCGGGCACGTGCATTCGTAGGACCCGAAGGTGTTCATGCAGCGGAAAGCACACAGCAGTGGGTTCTGGGCACACTCATTGATATCTGATCAAAGAAACAGGCAGGCATGTGCTCAGCCTAGAGTTCTAACTACTTGCTCAAATAAACACTGATGTATTTAGTTGGCAGTCATACAGAAAGTACCCGGATAATAGAACTTCCACGTCTGGTTTGGAGAATTGGGCACCTAACTCATCCTCCAACAAATAACAACTAAAAACTCTGAAAAAAATACACAAACAACACCTGACGTGGTTTTGAGTGGTGAGCTGAAACTCAGTAAACAACTGGCAAAGACTAGGTTCTCAGTTTTTTTCTTCTTCTGTGGATAGCATCAGTCCTAGCAGCAGCAGCACCTGGCAGCTAAATCTTCAACAGAAACTTTCTGAGCTTCTGTCCAGAGGAACCATGGGAGGGAGACCCTGGGGCAACCAAGGCTGCTGAAGAATGAGGAGGAATCCCAGAAATGAGAGGGCCAGAGGTGGAGCAATACCCTTTTTCATATTTCTGCATAAGCTCAGCCCAAGTTGCTGACTTAACCATGCCTGTGTGGGCCAAAATCAAAGAAGCTAGCCACCGCGGTTTAAAGAGCAGAATTGAAATCTGAACCACTGCCTTCCACAGGCCTAACAGTCTACTTTTATGTTTATCCAAGTTAATTGCCTGCTAAGACAAAAGCATCAATATTCTTCGAAATAATATAACTGATTCCAGAAGATATCATTCATAATATCCAAGGCGTAATCCAAAACTAACCGACATCCTGAGGAACCAGGAAAATGTGACCCAATCTCAAGGGAAAAGATAAAGCAACAGATGTCAACTCTGAGAGGAACAAGATGCTGGGATTATCAGACAAAGACTTTAAAGCAGCGTTTCCAACTATGCTCACTGAGCTAAAGGAAAATATGTTTGTGATAAATATAGTCATCAGTAGAACATCACAGCAACATAAACAAAAGCTGAGACATTAAAAACCCTTTCTATACCGAGAAGAAATAATACGAAAGAAAACCATCACTTGCCTTCACAATTCATCATGGGCCCTGGTTCAAAGCCTTCGTTGCAGTTGCATTCAAAACTCCCAATGACATTGCTGCACGTCCCATTTCCACATGGATTGCCGATTGAACATTCATCGGTATCTGAAAAAGAAGAGTAAGGAAGTGCCACAAAATCTGGAGAAGTTTTAGTTTAATAGGAGCATGCCCATGAATATCCATCTGGCCCTCACACATGTCCCAGATTTTGTGCAACCCCCACTCCCCACCCCCTTGGCCTTGGCTGGCTGGCTGGCCTTTATGCAGGGCAGAGAATCCTGAGAGATCAAGTGTGCAACGCTCTGAGCCCTTAGAAAGCCGTGCTCGCCCTAAAAAACATCACAAACCCAGGGAGGGATGTGGTCTTCTGCTTCAAGCGCAGAAGTGGAAAGTCATAAAGTAAAACGGACCTTTTTCCCAGTTAGTGGTTTTGGCAATTGTAAATCTCTAGACACATCAGATTTTGTATATTTGGTTGAAGGCAGAGGTTGGACAACTCTCTCCATCTTCACATAAACCAGGTCTACTGGAAAAAGTGGAATGGGAGAAGAAAGAGCAGTTTCTAACCACTTATCCTGGCTGTGTAAATCCCACTGACACCCAGGGTGCCTGAGAGACCTTTTGCTGAATATAAGAAAGAAAACAGAACTTTAAAAGTGTGACATGTGGAGTCAGCACTTACCCACACAGCGTACTCCAGTGTAATCAAGGTTGTAACCCATTGGACACTCACAGCGAAAAGACCCGTCTGTGTTGATACACTGACCATTTGAACAAATGCCAGGGCTCTCAAGACATTCATTGACATCTAAAATACAGAATCACCCATGAACTTTCTTACATAAAAAGATATGCCAAAACTGTATATATCCATTCAAAAGAGCCTTAAAAATTTTAAAACATGTAAACACTTCTTTTATCAGAGAAATATATAATGTATTTCATATGCTACAACAGTCTTATGATAAGTACAGCGCATATGATATACAATAAACATTGTATATGTGTATTAAATGCAATATACTATATGTTATACAGTAAAATCAGCATGATTACAAAATAAATGCACAAAAACATATTTATGTAAGACTATAAAAATAAAATATATCAAACCACACCTTCACGGGTATCATGAAGACTAGGAACAGTTCCATGGCCATAGGGACACAAATCCTGGAATGCCACTACAGAGAAAAACACAAATCACCCATTATCAAAGCGCCTCAACTATCAGAGAACTTAAGAACTGATTAATGATAATACGTGAAATTAGGCTTATTTTCCTCTACAGGGCTGTTTTTAATGTCTTTTTATTTTTATAATTTACTGCAAAAGCAACACTGAGCATATGTAGAAAAGGTCACCTGAGCTCATCCAGCTTCTCCCAGGGTGCCACCTAAGGAGGGTGTCTGATTCTGCCTGCTTGCTCGTTTAATGCTGGACAGCCCTATTACACACGGAAGCCGCCTCTGACCTAGAGACCAGGCCAGTTTCAAGCCTGCTGGGAACAATCGTACCGTTCAGCTGTGCTAACAAGATCTGTGAGGCTCTTGGTCTCTTCCCGCAAATGGCTATTGTGCTGACTCAGCTTCTCAGAATGTCACATGAGATCCTGGGAGCCACAGCCTGTGATCCAATACCCACGTGGGACTCCTGCTGCAGTCTGGAATATAATTTTCATCCCCTCCTTGGATCTCCTGCCCTGCACCTCTCAAATTCCTTCCTTTCAAAGCAAGTAATACTAACCTTGGTGGGGGGGAATGAGACAATTCGGTATCTCCCTGTATTTACACATACTGAATACAAAAGCTGAAAGAAGTTCCTGAGAGTAGCTGCTCACTGAACCATTAAAGTTTATAAGTGAGGGGATCATTTCATCCTCAAAATATTCATAAATTACACAGTCCACCTGAGTTCTGCCAGGCAGTCCCAAACTAGTACAAGGTGGCACTTTACGCCACTGCTCTTACCTTCATCATCTTTGGGGCACAGCTCACAGGGGTCCCCCCAGCCTTCTCCTGGCATCTTACTACAGCAGCACTTCGCCTTTGTGGTGTTGAAGGCTTTGGGGACAGAACACTTTCCATTTTCAAAGTTTGTGAAACAGAAGCTCTGGCGAGTATCTAATCAAGAAAGTAAACATTACAGACCCCCTTACTGGTCACTTAAAAAGATGGAATAATTCGTACACAGCTCTGTTTCTGGCAGAACATTTCTCATGGGCTGAACATGTGATGCAGATTAGATGAGCAGTTACAAGGCAGGTCTGGAGATCCTCAGTTGCTGATATCACTTGCCAGTCTAAACTGACTGCTCTACAAAATTGTATTTAATTATTTAAAATATTTAAAATATTTTAATAATGTGTTTAGAAAATTTGAGACACTATGCTCAATATTAAAATGATTTCCATGTCTTTTTTCCTACTGCTACATTATAGTCTAACAAAGTCAATCTATGTAACTTTCAGTAAGTAACACCATACCAGAAGCAATTCATCACCGATGCACAAAAAAGTCTATGCTGACAATAAAATGAAAACGATGAAACAAGATAACTTTTCTTTTAGCATGATAGTTTTAAAAATGTAGAAACAGAGCCAATAATTCAAAGTACCTTAAAAACTGTCCAGTGCATATATGTCTGAGACCTACATTTTAAACTTACAGAGGATGTTGTATTTGCCAGAGACATATATTTTTAGTGACAAACACTACATCATGTTTTACAGTCTAGCTTTGAAGTTTAAGGGCCGATTCTGACAGAGAAGTCATTTCGAAACTTACCAAAGCATCTCCGTCCATTATCAGACAATACAAAACCAGGGGGACAGAGGCACTGGAAGCCCCCAGGAGTATTGGTGCAGGAACCAAAAAGACAGATGTTGGGGTCTTCATCACATTCATTTATATCTGCAGGACAGCAGGATAATTTGTTGATTTAATCAAATCAATACAGTGTTCAATATTTGAAAGTAAGTAATTTGTCCACACTATAACAGTTCATTAGCCATCGGATATTTAACACAATACAACACATCAGGTACATGTTTAACTTACCTTCAAAAATAAACTGTTATTGCTTCAAAGGTCAAAGATTACAACCAGCTTCAACCAACCATATGCCCTAGACTCCCAAGTCGGTCTCCAGCTCTCTGGACTTGACCCCTAGGGGGTGTCTGTATGTCTACCTGCCTACCTGACAGGCCCACTTCAATGTCTCCCAGGCACTGTATCCTCAGCAATGGCCCCCTTCTCTGATGCCCCTCTCAGCAATCCACACTGGGGACCCAGATTCACATTTCTTCCTCTCTCTGACCTCTCAACTTTCATATGCAAGCAGCATGTGGCCTGTAAATTCTACCTCCTCTTTACATTCAAACTCAACATCATTTGCCACCTGGATTATCACAAATCTTCCAACTGGACCACTGCAACTCTGTCTCTCCTCTTCATACTGCCACCAGGGTTGGCTTTCTAAAACATACACCTATTTGAAAATCTGTGCCTATGGAACTAGGGGAACTCAGACGTCTGTTGAGAATTTTATCATTTTCTACCTCACCCCAGAATGATTTCTTAAAATACACAAGGATTCCTTACCAGTGATGTTGGCCTTTTTTCATTGGAAGTGCTTATTTAATGGATGATTTTAACTAAATGAACAAACACTGCACAACTGCAGGCACATTAGAATGTAAGCTCCATGAGGACGTGTCTGTCTGTCTGTCTGGTTCACCGCTGCACATCCTCAGCTTAGTCTAGCATAGTGTCTGGCACATACTACATTCTCAGTTTATGTTTGCAGAATTTTAATGAGTGAGTCACAGCACATCCTTTCTAAAACAACCGGCAATGCTCCGTACCACCTGCAGGACTAAGTGCAATCTTCTGAGCTGGCCCTTCGATGCCCCTTGCCATGTTTGTGTTGCCTCTATTTTCAAACTGCCTCCCCATTCCATTTCCTTCTCTGATTAGTAAATTTAGTAAATTCAGAGACACTTCAAATGTCACCAATTCTTTATGTCAGGCTTCCTGATCTGCCATCCTCTCACCACCACCATCATTATTCACAGCCTCCTACTGTGATTCCACATCCTGAACAGACCCCAGGGCAGCATCTGTCACGTTGGATTGTAAGGACGGATATCTTTACAAAATGGGGTGACTTACAAAATCTGTCTCTTCTCTTATCCAGTAAGTTATCTGAAGGCAAACACTGCATTTTTGTACTTCCAGCACCTAAAAAATCCTATGTTACTATGTATGAAATAGATAACTAATGAGAACCTACTGTAAAGCACAGGGAATTCAATGCTCTGTGGTGACCTAAACGTAAAGGAAATCTAAAAAAGAGTGGATATATGTATATGTATAACTGATTCACTTTGCTGTACAGAAGAAACTAATACAACATTGTAAAGCAACTATACTCCAACAAAAATTGATAACAAAAAAGATGCTATGTGTCCACTGTAATGTCCACTAAACATCAGAATGGATTACGTGTGTGTGAGTGTATATACAGTCATGTGAGGAAGCATTTCACCTAGGAAAACTGGTAAGAGAGATTCTAGGATGAAGGAAATGGTCTCACAGTGAACTAAGTTAATTAAAAACCCATTTTTAAGACATACAAAATAGTGATGTTTATCAGTGGATAAGGAAAATTCTTCCAAGGTTTAAAAAAACGTAAGTGAATCATACATTTTTTTTCACTAAGAGAAAAAGTAGCTAAGTCTTTCTGATACAAAGAGGCACAAATATTTCTATTTCCTTCCTAATAGCTCACACACTGCCACTATGCTTATTCTATAAAAAGGTGAATCACAGAGATGATGAATAACTGAGATTAAATATAAACAAAGAAAATGAAAGAAAGGATCCTAAAGTTTTCAAGAAAGTGTTTGCTAAGATGTTTCTAGTATTATTATCGATTATTTTTAAGTACTAAAAACACTAAGACAATCTTATAATGAACTATACAAATCAGACAAAAAAGGGAAAAGATATGAACACCGAATTGGAATGACTAGGGATATACCCATTATTTGTAATTACGTGGTCTGAAAAATAATTAAATTTAACTAAGTAAACTGTTGCCTTCAGTTTTGTCTATATAAGTCCCTTGAGTGTGGACAGTGGAGCTGCTTAGAATTTTTTTTAAGAAAGTGGTAACTAAAAGGCAAAAATACTCTTAGCAATCATTTCACGTTAGAAGAACCACACTAAGATGCTGGTGCTTCTGAATTTCAACAAGACTGTTAAAAATAATTTGTACAAAAGTGAAATAAAGTAACTGTAAAAAGGTCAGTCTTCATCATGTCCACCAGGCAATTCTGGGGCCCACTTTTGATGTGGTTACAGTGTTCTTGTACGCTGGGAGAATTTTCGCAGAAAAACATCTGTTATGACAAATGGATTAATATTTTCTGTTTTGACATGCGGCCTTCCCAAGGAAAAAAATGTCTCAACAGTATTGTCAAGATTTTCTGCTTCACATTTCTAGGACTCTAGACACCTTTAATAGCTGTTTTAAAATTGGTTGCCAAAGATTACAATTTTTGTAGACATTCTTTAAATTTAGTAGAAAGTCTCTGTTGACATTTGGAAAAAAGATTAGAGTGCACTGAAAATCCTTTGACTAGTATAAGATTTCTGTTAATGAAAGGTCCAACATCCTTAAATTCTTTATTCCCACCATTCCACTTTCAAATCATTTCTGATGGTTCAATAAAACAGATGTAGGCAGCTATACGTTTAATTCCATGGGTTAGCATGCTTAAGATGGTTTGGATTTAATATATTTCCACAGAGTCTGTACCAGGTCTTATTATACTAAATAGCTTATGGATTCAAAATAAATGTTAGCCTCACCAATGCAATTCTCGCTTTTTACTTCATACCCTGGGGGACAGATGCATCTGAAGGATCCCTCCAAGTTCTGACAGGTACCAGGAGAACAAGAGCCAGGAAGGGCAACACACTCATTAGTATCTTTAAAGAGAAACAAGAAAAAAATTATTTAAAGAGAAAACTGTTGCCAAAGGATGTTAATATGAATTCAACTCAGGCCCTCTGATCTGCCAGGTCATTCTGGGCAAATATGCCCTCAGGAACTTTTGACATATTGAGTATTACTCATTTGGCAAGAGGCTCATTTTCCTTTGTCTACTTTTATTGAGACACGGATAGCCTCAAGCTCTGTCCCAATAAAAACACTGCGTACAAAGTCATTCCCAACTGTTGGCTTATACATTTTACCAAAATTTCCCATGAAAGTTAACGGTGGTCATGTAATCAGGTGATCAAATGAAAAGAAATGAGTCCCAAAGTTGGTAGGGGGGTAGTCACAGCATCATTATTTTACAAAACAAAGCGACATAAAGACTGTTTATTGTTTAGATACTTACCTATACAGTTCTTGCCATCCGGAGTAAGTTCATAACCTTCATTACATAAGCACTTGAAGGAGCCAATTTCATTAAAACACCGTCCATTTCTGCACACCTGACCAAAAAAGGAACTGCACTCATCTATGTCTGTAAGCAAACAGGAGTTAGCTTTTCAGAGAGAGCTCTTACATATATTTTGTGCCACACGTTGTAACTTAAAAAAACATATTCATTGGTAGACATTCACAAAAACCCTACAGTACAATCCCTTATCGACACAGAGAAAAATGGCTCATATTGTAAGGATAAGGTGACTAATAAGGTCACACAGATGTCTCCTGTAGGTTTAAGGTGAAGCTTTCCATTCTTTCCAATTGAAAGATAGTTCTTTTCCTGGAGGTAAGGGGATACATGGATTTAACTGGACTGCCCAGTTTGCAGATAACTTTACCTGGAGATAAGCTAACTGTACTCAAAGGACATATAACGAAGCGTACCAAATATAGAAAAATCAGTTATATGAAAAACACTCTAGAATTGCTGGCTTGTTTTGCTGACAGAATACAGAATTTGAAGAAAAAAAAAAAAGTTCTCAAGTGTTAGGTTTTCAGTTGAGTATAGGGTTGATTGCGTTTGAGTAATTTTTTAGTTTGTTTGCAGATTATACTTTGATCAGAGCGCCATATCTGTATCTTTCATTCTCCCTGGCTACACAAAGGGTCTGAGAAACTACAGACAAGAAGATGGTAGCTGAATAAAATGTCCACTTAGCTCTAAATTTTTTCATAATTGCAGAATTTTGAAACAGAAAGCAAACTGAAAGGAATACACACTGGATTAAATTAGGAGGTGGGTTCGAACTGTGATGGTTCCATAAAGGTAGAATGCCCGAGTTACTTTCACATACCTTACAGAATAATCTGAATCAAGGGGTATTATGCTGTAAAGCACCAGTATAGCGTCTGGCACATGATAAATGAAATATTGCCAATGCTTGGTGTCATAGCTTTTACTATCTTCTCTACCAACCACAGGACCCTCTTCCTCCTCCAGTCACTTTCAATTTTTATTTCAATCACTGTCTGTTAGAGGCAAAGGCTAAAATTCTGTGCCACATAGAGAAGACAGTTTTATCGTCCACTCAAAGTTTACAGTTGTTCACAGAGATCAAGTAGGTTTCTGAGGGCTGATTTGGAAACCTAGTCACCATGCACTCTTTCTGTGGGAAAGGCATCCCTGGCTTCAAAAGCTGACGGAAGATAAAGTTTCAAGATACAAATGTGTTTTTTAAGTTGGAGACTGTCAGTGTTTGAACATAAATCAAGAATGGATTATATAAAATACTTGTAGTAACACTGAAACAATAACAGGTCTATCTCTGATCCCATCTGAAGGCTAAAAATAACCCCAAACCATAAATCAGTTCCAGGACATTTACTATCATCTGAACGGCCTTTCCCTTTGAATCAACTAGTTGATTCACATAAGTATGCAACCCAGCAGATTGTTCTGTGATTATTCAAACCAATACCATGGCTTCAGTTAACCAGAAATTAGTCACTGATATCACGTATCTTTTGGCACACATGTGCAATTTGAATGATAAAATTATTTATTCTTTGGCTTTATTCTGTGTTTCAGTGCACCGTGTGGAAATGAAAGGGAAGCAATAAAGGACTGAGTACTTACCCAGGCAATCATTGTTATGAGTGAGTTCAAAGCCTGGGTAGCAGAGACAGTTATAGGATCCAACGGTGTTTTTACAAGTTCCGTTTCCACATGGATGTCGCTCACACTCGTCAACGTCTACGAAGAAACAGTGGCTCAAAGGAATTCAATTTTTAACTAGAAAAACGTAGCCTATTAAAGATTTAGATTTTTTTTTTTTTAACTACTGGCTTACTTAGATTTTCCTCATTCAATACTAGGAACCCACATTTCTTTAAGGAGAGTTCAGTATGAGGTAGAGCTAGCTCTAAAGCAGAAAGTTATAAGTAAAAGTGCCGCTTAATGACTTACATGAACATAGAAGACTCAGAAAAGTACTGGACTAATGAGCAAGCATCTATCTCCTTAGTGAGCTGTTTTAATGAATAGGTTTGCTTGTCATTTGTAAGGAAATAAATCTTCTGAAACACTAAAACAATTTGTGCTATTAGGCATTATAAATTCTCCCCCAGAAATTTTCATATCTTAAGTTGATCAGCACAACAAAGGTAAACTTTAATTTCCTAAATTTTATGAAATTAGTGGAATCTAAATTGAAGAAGTCTATTAGCGTTTAATATTATTGGCCTTCAAAAAATGGAATTAATATTTCGAAAGGTCATAGGCATATCAGAGAGGAGACTCCCTAGACTACGAATTCCAAGTTGCTGAAACTCTTCTATCGCGAAGGAAAAAAAAGGGTATTATTGTTCCTTTGGAAGGAAGCTTTGTTTAAGAGAGGCATTACCAAGAAGTCTAGCTGACTTTCATCATGGTTGAATTGAGGACAGATTTTCTCCATCTGAATTTCTGAATCATAAATCTCACATTTTTTTTTAAAAAGCAAATCATATACTCTCTCTCAGAGAGAACAGCCAGGAGAAGCACAATACAAGCAAGCAATCTCAGAAAGTTCATGCAAATAGGGCCACATCCTCCATGTGTTCTTTGCACAAGCATTCCTTAGAGAATTTTTCCTGTGACCATGGGAGACATCTGTAGGGGAGCTATTGGAAGGTGCTGGAAGAATGGAGACATTCTCCAAGTGGTCCTCATGTATGGATATACCATAAAGGAAACTACTTCTGCTGTTCTGCTGTACTGAACTCTGACTTTACAATTCACAAAGACAGTATCTTTTTTATATATATATAAATTTATTTATTTATTTATTTATTGGCTGTGTTGGGTCTTTGTTGCCGCACGCGAGCTTTCTCTAGTTGTGGTGAATGGAGGCTACTCTTCGTTGCCGTGCACAAGCTTCTCAGTGTGGTGGCTTCTCTTGCTGTGGCTCACAGGTTCTAGCATGCAGACTCAGTAGTTGTGGCACACGGGCTTAGCTGCTCCGCGGCACGTGGGATCTTCCTGGACCAGGGATCAAATCCATGTTCCCTGCATTGGCAGGCAGATTCTTAACCACTGCGCCACCAGGGAAGTCCCCCCAAAGATAGTATCTTGAACACCAAAAGAGTAGATGCACAACGTTAGCTTTTTCCAAACTGAGAACACACTAATTATAAATAGCCAACTTTTAAATTTCATTTTCCTCCTGTAAGCGCAAAGCGCTTTGTGGAGACGAGCCAGTTGCTGACATCAGATTTAAGGAGTTAAGCTGAGTTCCAAGGTGTCCAGCCCATCTGCATTTGAAATCTTATTAATCATCAGCTCAGCAAGTACTTAAGGAACACAATTATTGCTTAACTAACCATTACATTAGCTACTGGGGCTTTTCAAAGTTTTGCTATCCGTGCTTCTAAAAATTGTTTTTAAGAGTTACAAAGCAAAACACGCAGATAAGTCTCATGTATTTAACAATTTTGGGGAAAGATATGTATGATTGTGTATCTACATATATTCATTTCAGTACCATCACTCTTACTATTCCCTTGCATTCTTGCATTCTGTAAGGCTTTCTTGAGTGGGAACAAAGAGGGGTAAAAGGGCAGCTGGTACTGTGGTGATGTCCACATAACCCTGAGTGTCCCAGAGCTCAGGTTAATAAGCATGTGAAAGTAATCTAGGAAAAGAGGCTGTAAATACTGAACCCAAGAACATATTGTGGTGTGTCCTGCCTGCAAATTTTACACTGAATAAAACCATACACAGTTTCACATAGCTCATTTTTTTGTAAGACTGTTTCTGACAGAGACATGGGGTTACTTGTGGCGAGTGACCAAACTGTAATCTCTTCTGGAGTCTCAGCTCCACATCACCCGTTGGAACTAATGTCCTCCTTCTTACCCATGCACATTGTCTGGTCCTGAGAAGCCTTAAAGCCGTTGTGGCAGATGCACTGGTAACTTCCTTGTAAATCCACACACAGGCCATGACTGCAAACATTAGGAATTTCTAAACATTCGTTGCGATCTAACACAAAAAAATAAAACACGTTACACATATCTGATCTTTATTAAGATTCGTTCATTTTTTTCCACAGGCGTTGTTTCTATAACCTGCTATTAATTATTACAGACAGGCTGAAAATGAACCATAACGACAGCTGAATCAAAATAAGCAAGGCTTTAAAAGTATCCAAGCCTCTTTTTTTTTTTAATTTTAAATTATGCAATTTTTACATGTTGATTGGTATCTCAAGGATACCAATTATTTTATTTTAGGTCCAATTCTAGGAAAATCCACTGAGAGACCTCTTCTGCTCCTAACAAAAGAATCTAAAAGATATGGTGAGATAGGTTCAATATGAATGAATAGATTTACTTGGAAAATCTTTTCAAAATTGTCTGAAAACATCTTTTTTAATAGAAAAGCATGGACAGTTTTTTCATGCAGGAAGTAAGTGTAAAGAATGTTGTGCTCAGTGTCAAAGAATGAGTCATTCTCTTTCTTACCTACACAGGCTCCGTTGGGTGAAAGTTTGAAACCCGCAGCGCACTCGCAGCGGTAGCTGCCGGGACTGTTGATGCAGTCAGCGTTTCGCTGGCAGAGGTTATCACCATTGCTGCATTCATCAATATCTGAAAGAGCAACAATTTCACTTAACCAATTTGGTGATCAACTCCTAAATGCTGTAGAAGAAACAGTAAAAATCAGAAAACTGTCTAAAAACCAGGTATGTCTACCAAACTTTTTGGGATGAGAGCACACATCATTCAGATTACCTTCGCAGACCAGGAGCAGGTCATTGTAGCTGAATCCTGTAGGGCATTCACAGCGGAAACTGCCAATCTGGTTAATGCACACACCATTTGCACAAATGCCTGGAATCTCTTTACACTCATCAATGTCTGCAATTGGACAGATTTGATCAAATATACAGGGTTCTGCTTAATGTATTTACCATAAAACCTTGAATAATGTTATATGTACACTGGAGTGAAAGCACACACTTAGTGTCACAAAAATCAGTTCTATACTGGTATGAATGATTTTGTGGTTTATGAAAGCATATAGACCACAAATTATTATTTCCTTCGAACAGTAATGACAAAAATGAAGTAGCTGATCAAACAGTGATTTTAGTGTCAATATAGCAAATGAACTTCCTAGGGAATCAAGCTTGCTCTTAAGTTACATGTCGGGCTCCCCTAATTGCTATTACTTATCTGATAAAGTCAACTAAGTTTTCTTAATTTTATGTCCTTTGTTATATTTGCATTGATACTGGACACTTAAAATTATATTGTTTATTTAATCTTTGAGGAAGAAAAGTAGATTGCGCAACAGAAAGTACATTCAGAAGGAAGTCATTTATATAATTAACAATTCTGCAAATTCATAAGTAGATTGGGAGAAAGGAATACTGTAAAAATATACCCCAAACTTAAACACATACTTATGATAATAGCAGGTAAAGGTTAAAATAAAGTGGATTATTTAGAGTCATGCAATACAATATCAATGATGAGGAAAACTAAAGTTTTAGCTTGCTATGTATGAAATCTTGAGATAGTCACACAACTATCAACAATCACCAGACTATGCAGATGAACTAATCCCACTGTTAACACTTGGTTAGAGTCTGTAAACATGTTATTTTTTTCATGTCTAACTACATTAGATGAAAATCCAGATTATTATATTTTATGGTATTTTAAACTTTAAAACCACTGAACAAATTTTTACAAAATGCTATGTGTATGAATTAAAATAAACCTAATCTAGAAAAACTCACCAACAGCTTTTCCAGTGTGAATGTCAAAGGTGAATCCAGGAATATTTCCACATATGGTTTTAAAGTCAGCTTTAAAATATAAACAAAACAAATGCACTCTTAAAATTCTCAAACCCCTTCAAAATAACATTTTACATACTATTACTTTCACTGACAGATATATTTTATATAATTCACGAGACATTTTAATTTCAATTATATTTATTTGATAATAATGCCAGCTCTGCAAGGAGTGAATCTAGGCATTATTCATCCTTATTATTATTGCTGTTTTTACTATTATCATCATCAACTTTTTCCTGCTGATGTTAAAAGGTAAGTAAATGATTAAGAGATGCAAAATATCTACTTTCGACATTTAAATTCTTTTTATTTTGCTATGTGGGGCTTTAAAAATGATCCAATTTATGTAGATTGAAAAATCAGGTTAGTGTACACATTTAAAAAGGGATTTGAATTGCACAAAAGCATAAACATCCAAAAATAATTCTGCAGTGGTGAAACATATTAATGAGTAATGAATGAGACATGAATATTGTCTTTTTTAAACATAAATGTCTATTTGTTGGAATATGAAATTTGAGGCATCAAAAACAACACATCATGGAATAAAACACAGACTATGACAGTCACTCCTACAACTAATTCACCAAACTAACAGGAACTTAAAATAATTCTAATTTTTAAGAAGCATATTGCTTCTAATGCCCACTGCTACACACATGAATAAAATTCTAAAACAGTATCAGGTAAACACATACTGCAGATCATACTCCAAGTGCTATCTGTGGAGGGACTTCGTCTATTTCATTCACCAATATTCACCAAGCATCCAGAACATACAGAGAGGCACATAATAAATGTTCAATTTAATGGCTTCTAATTGCCTGGCAATGTGCAGATTGTAATTTGTATAAATTTTGTAATTTGTATCTCATTTAATCATCACTATTACCATACCAAGTAGTTACTGTCATTATTGACATATTATCCCTATTTAATATGTGAGGAATCAATTTCAGAAAGGATAAATAATCTACACAAGGTCAGACAATAAGTGGCAAAGCTTTTATTTATTTATTTATTTATTTATTTAGCTGTGCTGGGTCTTAATTGCAGCACTCAGGATCTTCCTTGCAACATGTGGGATCTTTTAGTTGCAGCATGCAGGATCTAGTTCCCTGACCAGGGATCGAACCTGGGCACCCTGCATTGAGACCGCAGAGTCTTAACCACTGGACCACCAGGGAAGTTCCAGAGCTTTGATTTAAATACAGACCAGTCTTATCAAACCTAAGCCCTTTACTTTGCTCTCACATAAAAAAGTAATATTTAATTCCCCAAACCAATGATTTTCAATATCTAACTGGTGAAGTTTTCAAATTACAGAATTGTAAAAATGTTCCTATTTGTTTTTTTGGAACAGAACTAGGGCAAAATAAGGCTAAGAAAATCCATTTGTGCCAAAGGAATCTTAAGAAAGAACGACAAAGCTGGAGGTATCACAAGCCCTGATTTCGAACTATACTACAAAGCTACAGTCCTCAAAACAGTATGGTGCTGGTACAAACACATAAATCAATGGAATAGAGAGCCCAGAAGTAAACCCACACTTATGTAAGCAATTAATTTATGACACAGGAGCCCAGATTATACAGTGAGGAAAAGATAGTCTCTTTAATAAATAGTGCTGGTAAAACTGGATAGCCACCTGCAAAAGATTGAAACTGGCCACTTTCCTACACCATGTACAAAAATAAACTCAGAATAGATTAGAGACTTAAATGTAAGATGGGAAACCATAAAACTTCTAGTAGAAAACACAGGCAGTATGCTCTTTAGCGCTGGTCTGAGCAATAGTTTTTTGCATCTGTCTCCTTAGGCAAGTGCAAGAAAAGCAAAAATAAACAAATGGGATTACTCAAACTAAAAAGCTTTTGCACAGTGAAGGAAATCATCTACAAAATGAACAGGCAATCTACTGAATGGGTGAAGATATCTGCAAATGATCTATTTAATAAGGGGTTAATATCCAAAATACATAAAGAATGCTCACAACTCAATATAAAAAATAAAAACAATCCAGTTAAAAAATGGACAAAGGACTTGATAGATATTTTTCCAAGGAAGGCATATAGATGGCAAAGAGACACACTAAAAGATGCTCAACATCAGTGATTATCAGGGAAATACAAGTCAAAACCACAATGAGTTATAACCTCACAGCTGTCAGAATGGCCATTATCAAAAAGACCACAAATAACAAGTGTTGGTAAGGATGAGGAGAAAGGGAACACTTGTGTACTGTTGGTGGGAATGTAAATTGGTGCAGCCACTATGGAAAACAGTATGGATATTTCTCAAAAAATTAAAAATAAAACAGCCATACAATTCAGCAATTCCACTTCTGAGTATTTATCTGAAGAAAACAAAACACTAATTCAAAAAGATATACACATTCCTATGTTTTCTGCAACATTAAATACAACAGCCAAAATATGGACGCAACCTAAGTGTCCACTATTGGGTGAAGAGATAAACAAGATGTGGTGTATGACATGTATATACACACACATGTATATACACAATGGAATATTACTCAGCCATAATAAGGAATGAAATCTTGACACTTTCAACAACATGCATGAATCTAGAGGACATTTTGCTAAGTGAAATAAGTGAAACAGAGAAATAAAAGCAATGTATGATTTCACTGACATGTGGAATCTAAAAAGCAAAACAAAACAGAAACAGAATCACAGTTATAAAGAACAAACTGGTGATTCCCAGAGGGGAGAGGAGTTGGGGGTTGGGTAAAATAGATGTGGAGTATTAAGAGGTACAGATTTCCAGCTACAATATAAATAAATCACGGGAAAATAATGTACACATAAAAAATAGAATCAATAATATTGTAATAACTTTCTATAGGGACATACGGTTACTAGACTTATCATGGAGATCAATTCATAATGTATATAAATGTCAAATCACTATGTTGTAATCCTGAAAATAATATAATATTGTATGCCAGTTATACTTCAATTTAAAAATAGAAAAACAGAGAAAATCCATTTTCCCACTGAATTTGAGCCACTGAGAAAGGCCTCATATGTCTTTTTTCACCATGTCTCTCCTTAATTTTATTTCAACATCACGTTAAATGAAACATTTTAATACATATACCTTAAGTAATACTGTATTTGGTAACAAATGCATACTCATTGTTTCTTATTTGTCCTATTGGTTCAACTCTTAGTATCTACAACCATTAAGAGTGACCACTTTCCAGGTCATAAAAGAACCTGAGTGGGCAACAATTTTACGATGATTTTTTTTTTGCTCTTATCTCTATTTTCTTTCAGTTTTTCTTTCAAATGGATCTGCTTTGAGAAAAATTTTACTGTGTAAAGGTCAGTTCTCTTTTCTGCCTAAAAATTTCAGATAAGTTTGAGGGAAGGGATACATAAGGAAAACTTTAACAATGAGTAGCTTTTAAGTAAAGTTTGCCCATCAAATCCATTTTTTGCATATTTTCAAAGATTGAACTAAAAAAATAGTAAGCTTGTTGGACTTTAAATTACCACAAATTTTTAAATCAAAATGATACCTTCTAAATATAGCACAACGACACACAATAGCTGATCAATAAATATCTGTTTTATGAGTAAAAGAATAATTAAGCAGCATGGTTTAAGATAATGAGTTTAAATGGACTAGTGTTATAAATCTTAACTCCTCAACAATGGGGCTTATTTTCAGGATCCAGACTCCTACTCAACAGACATCTCAGGACTTAGTGTTTGAACCCAAAGAGGGCTGCTTGAGAAACTGAGCCAAATGAGCTCTTGGATATTTTCAGAACAGTATGTCTGCTTTTAGTACTCATTTGCTTTTACTCTACTGTCACACATGTGCCTGTGTCACTGATTTGGCCTACGGCAGAAGCAAGAACTATGTGCTTACCTGTTCCTGGCGTTGGGCATGGTTCACAAGGTTTGTTCCAGGCTTTGCCCACGTTATACGTGCAGCAGCACATCCTCTTTGTCACATTAAAAGGCAACTCATTCTCACAAGTGGTTCCATTATAGCTTCGGTAGCAGAAGCTTTTTCTCATGTCTACATTGAGAAAAACAAATATGCCAACCAATCCTATCAGCAAGCAGCTAATAACAAACCCCACATACCTGGGCACCAGACATCCTCAATTAACTCTGAAAATTTTCATGGTCACTTGGAGGTATCTTAAAATATTTCTTTAAGTTGAACACAAACCATATTTATTTATTTATTTGGCCGTGCTATGCAGCATGTGGGATCTTAGTTCCAGGACCAGGAATTGAACCAACACTCCCTGCAGTGGAAGCACAGAGTCCTAACCACTGGACAGCCAGGAAAGTCCAACAAAAATCATTTTTAGATAAGCATCTTTCCTGTTTTTAAATAAGGTGTTTCATTCATAATTTTCTTGGGGGACAAAATTAATGGATATTTCTCTATTCAAGTGCATTTAATTTAAAGGCATTACATATTAAATTTTAAATGTTCTCTTATTTGAAAAATAACGTTCACTTTACATGAATGGAAAATAAAAATTATTTAAGAATATACAACTGTAATATTTGATGAAATTTTCTACCTCAGACTCATGTTTTATAATATGCAGCTATGTAGTCAAAGTTCAAAAATATGATACAGACCCAGAAGTTTGTAAGATTTTGAAATACTTCAGTATTCACAAAGATTTAACTTGCAAACTTTTGAATAATAATTCTGAGATGTTAAGTATCTGAGAGATAACTGTTGGCCAAGAAGCCAGCAACTGTGACCTAATCAATCTCAGAGCCCTTTACCTACCCATGCAGTTGTGGCCTCCATTGACCTGCATGTATTCAGGTGGGCAAATGCAGGTGTAATTTCCCAGTGTGTTGTAGCAGGTCCCAGGTCCACACACACCAGGATGTGCGAAACACTCATCAATATCTAGAGGATGCAAGTATATCCACTAATTAGTAAATATTTTCCCCATGAATTTATATGACTTAAACTACTGAACAAAGCACATGGCTGATTCCCCAAATTCATATTTTTATAGAATATATCTTATTTTTATAAAATTTAGAATTTAAAGCAATTACATAGGAAATACCCCCAAATATGCATTTACATGACATAAAATATGTCCTTCTTTTGAAGAATAAAAACCTAACATTCAAAAATAAAGATGATCAAAATAAATTATTCCAATGTGGCAAAAAATAATTTAAATGGCACCTATACGTTTTAACTGAAATTTCATATTCTTCGAATGGTATTGCTTTAAAGCTACTTTCCTCTTATGTCATTTAAACCAAATTTTAGTGCCAACTTTAAACTGAATGCAGTTAGAAAATCCTTTTTCTTCATAGCTCCTTTCAAATTAGCACCCATTCAGAGATTCTAGAAGTAGCACAGCTGCTAGTTATTCTCCTTATTAAAACATATTTCTTCCAGATGCATTTATTTAACATGTTCCAAAAGAAAGATTATAATGGAAATAATTATATTACATGTTTAATATTCATTTTTAGAAGCATTCATTCATTCATTCATTCCATAAATAAATACCGAGATTCTACTGTAAGCTAGAACTTGTAGTTATAAAGATGAATTAGGTATGGACCTTGCTTCAAGAAGCTCCCAGTCTAGTGGGGAGACAGTCCCCTAAAAGGATGATTACACTGCCATGTGAGAAGCAGGGGATGGAACCAAGAAAGGCATCTGTGTAACCTTTAACTGCTTCATACTATGTTGTCCTACATTTAAAAGTTACTGAGACAACTCGAGGATGGAAGATGCCTTAGAGGACTGGGATGGGGAGGGTGGGGGGGAGTCGAGGGAGGGTTGGGGGGGAGTCGAGGGGATGGAGGGAATACGGGGATATGTGTATAAAAACAGATGATTGAACTTGGTGTACCCCCCAAAAAATAATAAATTTTTTTAAAAAATTAAAAAAAAATAAAATAATAAATAAATAAATAAATAAATAAAAGTTACTGAGAATACTAACCTAATGGTCGCGTTTCAAACTTACCTATCTTCCTATATAAAATATAACTCACTGGTATTTGAACTAACAACTTATTTTGATATTGAACGTTTCATACTATTCCAGCTTCCCCTATTTATCAGCAACGCATTTACTCAGAGAAAATAGTAGTAAATTATTGCAAATACTCTGTAAGTTAATTTATCTACCATCATACAACTTAGCAGCACTGATAGGAAAAGAAAAAAGCTATGAATCCCTCTCAACATATCCTTTGATAAAATCTGAAGACAGACTCTTTTCTCTAGACCTGATCGGTAATTTTATTTTAAATAGCACTAATAATTTTTTGGTATAAATTTACCTCACCTTCACAGATGCGGGTTTCCTCGCTGAGGTAGTAGCCTTGAGGGCACTCACACTGGAAGCTCCCGAAAGTGTTGATACAGTTTCCACCCTGGCAGAGACCTGGTAGCTCCTGGCATTCATCAATATCTGTAAGAGGGGACACAGCTCAGATACCATCATGAAAGACAGAAGCTACTATGAAAGCTTTCAAATGTGTGATACTCTAAGACCTGCAGATTTCTACACATCCAAGTGAATGCATACTCAGATGGGAGGTTTATTCTTACCATGAATTTTCTTGCCTTTGTCATGGAACTTTGCTATAATCTGAGAAGAGTAACTAAAGCAAGATGAGGATGACTGAAGTTGGGGATAATTATAAAAAGAGTTTCTCTGCAGAGCAATCACACATCAGATCACCGCAATGAATCAAATCTTTCTGATTTATAAATGGTTATTCAGTAGACTGGTAACTGTCCATCTGTAATTCTGCAAAATAATCTTGTTGGGACTGTTCTACACTAACTTCTCTACCAGCTTTTCTCTAAAGTAAGTTCTTTAGCTTGTTTAAATCTGGTGACAATTAGAGGTATGCTCACCTTCTAAGATAATTGTGATGGGGTTAGGTCTGAAGCCTTCACCTCCAGGACACAAAGTGTAATATTCAGCTACAAGACAATGGAAAAAAAGAAATTTGATACCTGTGTGCAAGAGGCTGAGACAAGGAATTAACATTTAACAACTGCCAGGCTCAAAGCATGCATCCTAAGGGGTGTATCTACATTTTTCTTACTGCCTTTTCAAATACAGTATCTTTAAAAGTATATTACATTTTACTTGAAATAAGATCACTAACTTCATAAATTATATACAAAGTACAATGACAAAACCCATTTGTTTTTAATTAAAGAAAAGAATTATTTTCAAACAATTTATATCACAACTTTTTTGACTAGCAAATAAAAACTCAAAGACTCTAGGGAGGGTGGGAGGGACTCACGGGAGCGAGGGGATATGGGGATATATGTATAAATACAGCTGATTTACTTTGTTGTACAGCAAATACTGGCACAACAGTGTAAAGCAATTATATTCCAATAAAGAGATTAAAAAAACAAAAACAAAACAAAACAAAAATAAATAAAATGGAGGACTATATTGGTAAAAATGAAAAAAAAACCTCAAAGACTCAACAATTCAAAAATTTCATCTATGTTCATATGAGGACATACATTTCAACTTAAGACATAATATGATTCGACATGAGGAATACAACTCATCTATGAACCTGAAAGGTGGGGATAATTATAAAGAGAATTTCTTTGCAGAATAATCATACATCAGATCACCACAATGAATCAAATCCTTCTGATTTACAAATGGTTATTCATAGACTCATAATTGTCCAACTGTAATTTTGCAAAATAATCTTGTTAGGACTGTTTCACACTAACTTCTCTACCAGCTTTTCTCTAAAGTAAGTTCTTTAGCTTGTTTAAATCTGGTGACAATTAGACAGCTTTGGAAAAGAACCAGGAATGGCCTTTATCTGTGATACCAAGGAGAACTGATATTATCACCATTCATATTGGATTGTGGTTAAAAATTGTTTTTTCTTTTTATCATATCAAGAAAAACAGTAAGAAGAGAGGAATTCAAATGCTTTCTATATGAAACACTCCTGGCTGGTTTTAGCATAATCACTGAAAGTAGTCCAAATTCAAAGTTTTGACCCTCACTACACCTCCCCTGTCCCCAGCACCAGACGACAATGGCAGCTAGTCCTCAGCTGCCAGAGTGTTCCCTCCCTCTTCCTCAGTTCCATACTCACTGCTGTTGACAGGGGGGCAGGTCTCACAGGGGTTCCCCCAGGCCTTCCCCAGAGAGCAGCAGCAGGAGGAGCGGCTGACGCCCACCCCAATCTCAGTGTTGCAGGACAGACTCCCATCGCCCCGAGGACCGAACTTCAGGTAGCAGTTGCCCACTCGGTTGTCTGCAGAGCAACACAGGAGCTTAAAATTTTCCTTGTCATAGTAAGAATGCCTTTTTGGAGAAAGGTCACTTAAATGATGAAATTCAAATTCTGTACATTAATCCCCAGCCCAAAATAATTTCTTGCTTTAAACTTTTTCAAGACTGAGTTGTAGGAATTAAATAAATTACAACGCTTTCCTACTTCTAGACGTACCTAGAGATAGATCACAGACTGAACAAGGTAGTAAGCAATTACTCATATGGGACATTCTGGACCTTTAATAATACGAATGCAAAAAATGTGTCCTATAATCAATCTATAACATGAGTTTATCAATAAAGGAAATGAAATCCAACATTAGTTAAAGCAACACATCCTATCACAGAAATACTGATTACGCCATCTCCTTCCTCTCCTCCCCATAATCTCCATTCTCCCATGTTTAGTTTCAACTTGCACATCGAGTTTTGCAGGTTTTGGGAAAGTCTGTCTGTAACCACTTTAAGGAGGATACTTAAGAGATCATGGACAGCTACATGTAAAAGAATGAAATTAGAACACTTCCTAACATCATACACAATAGTAAACTCAAAATGGATTAAAGACCTAAATGGAAGGCCAGACACTATAAAACTCTTCGAGGCAGAACACTCTATGACATAAATCTTTGACCCACCTCCTAGAATAATGGAAATAAAATAAAAAATAAAGAAATGGGACCTAATGAAACTTAAAAGCTTTTGCACAGCAAAAGAAACCATAAACGAGACAAGAAGACAGCCCTCAGAATGGGAGAAAATATTTGCCAACGAAGCAACTGACAAAGGATTAATCTCCAAAATATACAAGCAGCTCATGCAGCTCAATATCAAAAAAGCAAATAACCCAATCCACAAATGGGCAGAAGACCTAAATAGACATTTCTACAAAGAAGACATGCAGATGGCCAACAAATATATGAAAAGATGCTCAACATCACTAATCATTAGAGAAATGCAAGTCAAAGCCACAATGAGGTATCACCCCACACCGATAAGAATGACCATCATCAAAAAATCTAGAAACTATACATGCTGGAGAGGGTGCGGAGAAAAGGGAACCCTCCTGCACTGTTGGTGGGAATATAAATTGGTACAGCCACTATGGAAAACAGTATGGAGGTTCCTTAAAAAACTAAAAATGGAACTACCACATGACCCAGCAATCTCACTCATGGGCATATACCCTGAGAAAACCATAATCCAAAAAGAAACACGTACCACAATGTTCACTGCAGCACTATTTACAATAGCCAGGACATGGAAGCAACCTAAATGCCCGTCAACAGATGAATGGATAAAGAAGATGTGGCACATATATACAGTGGAATATTACTCAGCCATAAAAAGGAATGAAACTGAGTTATTTGTAGTGAGGTGGATGGACCTAGAGTCTGTCATACAGAGCGAAGTAAGCCAGAAAGAGAAAAACAAATACTGTATGCTAACTCATATATATGGAATCTAAAAAACTGGTACTGATGAACCCAGTGACAGGGCAAGAATAAAGATGCAGATGCGGAGAACGGACTTGAGGACATGGGGTAGGGGGCGAAGGGGAAGCTGGGACGAAGTGAGAGAGTAGCGCTGACATATATACACTATCAAAAGTAAAAGAGTTAGTGGGAAGCTGCTGCATAACACAAGGAGATCAACTCGATGATGGATGATGACTTAGAGGGGTGGGATAAGGAGGGTGGGAGGGAGTCTCAGGAGGGGGGGATATGGGGATATTTGTATAAATAAGCTGATTCACTTTGTTGTACAGCAGAAACTGACACAACAGTGTAAAGCAATTATACTCCAATAAAGAGCTTAAAAACAAAAGGAGATCAGTGAATCTCAGACTTTGTCTTGTCTCTATCTGCAATTACCATCTAGATCACCTCAGTAGTTCCATGACTTTAAACACTATCAAATTTGTGGTGCCATCTTTTATTTCTCCCCAAAGTCTGGATCCTTTTGCCAAGTCCCTAGTATTTGATTTCTTCTTTTAGATATCTAAGAGTTATTTAAAAGTTAACATGCCTAAAATCAAATGTTTGATATTCTTTCTTCCACATACAAAACCTGCTCCAGTCTTCCCCCAGGCTTCTGCATTTTCAATAAACAGAAACTCCATTTTTTAAATTACTCAGGCCCTAAACCTTAGAGTCAAACTTTGATTGCTTACTATCATCCCTGATTCAATCCAGTAATAAGGACTGTCAACACAACCTTCAAAATATATCTGGAATCTGATGACTTACCACTGCTTCCAGCATCACTACAACCTGAGTTCAAGCCACCATCATCCCTCACCTGGACTGCTGCAATGGTTTCCTAACTCATCTCTGGACCCAACTAGAGTCTACTTTCCCACCATAGCCAGAGTCATCCTTCAGAAGCATTACCTTAGGTCAGGCCACTTCCAAAGGTGTCCCATCTCAATCAGAGTAAAATCCAAAGTCCTTACTATAGTCTACCAAGTAGTTTTCATCCCCAACTGCACATTATAATCACTTGGGCACTTTTTTATTATTTTACTTTTTTCTCATTTTTTGGGGGGGGTGGTGGTTTGTTTTTGTTGCTGAATCTCAGGTGCAGACAGAGGTGTTAACTCATGGTTCTGCTCTTACTAGGCTTGTATTCATTCACCCTTCCTCCCTCCTTCCCTCCCTCCCATTCTTTCTCTTTTATCCCTGCTCTCCATTCTCATCCCTCATCCCCTACCCAACCAAATGAATGTGTTTAATATTATTTTTTTGGTCTGTGCACCTGAAAAATGAGTATTTTTGTTTTTGTGTGTACAATTTAAGTTTCTATAAATGGTACTTTGTCATACACCTCACTGCATCTTTATAACATCCAATCTGTCAACTCCACAGTATTCAACTGCCATTCTTTTTTAATCTATCCACTCTCCAAACATCATTTGCAAATTCTTGCCACTGCAAATAATGAGGCACTGAGCATCTTTCCCTATGCTTCTGTATGGGCCTGTGAGTTACTTTATTTGATATCTAAAGACCAGAGACAAACTACTGGTTCACAGAGTTTGTTTATTCTTAGCCTTCGGTATCAGGAAAAACAGTCACTGTTATCTGCCATCTGCATCCAGTGAACCCTTTCTAATTTTTTATATTTGCAAGTCATTTTGAAAATAATCTGCAGAAGAAAAAGGCATAAACAACCTTACTAGAAATTTTAATGCAAATTTAATCATAGCTAACTCAAATTTTATTTCATATTTTCTTGGTTTTGATGAAACATATACCTGAAATGGTCCTATAAATGCCATAAACTGCTTGCCTGTCAGCTACCAGGCATGAACCTGTAACATATTCATTTTGTAAAACTGACTCCACATTTCAAACGCATCTGTCCTGGCCAATGCACTGGACAGGGAGCCAGGCAACTCAGGACACCGCTTCAGCTCTGCCATTTGCAAGCTCTGAGACTCCAAACAGATGACTGTACATCTAGGGCCCTGGTTCCCACGTCTGTGACAGGAGGAAGTGGGAGCAGATGTCTCAAAAATTCTTGTTTCAAAATGACTTGGAAGATAAGCAGGATAAAAGTGACCATATATTTTGGTAATCTAGAGTTTCTTAAAGTAAAGGACTGCTATATTGTTCTCAAGTTAATTGCAGTAAATAGTCATCGCAGTGCATTACCAAGAGAGTATGAGTATTTAACTCTATGTACTTGTATTCTTTGTTTCATATAGCTTTTACTTACCAACACAACCCACACCGGTGGGGTTCAGCTGGAAATCAGGTGGACAGTTACACTCATAGCGACCAGGAGTGTTGACGCAAAGGCCATTCACACAGTTTATTGGATCTGCACATTCATCAATATCTAGGAAAAACATTTAATATGCCCACATTAACATCTTCACTTTCCTTATGCATACTGTTGTTCCAAAGAATTTGATGGATATTTTGCAAATCAGTAGACTAAAAGTCTTTAGGAGGAACTCACAATGAAATAAAAGTGAAAAACTTGTATACACCTAAAGCAGTTTCCATAGATCAATCACATAGTATTCATGATGATATTTAATATCCTTAATAAATTATAATGAAATGCTGCAATTCTTAAGAAAAAACATTTATCACTGTTTGCTTAAACTTAAATATATGTATCATATTTATGATGTGGACATCATAAATATTTACAAAGAAATACTTTACTAATTTCATTTTGGATATTTAATATTAAGTTGTTTATATTACAATGGATTAATTCCATAGTTAAAAATAAATGTATCAGAATGTAATTCGTTTCTTTAAAACAATGCATAACCCAAGACATAGCAGGCTAAGTAGAAATTTGGGGAACTTTTATATCTAGCACAAAATGTTCGTTTCAACTAATAAAAACACAATTAAGCCCTTAACTGGCCATACCTGTACAGTTCCCTCCTGTTCTGTCCAATTCATAACCATCATCGCAGATACAGTGGAACATTCCAGGCAAATTATTACATGTTCCAAAGACACAAATATTCTGGAAGGAGCATTCATCAATATCTGGAGATTAGATAAAACAGTAATCACTTGATTACAAAGACATTTCGATTTACTGTATGACATTAATAAACAGAATAATTTATTGTTTTTATGCAGCAAAAAGTTTTCTTTTTCTTTGACCAGGGATGTCATATAAACAGCAAGCAACGAATGCTCATATGTGGGCAGATATAAAAGAATATTATCTTATTTTGTAGACAGTATTTTAACCGTCTTGGGTTGTAAAATACTTAAGAAAAAATTGGACTAGGGCACAAGATTTTCTAAAAATTAAATATGAACATGTTAAAGGAATAAGATTGTAAAAAGTTAAAGATAAAAACAAACTCAAAGATTCTAATAATTAAGTGAAAACAGCAGATGTTTTATAAACATCTACAACATACAAAATATACAACATAAATATTTTAATATTAAATATATATTTTAAATTATTTAACTTTTTAAACTTTTTTTATTCTGTAATCTGATCTGTTATAATAGTCAGTTATAAACAGGGAAAGAATTTTTTTGCCAGTACTGTGTAATATCATCCATTGCCCCACATTCCTCCAAATTTCATTAAAATATCTCTATTGGATTGAAATCATAAATTCAGTTTATGAAAGTCTTCCATGAAGCTTTAACTAAAAATAAATGAAAAGTTATTACCCTTCATTCATATGAAAATTAAGGCATATGTGTGCCTGTACAGCTGCAGAAATAATCTGTATTTCTACTCATAGGAAGAGGATGGACATTTTTGTACACAAATTACCTCATATCCTGAGAATGCAGACCAGGCATGCCATTTTAGGCTAGACTAGACAAATTCTAAAATGCTGTCTTGAGACAGTTATATCTTAAGTATAAAAGGGTCCTTTTGTCATTCATGATAGTTAAAAATAAATCCTTTCAACTAACTATCTTATATTTAAAGTATGGTTCAAATTGTGTCTAGAAATTCAATTGATGTGTAAAGTTGTCTCTTTACTTTTGTGTTAGGGCAATAAACAAAGTTATTCTTTTTATATAAATGAGTAAAGACTCATTAAGTTAGTTTATAATTGAGTTGTGTTAATCTAGAAATGGAAATGGAATTGCATTATCAGCCTTCTGAGTACACAATTTACTTTTAAATGAACTGTATTAGAAATAACTTCCATTTAAATAATGTAATGTGTGAAATAAGGTATTTGCAAAGAATACTTTCTTGTTTTAATAAAACGGATGCATATTTGGAAATTTGAACAACACAAAAGTGTTGACAGGAAACAGAAAAGATAGGAAACAACATAGAAAATAAGATAGCAAAACCAAAAATCACTCAAAAATGCTTTCATCCAGAATTATCATTGTAATTGGATGAACATCATTTCAGATACTGATATTTCTCAATGCACATTCTCAGAGAGTGAAGCTGAAACAATTTCCTTGCATCAGAGCAATTTTTCATTATCTCAGTAGCTTCTAAAATGCTTTCTAATGTTAAGAATTGATGAAGAACACTACAAGTTTATACTCTTTTGGCTTTATGTCAAAACTCAAACACAATTTTAAGATCAGTATTAATGGATTCTATACCATGATGATTAAAAGTTAGCATCCATATATGCTTCCAACTCATTTTTGTTATTCGTATTATTTTTACTTTTTAAATGTTCATGGCATTTACCATAATCTCTATAGTGTTTAGTACTAATTCTTAAAAGGAATCAATAATATTTTTATTGTCACTTCATTTATTTCTTGATTGGCTGTTTCATTGCTGATAAGTTGTGTGTGGCTTTTTTGTTTTGCTTTGTTTTTGATTTTTGCCTGAGACAAGAAGGGAGAGCCCACAGGTGTTTTCTTTCTGAATTATCTCACGTCAGGATATGTCTATTGTTTTTATAATTAACTAACTGTGAGCTATAATATTCTTGTCACATGTGTCCTTATAACTGTGAGGGCAGCACTCTAGTGTGTGTTGATACTGAATGTTTGCTTTGTTCATGACTTTCCTTTTCTATCTGGAGTTTGCAGAATCTTTATGACTTAAGTTGACAAATTCAATAAGGCTAAAAATGATTTACCTCTTCCTGTATATTCAGTTCTTTCTTCTATTTCAGGAAAATGCTTGGTTATTTAATACTTTTTTCTATTCAATTTTTAGGGACTCTTCACTTCAGAAACTCCCATTACACTTAAGTTTATAGTCTTTGTCTTTTCTTTAACACGGTTAATTTATCCCCCGCCCCCGTTTTTTCACTGTGATTATCTCATGTTCATTCTCTATGCTAGTAATTACATTTTCATCTCCTCTGCTCTTTGCTGTGTCTATTTAATAGCTCTCTTATTTTGCTGCATTAGTGCACATTTTTTGCTTCCCTTAACTCTGCAATATCTGGTTTTGTTTTTTTTCTGTTTTCATAATCACTTTGAACTTGTTCAATCATATGTTTTCATAAAGGTTATCTATGGTACAACATACCTATGAGAAATTTGCTCTTGTTCCTTGAGTAGTTTTCTTCTACTCTGGATTGATTACTTATCTGCTTTCTGTATGTTCTTTTTCTGTTGTCGTCTCCATAGAACACCTGCACAGTTGCCATTGTTTCAATTTGTTTACACATTACTTGGTCAGCTCTTTCAAGAGTTTTATATATAGTTGATGTTTGAACAACATAGGTTTGAACTGCATGGGTCCACTTATACATGGACTTTTTTCAATAGTAAATACTACAGTGTATGTAGTACAACTACACTAGCTGCAGTTGGTTAAATGTGTGGACACGGAACCATGAATGCAGAGGAACTGTGAACACGCAGGGCCGACTACAAATTATACACAGATTTCCAACCACGCGGAGGGTAGGCGTCCCTAGCCTCCATGTTATTCAAGTGTCAACTGTACTCTGATACAGTTTAGATGCAGCTTCTTGACATACTCCCTTTTTTAATCTGGGATTTCTTTGGAAGACAGCTTGGGGTATGGGTTTCATTAAAGCTTCTCTTCTGTGGCCCAGAGTTTCATAAGGTGGGGGAAGAGGAGAAACACGGATGGGAGGACCTCCACTGGGCTCTGTGTGCTCTTTGTTGATGAACCTGGCCCCTGCTCTCTCTTCAGACATCATACTAAATGCTCTGTATCTGAGTTCACTCCACCTGATGGAGTCCTCACCTGTCCTTGAGGAGGTTCCTGCAGGTTTTGTACATTCCCATTTTCGTGAAGAAAACTGGGAAATGGCCAACTCCAGCGATTTTTTAAACTCTATAGAAATTCTGAGAATTTATGATTAGAGGTAGATGCTAAGTGGGAAATGTTGATCAGCAGATCAATTCAGAGGGGCATAAATTTGTAATAAGGTGGGAAGATATCAAGGAATTAAAGTAGTAAATTCAGGATAAACTGTCTAGATGTGCCAGATCTCATAGAAAGAGAGAAGACAAAACCAAGGAGAGACAGGCAGAACCATGGAATTACATTTTTGGGATCTCAAAAGTTGGAATCCAGCTAAATGGAGCAGTGGGTGAGCTACGTGTGTGCCACTCTCAGGGGCCCTGGCAATTGGTATTTCTCTCCATGGAAGTGACATATTTTGGGAAAGCCAACATGAGAAGGAAGTGCAGTAAATAGAAACTATTTAACATCACCTTGGGGGAGGTTCTGGGAGAAGTTTTGGAAGAGCCTAGGCCACAGGTAATAGAACAGAATTATGAAGGGGAAATGCTGTCTTATGTATAAAGGGTTAATTTTGAAATTTTATGTTGGCAAAGTGTCTGACTACTGCTAACTTGTTCTTTTTCCCAACAATTCTTGTCAAGCTGACGTGGGTAATAAATCATGTTATTCCGTAACCACATCGACTCACAGCTTCTATTAACTGACTTCAATGCTTAGAAGCAACCAGGACTAGGACAAAAATAAAGCTCATTCTACAGCTGCCTTGTATAAAATGGCTTAGATTCAGCCCAACCTAGCAGGTCAAAGTAGAAGCACGAATGCTTTCAGTTTCTAATATCACCTTCCCAGAGCCTACTTTTCATTCTCTTGTGCTGACTCTCTCCAAATTGGTGGATATTTATGAAAAATTCCATGATCTTTTAGGCACACTTTCTTTCTTCAATGACACTTCTGATGGCGGGGCAGAGGAAGGCTCTACTACGAGCTACCCTGGACTGTGCAATTTTTGTCTGGTTGATGTTGGTGAAATGTGTGTGTGTGTGTGTGTGTGTGTGTGTGTGCGCGCTGAAGTTATTTTTTTAAGGTTTTCTATGAATCACTAATTTTGTTAAAACCTTATGGCATATGAATTGTTTTCAATCCTTTTCCTTACTTTATTTACATTTTCATGTACTCTTATGAAAACAATGATGGCTCAAACTCTATGTAATATGAATTGAGTCTCTAATGTAAGAGAAAATCCAAATTCTTTTTCTTGGAAAGATATCACACTAGTCACAAAGTCCCATTTCTAGGAAAGGGTGATGTCATAACTTAGAGGAAGGAGACAAGACTATTAAGCAGAAGGTGCAGTTCTTGATGAGTCCCTGAAGAGGACTTCCAGTCCCACACATACAGAGAGCCGACTAAAGCATGAAGGTAATGCCAAAAATAAGCTGTTTAGATTTTGATAAACACATTAAATAGCAGTGATTGAGGTACATAATATATCATATTTTAAAAGCTGAACAGTTTATCCATATTTCATTCATTTAGTGATAAAAACAGAAGAAGCGAAAAAAAGAAATAGTTAAAAAAATGAATAAACTAAAGTTCCAACTCTTGGCTCTTGGCCAGGAAAACTTCATAAGAGATGAAAGCCACCTTCATCATTATTCGTTCGGCAAAATAATCCATGCTTAAACAAATGACTTTTATATGTGCAGCATGTGCTGTGTATTCTGCTTCCAGGTGGAGCCTGTTCCAGCCCTTTTTGTGGTTTCATTTACTGTAGTGGATCCAACTTGGAAGTGAGTTGGAATCCTGGTGACCTACCTTGGCAGGATCTGCTGTCTGAGGCTGGAGTGAAGCCCATCTCACACTCGCAGCGATATGCACCCGGGACATTGAGGCATTGTCCATTCTCACAGAGATTTATGTTCTCTGCGCACTCATCAACATCTGTTGAAGAAGCAAATTACATCTCTATTAAGTTCCAAATCTCATGACACATTTTTTTCTCTCCTCTATAACTAAACCAGTCTCACTGGTGTGAGTCAGTGCTCAATGACATCAAACAACAATATCCATGTACACCTAAATAAGGGCATACAACTTGATAGTAGAGCTGTTTAATCTATGGCCTAATACTCAATTCCATTATGATAAACAGGAGGAACGAGGTGCCTCTCACATCTGTCTGAGTTCTCTTCAGTGCTAATTTGATGCATGAGTGTTATACCAACATCGTTTAAATAGAACCAAGAACATTGGAAGTAATCTTAACATGGCGTCAATTCACTTGAAAACTACAGTATTAAAATGAACAACTTTTTCACTAGTTCAAGTATTTTTAAGCAAGTTAGGGACACTCTATGGGAATGAGGAGTTTCTTTCATGCCATTACAATCTCATTAAAATATTCTTATTTTAATTACATAAATGAGCATTATTTATAGAACTTCAAGATAATTTAGTTGATTCTATCAAATAGAAAAAGGGGGGAGGGACAGAAACCAATGTTTATTCAGGATCTAACATTTGCCAGGGAGTGTGCTAGTTGCATGACATGCATGTTTCCACTTAGTTCACCAACTTTGTGAGGTAGAACCCGAGGCTAAAAATGTCCGACTGAGCCATGGGAGTCCCAGTGAGCTAATTTGCGGCTAAGCCAGGGTCTAAGTCCAGCTGTGTCTGACACCAAGGCCATGCCCTTGCCTTCACGCCACAGTGCAGAGACATATTAAGAAACATCAGTATCTGAGGTTTAAAAGTAAGGAAGCATTACAAGTGAATAAACATGTTTTCTTAAAAAGGCATTAGAAAACTGTAAGTCTGTGTTTTTGATGTCAATAATTAGAAAAAATTATCTTTTAATTTAGGGTTTAAACTGTGCACTGGAATTCAACTGATAAACACCTATCTCTCAAGCTTAAAAGTATCATTCTTAATGTCCAGCAAGATGATCTAGTTTTTACATGAATATAATGAGTGGATATTTTATCCTCAAGGAATGCAGAATGAATTCACCCACTTACTGAGCTCTTACGATGCATGTTTGTAAGCTCTTTCCTTGTATTATTCCATTTAATCCTTTCAATACCATGTGATAAACTGAGATTTTAATAAACACAATAAATAGCAGTGATTGGGTGGGTCACAGATTTTATTTTAAGAAGCTGAATAGTTTTCCCAATATGTCATTCATTCAGTGACAAAAAAGGAAAAGGGAAAGAGTATGACTATTATTATTAACATCAGGTCCATTTCAAAATGGAGAAACTAGGGACACACAGGTTAAGTCATTTACTTAGGGCTATTTGGCCAGTAAGCAGCACAGGCAAGATCTGAATCCAGGTGGTTTGATCCAGAGCCTGTGTTTCTGACCTTTATGTTAACTAATGAATAAAAGGAAATGACAGTCATTAAGAGTACATAATAGCAATAAATGTCATGATTTTAAAAATCTTCCAGGTATTTATGTTTAATGTAAGCAAAAGACACATATTCACCTGTAAGTCAAGTGTAAAAATAGAGGTAGTGATTTCAGCCTCCTTTAACTACAGTTTTCTTCTGATGATGAAAACATATAGGGTGTCCCGTGAAAATCAGACCTCACCCACCTGAGCAGGTAAATCCATCTCCAGTGAACCCTTCGGAGCAGGCACATCGGTAGGAGCCTGGGGTGTTGACACACTGAGCATTTATGCTGCACTGGTGGGTTCCATTAGAACATTCGTCCAGATCTACAGGTCAGGAGAACGTAGCAATAAAGTTCCGAAATGAAAATGGAATATTTAAACACCCAGAAGAAAGATTTTTATTTGTCTTAATTTCAATGTAAACAGACCAAATGGAACGTGTTTCTGTTTATCGGTCAAATCGCAGTTTTAATTTTCTAAGACCTCCAACCTATGATCCATAACACTCATGCTACAAACATGGGCCAAAATAATTAGCTCAAGCATTCTGTGAGCTATCTAATCAACTAGAGCTATAATGTTTAAAAGAAAGCCAGGGCTAGATTTCCTTCTGATTTCCACTGAGGGTGAATTTTATCATTGGCTACCTTATCACTAAAAAAGGGGTCAATTTTCAAGATAATACTGAATTTCAGAGCAGGACAATTACCATAGAGTTTTCAAGTTCATTTTATAGATGAGGAAACCAAGATATGATTCTTGACTTCATGGAGCCCCTAGTCTAGTGGAAAAGACAGATGTTAAACACAGAAAATTAAATTAAATACTGTTATACATGTACCGTGAAGAAAAGTTACAAGGTTTGAGGAAACAAGTAGGGTGTCTAATTTGGATTGTAGGGATTTAGGAAAGCCCCACTGAGGAAGTAATTTTTAGTTAACTTCACACCTGAAGGATGAGCAAGAACTGACCTGCAAACAGAAGTAGGGATGGGTCTTCCTCGCGGAGAGAAAAAAAGCCGTATAAAGACATTGAGAAGGAAAAAAGCCTGATGTAACAAAAATTAAAGGAGGTCAGAGTGATAAAGCACAACGTAGGAGACCCAGGAAGATGGCAGGTGAAGCTGTAGAGATAGTGGGAAGATGCCATAGGGCCTTGTAAACCACGTGAAGAAAGCCGAGTTTTATCCTAAATTTGATGGATTAAAATGACAATTGTGAAGAAATCAGATCCATGGTTTCAAAAATCCACCTGGCTGCTATGTGGGGCATGGACTTGAGGAGGACCAGAGAAGGAGTGAGCAAACATATGAGGAGCTTCTTTCAGCAACTAACAGAGAGAAAGTGGGGGGGAGGGACCAAGAGAGAGAAAGGTGGCTGCGACTAGAGTGGGGGGATGGAGATGGAGATGGAAAGGAGGAGATGGATTTGGATGACATTTTGGAGTGGAGGTGCCTGGACATAGTTAAATCTTTTGTACTAAAGGCAGGCTATTTTTCGATAGTTGGCCAGAGTGATAGATGGACAAGAAGCACAAAAAAAAGGGAGGCTAACAGAGGGATGAACAGTAAACAAATGGGACTAGAAAAATGAGAATGGGGATATGGCTGAAAAGTTGTGAGATTAATGATAGAGAGATGGCTGGACATGCGTTGGTAGCTACTGGACTTAGTGACGCCATGATAGAATGTTCCTTAGCAAAATTATTGAAAAACTATAATAATTCAAATTCTGGAGTCAGCTCATATACATTTAACAAGTATAAAACAATCGAGTGGATAACAAAGTACATTCAAATTAACTAATACTATTAATAAGAGATCTTAAAAGTATCCTTTATTCCTTACTGTAGGCTTATCAGCTTTTAATAAGTAATCATGGGGAGGTTGGTTTTGCTTGCTTTAACTTGTATTTTAAATTGACCTGGATAATATTTAAGAGTTGCGACATGTCTTATTGTTGAGGCACATAAAATACTGAACATATTAAGCAGCATTATGAATGACATCAAGGGTAAAATCCAGTTTT
Source organism: Hippopotamus amphibius kiboko (assembly GCF_030028045.1). NCBI lineage: Eukaryota > Metazoa > Chordata > Mammalia > Artiodactyla > Hippopotamidae > Hippopotamus > Hippopotamus amphibius. Next base: position 171,608,637 of record NC_080186.1, on the reverse strand, counting down.
TTAACTCACAGCTATAATGGACTTATTAGACTCTGATCAAGAACTATGAAACTTGGAGAAGGGCAATTGCTTTTCCATTCTTTCTAATCTGGCCTCTTGGAATCCAAAACATTTAGATTTCTCTGGAAGAATTCTATTTTCTATTAAGAAGCTGGTAATGACCACTTACTACAGACTTAGGTTATCTGAAAAAAAAAAAAAACAAAAAAAAACTTTTCATTCCCCTCATTTGTTTCACTGGGTTTTAAATCTCACTACTACTAGTGAGAAGACTAGAAAAATACATTAGTCATTTTTCATCCTATAGCTGTTTGGATTTCTGGCTGCACATCAAATAATTTTTACTCAACAACGACACATGAAAAAGCAGATGCCCATGCATACTGTTGTAATTTGATCATTTATACCAAGGTTAAAGGAAACTCTGAGGCAGGGATTATCTTGCAACGAAAGACGGCCTTTGATTTTCAAGAGAATAAATGAAAGTAAGACGCATGTTCCTATTCAAGTATGTAGGTTAACAACTGTGCAAAGAAGAGCCTCTAGGGATTTTGTGTCTTAGTGAAGGTTATTTATATTTGCAAACTACTCACCAATACATTTGATGCCATTTCCAACCCAGCCTTCTCTGCAGCTACATTTGAAGCTTCCTGGGACGTTTAGACATGAGGCATGCATGTCACAGTTGTGGGCACCAATTTCACACTCATCCACATCTGAGAAACCATAGTTAATACGAAAAAGATAAGATACAACCTAAATAATTCTACTGCCGAGATAGATTTCTGTATAGGCAAAATTTTAAAGTAAACAGAGAAAACATTAACGTCACTTTTAATATGTTTAGACTCCAACAAGATGTGGAAGTTCGTGATCCCAATCAAACAAGGCCTTGCCTGAAAGAAATTGCCAGCCAGAATATATAAAAATATTCACTGGAAATGTTCCCTGGAAAAGGACCAGATGCTTTTGTCAGTATATGTATATCGTGCCTGTGTATGTGGTACACACACATGAACATGCAGAGTTCTTTCGTTACTTGCTCTTTCCTGGAGGTGTCAGCTTAAGGCCTAGGGTGCACCCTAAGTCACCCACCACCCGGCCTGAGCAAACTACCACACGAGAGCCTTGAGCAAGGATGGACATTTGGCCCAAAGCACTGACCGTGGGACTTCAACCCCCATCCCCTCTTTCAAAAGGCTAAAACTATTTAGTAGAAAACAGGAATAAGAGATAAAGTGGATGGGATGGGCCAAAAAAAAAAAAAAAAAAAAGGTGAAGAGAGGAAATTTGGGCAGGGAGGAGAGGAGGCAAAAGCACATGGAAAGAGAGGAGTGAAGAAGAGAGAAAAAGATAGGGGAACGAAAGCAAAGCAAAGAGTCTAAATATAAATTCACATTAATTTTTGTTAGTTTAAAAGAACTGCAAAACTCAGTAACAACTGGGATTCCTCCAGGTCTTTTGGTGCTCCTTCCTTACGTATATCTCCTGTTTGGGCAGCAGTTCTACTAAGAAAGTGAACACTGCTCCAAAAGCCACCAAGAGCACATCAGAACCATGGGGGCTTGATTCCACGCCCACTCTCCTGCTCCACGTGCAAGGCCACAGCCAGGTCTGCGGCTCAGTGGCTGAGACCCTGCTCATCTACCGCAGAGAAGAGACAGACGCATCACACATGCGCTAGGCCAGTTACCCAACACATAACTGTCACAACCTGGTGTGAGTGAAAGTACGAGAAATTCCAGAGAACAAATGATGCTGAAAGTTACCCTCTGAAACACAGGAAGCTGAAACACAGGGGATACAAGCCTGAGACCTACCTGTGCATCCTGTGGTCCCCTTCTTCACTGAGTACCCCAGCTGACAGTGGCAAATGAAGGATCCCTTGGTGTTCTCACATTCCCCAAACATGCAGATGTTTGAATTTAAGTCACATTCATTCACATCTAGGAAATTGATTTTCAACCCCTTGGTTAATACTTGTTCATTCTAGTAATTCAAAAGCTATCTTTAAAACTGAATAGCGTAATACTGAGATAGGTAAATAAATTTAAAATATAATGTACTTGCAGGATTCTGTATTACAGATAAATATACTGTCTTTAAGGATTTTTTTCCAAATAATTCTTCCTTTTCAGCTTTTACATCTTCTAACACAATGGTTTGAATTACTGTAAATCAACTATAGTCCAATATAAAATAAAAATTTAAAAAAACCCCGAAAAAGCCTCTTCTCATGTGCATATGTGTGTGTGCTCCTACTGCACATAAATATTTATCCTGTTCTTATGGTACCCACCAATGCATGTTTTCATGTCCATTGAAGCCATGAACCCGTCATAACACAGACAGCGATACTCTCCAGGAATGTTGGTACACTGCCCACCATCACAGATATCAGGATTATTTTCACATTCATCAATATCTGAAAACAAGGATGACTTTTATTAAGCTCAAATATATTTTTTCATCATCCAGTTCCACTCAAAATATCTGGAGCCAGATTTATAAGATGTACAAAGTCTGTGTATTTTCCTTCCTGTACCTGCGCATGACCTCCCATCTGGCATCAGGGCATAACCTTCACTGCAGCTACATTCGTAGCTTCCTTCTGCATTCGTGCACTGGGTGTCGCAGCCTCCGTTCATTATCATACATTCGTCAATATCTGCGAAAACATTGCCCCCGCGTTATTTGTCAGGGTTACTTACTTAAAACAAAGAAAGAGAGCTTCTCTCCTTCTTTTTAAGCAGACAATCCTTAAATGGCTTTGGATTTTTCTCCCCGCTGTTCATATTGATTTATCATTGTACCATTAGCCTTTCTCAGTTCCTCTCACTTCCTTTTAGACAGCATTCCACTTGACATTTAGCTCTAGTAATCTAAGATTAAAGAACTCAGAAATACAATATAGGATGAAATACACACACACACACACACACACACACACACATATATATATATGATGTTTCCTATGATAAAACTAGAGCTTCCTCTGCAAAACCACCAAATCATAGCATGTTAGAGATCTGCTCCCATTCTTAGATTCATTTTTAGGACAAAGGACTCCCATCGATGTCATTACACATTCAGTGCCAGAAGCATTCCTAGACTGACCTGAGAAATACAAGTTTCAGACCCGCTTAGCCTACCCGTACCTGTACAGCCCTGCCGGTCTGGTGTGGCCTGGTACCCGGGATTGCAGGAGCACTGGTAAGTTCCGATCATGTTTACACATTTTCCATTTCTACAGAGATTGTCACTCAGGGAGCATTCATTAATATCTATAAAAAGATACAGAGAGTTAATATTTTACAAAATCACAACATGACTTAAACTATCAAGAACATGCTGCATTGGAGCAGTGGTCTCCAAAGGGCTGTATTTATTTCAGGGGGAAATAAGATGATCTCCTGCGGCAGTTCAAAGAAAACGCTGGAATCTATATTTCTCTTCGTTCTGTCTATGAACGCACTGCCCAGTGGAGCTCTCCACGCTGATGGAACTGCTCTGTATCTGTGCCATCCAATAGACAGCTGTTACGGAGGGCCTGAAACGTGGATACTGGGACTAAGAAACTGAACTTTTAATGTTATTTAATTTTAATCAAATTCAAATAGCCACATGTGGCTAGTGAGTACCATGTTAGACCACATCCACATAGCACATCCAGAAATAAAGCATGCTAATACTTAACATATGAATTCACACTGACACGCACAGCTGGTCTTAACTGGATGGCCTCGTGTTGCCTAAATAACACAAACGTTCCTGAGGGAAACTTCCACAAAACAGAGAGGCTGAAAATAGGGCCCTCACTTTGTAAGTTTTCATGGCATTGTGCTTAGTGGGCCTGGATAAGTGGAGTACAGATTATAGTACCTGTTTTTAAGTAAACTAATCTGCAAAGATCTGTGGAAGAAACTAGTACTAATAATGCAGAAAGAGAAGAGCAGAAAAATGGTAGAGTGACACTTCCTCACACAAGTCACTTGTCAAACATAATCTAAGGTAAAAATCATATACAACAAGAAATTCATCCCAAATTCTCAAAATTACTAAGAAGGCGATGCAACAGATTCACGTCTATAATTACAAACTATTTACTTTATTGAACATGCAAAAATACGTATCTTATAATGTACATTATACCACTGAGGGGAACTTTTTTCCAGCTATAAAATCCATGGAAATTAATTAGCAAAATAAACCGAACTTAGAAATAGATCTCTGAATCACTGGTATCACAACCATGAATAAACAGTCTCTAATTATCTGTGTGAAAAAGCTTTCTGTACTACTATTAAAGCAGAATTAAAAATATTTAAAACTTTTAACTTCACCTTTTAGAAATGTCTGTTTGAAAAAAGAAGCAGACTCACAGACACAGAGAACAAACCAGTGGTAACCAGTGGGAAAGGATACAGAAAGGGCAAGATGGGGGAGGGGTTAAGAAGAAAAGGGTTATTATGGGATGACACAAAAGCACGTATGCAAAACTTTTGAAAACTGTAAAGCACGACAGAACTGAAAGAACCTTCCATTCAATAAAAAAATTAAAAATGAAAAAAATAATGTCTGGCCTATGATTTAAGATTCACCTGATCATTAGCATAGCGATATAAATACGGGTTATAAATAAATACATGTGTAGTCAGGAGGTGTGCTCAAGTTATGTTTTTATTCGGGGGCGTGGGACCTGTTCTATTTTAAACTGCTTTATTTGCTTACTCTTTCGAGAAAGATTTATGGTGAGGAAAACACTTCCTGGCTAAATCAAAGTTTTCAAGCCCGTGGAATGCTTCAAGACCACCACCATCCCCACGGAGCTCAGGGCTGGTAAAGAGGCCTCAGTGTTTCCATGAGGAGGGGGTTGGAGGGAGCGCGTGTGCCCACACACAAGTGACAGACCCCGTGATGACAGACGCGGGGCACAGAGTGGATTCTGTGCACAGGTGTGCGCACAGGTGAACTACCAGGGAGCAGCACTTCCAACCGGAGCAGCTGTCCCATCCCAGCCGACCCGCAAGAGGGAACGGCAAGGCCTGACACAGCGTCCCTCCCACAGGGTCCTTTCCAGGGCACTTGGAACAAAAAAGAGGGTAACCGGGCCACGCATTCTCTAAAGACACAGCCTGAACGTACGGACTCTGAATTCCCAAATTTTAATCAGCTAGATTTCACATGCCAAAAACAACACGTTCGCGAGAACGACCTCCGATCTTTGTGCTCTAAACCATTTGAACCGGGAGGGCCGAGGAGACAGACTCACCCACACAGTCCTCACGTGACGCTGACAGCTCGTGTCCCAGTGGGCAGTCACACTGAAAGCTGCCCTCAGTGTTCACACAGGTGCCACCCCTACAAAGGAGAGGGTTACGTTCACATTCGTCAATGTCTGAAAGGTAAAAACGTGAGAGCCATTAAAGAACTCCGAGGAAGAAAACGGCCACGCACACAGCATGGGAGAAAGACGTATTATCTGCGGTCGCGGGGACTCACATGTGAGAGACGGGTTAATGGAAGACGGGATCGCGCCCTCCTCACTTTCTCTACGATTAGCAGATAACAGGTTAAGGTTCTACTCCGAACTAGAGTGAGCGATCAAGGCGTTTACTTGTATGAAATAAGCAGGCTCACAGGCTTATTGAAAATAAACAATATTCACCTCATAGCACTCTAAACTCCGGACACCACACGTCTCCATCTCTAATCAAAAATGAAAAAAATCTTAGACTGATCACTTTCGATATCCCATGAGGGGAGTCCTATAAGTCATCAGCAATGAAACAGCGGGCTAAAAGGTGGGCAGTGCCAAGAGTGTTTGTAACATCACACGAGTAAGGAAAAGAACATGGGATTCCCATGAGAATATAAATTCGAGGGTCACCATCTAATGGGATACATTTCACGTGGGTTGCTCCTCAGTAGTTAGTCTGTGGTGACTGCAGATTCTATAAATAAACAGAACCCAGTCTCAATATCTCACTGCCATTAAGGCGCCAAGAGGCTGGGGCTCCCCGAGAGCTATCGAGGAGCAGGTTTCCTGTCTGACGTCTAGATCTGTTCTCTCTCTCGCCACAGCTCCTTGCCAAGCGTGCTGTTAACAGCTGCGAGAGGAGCCAGGATCGCGCTCAGGAGCGTGTGCTCGGCCGTTCGCTGGCCCGGGAGGCTTACCCATGCAGTTCTTCATCAGCATGAAGCCGCTCTCATAGCCTTCGAAGCACTCACACTCAAAGCTGCCTGGCGTGTTGACACAGATCCCACTCCCACAGAGGTCAGGAGAAATCCTGCACTCGTCGATGTCTAGTTCACAGGGTTTAAAAGAAATTCAAAAAAACCAGAGTGAGATGAGGAGAGGTCAAGAACGGAGAGATGTGGCCTCCCAAGCGAAGGTGCTGGAGGAGTCAGGGGAGGGCCACAGAAGGATGTGCTTTCAGGAGATCCCCCTCGAGGGGGACAGGGCTGCAGGCACATTCCTTCCCCAACTGCCAAAACGGTCGCAGCCAACGCGCAGGTGGTGCCTTTTTGCCTTTAAGAATTCTGGAATTGTGGATTTCTCTCTGTGGCTTAGAAATGGTAACAGAAGGATGAACCAAGCAACTGTGATAAGAGCTGGTGAAGGCAGGTGGCGCACGGGGAAGCCGTGGCCGTGCACGATGCTGGTGCTGCTGCCCTAGCCCACGTCCACCTCTGGTGGAGGCATGTGGGGGCTGCTGCCTCTGAGTAGGGGCGCCTGGCCAGCCGCAGAGACAGCCTCAGAGGCAGACGCAACCAGCGAACCCTGAGCCAGAGGACGCACATATAGGGCAGGCCTGTGGAATACGCTCCAGCTGTGCTTTTGTGTCACGTTCAGATGGAAGAGCCTACTGATCTAATTTTAAAACTAAAAACAAAGGACGATGATGGGCTTTTGTGTCTGTCACTTTTTACATACTACAGTAGATGAGTCTTTAATAGCAGTGTTATATTCTCAAAAACAGGATTCTATGAGAAAGCTCCCATTCCTGAAATCAGTTTTTCAACAGAGCAGTTATGTCTGTAAAAATTAAGAAAACATGACTTGTTTAAACATTTTTGTCACCATGGAAAAAATGTTTCTGCCCACATCTGTTTATTCTGGTAAATTTTAATTTTTAAGTTTTTCTATCGCTGGATTTATAAATGGCTAATTTGCACACATTCTCTTGGCGGGGGGTGTTGGGGGGGTGGTCTCAGTCCCTGCTGTCTCCCAGCTTTTCTCTATTGATCTTCCCAAATGCAGGACACTCTGGAAAATGCAGGTACTTTCTTTTAAACAAGAGTCTTAACAACATTGATTGCTTCAGTTAAGCAGGTAACTATGCATAGCAGTTCTCTCACGTTTTGTCTACCAGCATCTAGGAACCGGTGATGAGAGACATGTGAACAGCACAGGATACGTTCAGTGACAGAGGAGGGACACATTTTGCCTGAAGCGATGTGGTGGGAGCTGAATAGTGTAGATTATGAACTCTGGAACCAGACAGCTGTGCACAAGTCCCACTTCTGTTATCTTTCGGGTGTAGGGGCTTGATTTCTCTGTGCCTTAGTTTCTTTATCTGTAAAACGGGGTGTGTAGGAGCACCTGCCTCTTAGGAGTAAGTGAACCAGTATTTCTTAAATGCTGAGAACAGTTCCTGTCTCATAGAGTGGTGTATATATGCAAGCTATTCTCTGTTAGGAATTAGTATTTTGAGGGAAGTGGCTTTTGAACTGATCCTGGAAGGCTGCACAGAAATTCTAAGTTTAAAGATGTAGAATAATTAGAAAGGCAAGATATAAAATGCATGGGTGAAGAAAACTAGCGCATTTCAGAGAGCAGTGAGTTACAGTGAGGCTGATAACGAGTGTGAGTACAGCTGAGACGGGTATGGCTACTGAGGGCACCAGCTTGGGGAGCAGAAGATGGGCCCGACTTGCTGGGAAGAAGGGCAGCCAACCGTGTCCCGCGGACCTTTCACACGGCATCCCACAACACCACAGTGCTGTCAACAAACTTCTCTCTTATACAGTTTAAACAAGGTGAGTTTCAGAACCATTAAGTGACTTGGCTAATTTCACACCAGAAATAGGGCAGTGAGACCTGGAAAAGCGTCTTCATCCAGGTCTATGATCATCTGAGTCAATGGAAGCTGTCTTGTGGGAAGTTACACAATCCCAGCCCTGCTATAGGATGAAACACCTGGTGGCTGTGAAAATGAAGGATCGGACTGGAAAAGTACTGGGGTGGAAGCCGCTGGAGGGCTCTGCAGTACAGCAGACCCTGCGATGTGCTGCCCAGTCCCCCTTCAGGAAGGAAGGACTACCCTCGCCCTCAGCTGTCAGGACGGCAGCTGGCAGAAAGTCCCGAGGGGGGGAACTACCTTTAGGAAACGCCTCAGCTAAGAGGACCTTCCCCACAGTCACAGCCCTTCTCTGGACATGAGTATCCAAAGAGTCATCATGTGGGTACACAAAAGCCAAGCCCCTCGGCCCTAACTCCAGACAACTGTGGTGTGCCTCCCAGATGCAGAGCTCCCGGGCGGCGGGCTGAGGACCACACTGGGACTGTGTCACAGCCCAACCTCTCCCTCAGCTCACTTCTGCTTCCCTTCCTTCCCTCCCCAAGTCGTCGATCCCAAGACCAATCCCTAATAACCTTCCCGCATGCTGATTTCTGCCCAGAGTCTGCTTCCTAAGGAGCTGAGCCTGCATCAGTACTAGTGTAGAAGAAATATTACAAGCATGTGAAACAGTCATTGTGATGGAAGAATACCGTAACTTTTTCACTTGTCTGTTGGGCGAGGGAGGTGTCAAAATTAAGTGTGAGGCTGCAGTCCTAAGTGAAATGATACTGTTAACACATACAAGGAAGTCCCTAGGCAGAGGAGGGGGGATGGGATGAACAGAGACGAAAACAAAGAGAAAGTGTCCGGACGGAAGTTAGAAATGTGGGAGCGGAACTCAGGAGGAATAAAGGGCTAGAGACGGCACCTAGCAGTCAGCTCAACAGTCGTCCAAAAAGGCCATCCAAAAAGCCTGATGGTCGATGCAATTCGGAGAGGCAGAATGCTGTGAGAGCAGAGCACATTGGAAAATGCCCAAGGGATGGAAAACGCCAAAAGCAAGAAAAATCTGGGAAGATTAGAGAAGGAACATCATAGTCATGATAGGACAGCTGAGACGGGGAAGTACCATGCAAGCTAAGAGAGAAGACGATTGAGGAGGGGTTGGCCAGAGGTCAAGGAGCACCTGCACCGAGAGAAAGACTTTTTTGAACTTGGCAAAGGCATATAGATGTGTGTGAAGGAGAGAGGACAGCACTCGAAAGTTCAAGGGCCTGCAACGCAAATGGTGAGTTAATAGAGAGGAGTGAGAGGTGAAAGTAGGAAAAGAGGATGGTAGCTGGAGGAAAAAGGAGGGCTGATGCGATGTTCCGTATTTGTTTACATATCTAGGGAAAGGAACCAGTGAAGAGGGGGAGATGCCAGAGAGAGAGAGAGAGAGAGAGAGAGAGAGGAGGAGTGAACTCTGCTGCGAAGGGCCTGGAGCAGGAGGAGGAAAGGACACTGAAAGCAGAGAGTTTCCCTGGAACGTAGCAGAAGAACATCACATTTCTTTCTCTGGAAGTAGAGGAGAGAGTAGGGCTGGAAAAGGAAATTTTATACCCGAGTGGAGGGTGTGTGAGAAGGGTCCTAGCAATCAGGTTTGACTCCAATAAAGAAGAAAAGGAAAGAATAGCAATATGAGATGGTGTGTGAGTCAGAAGGGGTTTAGAAGAGGTGCTAAAAGAAATTTATTAAGGGATGTAAAGAGGTGAGTACAAGCATCGCTCAGCATCTGTGAAGGCCTGGTTGAGGGTGAATGCTGGGACCTCAGTCAGCTCTTCTCAGCCTCTCCCCGCCAAGTTCAGCAGTCCCGAGTGGAGAAAACAGTGGTGAGGTGGTTAGGAGTCTGGGATCAGCATGGAAGGCACAGCAGGAAGACGAGACAGCAGAACTCCAGAAGACCAGATGGATAGTTCTGAAATGCATTGGGGACAAGCTAGGCTGGGTAGGGCCAAGAGTGAATCCGTGGGACCTTACGGAGTAGGAATCTAGAAAGAAGTCAAGAGAGACCCTTCAATGGAGATCATGAAGATGTAGTGAGGCAGAAGGAAAGGGAAAATTCCAAAGAGAATATGAAAAATGAGAGTTCCGAAAATAAGATCTGGGAGATACGCTTCGAGTGTTTGGAATAATTTGTTATATTATCTAATAGAAAAACCTGGAATTCTGTATCTTTTCTTAAAGGGCATGGCTATGGATAAAAATAAGGATACAGATTGTGACCAAAGCATAATTAGTAAGAAAACTGCCCACAGATGAGGAAAATAAGTTACAACTTCTCTTACAAACCTTAAAATTTGTAACAGAATGTCAAGTTTATACAAGTGTTGATTTAATGGCTACATTCTTTACTACTCATATATTCTGAAAATCCTATCATTATGTGTTATGTTGCTCCTGTAGGTAGAACAAATATTATTTTCATGCTCTTTTGCAGCTCTCTCACAAGTGTGCTTGGAGAAGTGGTTTAAGAGTAGGGAAAAGGAAATAAAAAGAACAATTTACATGTTCCTAGTGAGGGGATGGGTTTTTAAAGGCAGTACTTTCAAAAAGGAGAAGAAAGAGAACCAGGGTTTACCCAATACACGAGAAGAACAGTCTTACCTGTGCAGTTTCTTTCCTCCATGTCTAAAGCAAAACCACTATTGCAACGGCACTTGAAACTTCCAATTGTATTCCTGCACTTTCCATAGGTGCACATCCCAGGAAATGCTTTGCATTCATTGATATCTACAAGCAGAACAGAGCTAGAATGTAGAGCTGGCTGATATAAAAGAGTAGGTTTATCATTTTAAGTTAAAAATCTATCACGATGGAAAATAATGTACTCAAGTAAAAATGGGGGATATCAAATTTTTCAATGATTACATGGACACCACACAGAAAGTTTCAATTGTGAAAAAGATTCTATATTTTTTATTGAACAGTTCTGATCCCTTTATTTCTGACTGTCTGTTTTGTAAAATTTAGGGGAGACAGAGAACTTTTTGCAACATCAGGGCTGCATCTCATCAAGCTTGTGTTGAGGAAAGCAGCGGTACAGTAGAAAGGTGTAAGAAAAGTGAGATTAGCTGTCTTTTTTAGTATCTTCCCTTCAATACCAACTTGTATAGGTGATTTACACTCCTGGACCATACGGCTGGTCGCGTGCTTTGTTTAACAAAGAAAATAAAGTGGGAAATCAAAGGTTTAAAGCAAAATCGATTCTCAGAGAATGTGGAAGGCGAGCTTTAGTGCAGAGGAGCCAACGCGCTGCTGATAGCTACCTTTGTAAAATGGCCTCCCAGTAAGAACGTCTCCTCTGTTAGCAAAGCCAGGCCCCCGCGGGCACAGGGTCTCATACTCCTTGGTGCCAGGTTTGGGGCACTCCTCACACTCAGTGCCCCACGCGGCCCCGACCGCACAGCAGCAGGCATCCATGCGGAATTTCCCAGGAACAGGATGGACGCATTCGTCTTCATCCCACTTCAAGTAACACTGCTCCATGCGGATATCTACGGAGAGAGGGAACCCCAGTTTGAGGTGAAGCTCAAAGATTCACCGAACATTCACATACCAAGCATCTGCTCAGTCCCTGGCATGATGCCAGGCCTAGGAGACACACTAACGGGCAGGAGACAGAGTCTCTGACCCCCTGAAATGGACACCTTAATGACAGTCATTTAAAGAGAGCAAAGGCGGGTTCTCCTTCAGTATTACCTAATTCTCACATGACACCTTCAGGAAGAAAAGGTTCCCTTGGGACAAGATTCCTTCTTATCATCACCTATGGTGGCTTTTTTGTACTGCTTACATCAGAAATAACAAATTGATTTTAGCATATTTTAGGGTCACTAAAATATACGTGATTCTGGGATTAGGTAGGGAAACAAAGCATTTGAATTAGGTATGTAAAATGTTATGAGAGCCTGGCAGAGTAATTCTGTGCTTTACTACCGAATTTCATATCAATATTTACATCAGGAATCAAAACGGCATCAGCACACTGGCCAGATACGGCCTGTGAATGTTTTGATTGGCTTGCATAGAAATTAAAGTGTTAATTTGGAAACATCTGGATAGTACATGTGCTTTACAGTTTGCTGCAGTCTCCACCACTCCTTATTATCAACTCACTCATTTATGTTAACTGTTTGGCCCCTGCAAGCATCTGAGTTTGGAACTCCTGATTTAGATCAATTTCCATCAGAGCCGTTTATCTCTGCTGTCCTCAGAATATTTTCCATTTTCATATGCCAATCTCTTCTTGAAACGTTCTCACATCCACAGCCACAGTGAATTACTGTAGCACAATTTAAGTAGTGACAAAAAGCATTTAACCAAAGTACAAGGATGAAGAATCCAATATATCCTCTTAGAATATTACAAAGGCATGATTTTGAATGATATTACTAAGAATTTATTTTGCTGAGTGATAATTTAAAATCAATGATATAAATTCATATATAGCATCATTTAGTTTACTGAAGGCAATTTGATTTCATTAGTTATTTGACCATACTGATACTATTACTTTGTCATCTTTAAAAGATACTTTACTTTTTTCTAAACTTTGGAGATAATTTAAGAATAAAATTCCAAAAGGAAGTTTACTTTATTATTAGACTTCGGATATTATGATTTCTAAACAATTCCGTATGATTTTACAGTCATACTTTGTATCCAAATTTAAATATGCTGTCAAAAATTAGTTTAAAATGAAATTTGTATTACTTGTAATAACTCAACTGTATACCATTGCAAACATTTTTTCTTACTACTAACTTTATTTTTATTTTTATTTTTTATACATCTTTATTGGAGTATAATTGCTTTACAATGTTGGGTTAGTTTCTGTTGCACAACATAGTGGATCAGCTGTATTTATACATATGTCCCCATATCCCCTCCCTCTTCAGCCTCCCTCCCACCCTCCCCATCCCACCCCTCTATTTCATCACAAAGTATCCAACTGATCTCCCTGCTCTATGCCGCAGCTTCCCACTAACTATTTTACATTTGGTAGTGTACATATGTCAATGCTACTAACTTTAAAAATCCCTGTTTTTAAAATACCTTAAAAATCTTTGAATATAATAATTTAAAAATATTTATTACATAGTTTTTGAATACTTTTAAAAATATACATGTTTTGAATACTCATTTAATTTATAATTTAAAAATACCTATTTAAATACCTTGAAGATCTTGGAATATAATACTACCATTACTCACACTTTGTCTACAAGCTTAAATTTTGAATATAAGCCTATGTAAAGTTATTTTACAAACTAAAAACTTACTGTTTCATACTGGAAAAAAATCCCGTAAGTAAAAAAATTGTTCAGAGACAACACAGAATTAATAGAGGCTTCTTTTTCAGAAGATTATTTTTCAATCATGAAACTTAAGTTTAGTCAAGGATAACACTGATAAAAAGTAAAGTCAACTAGGCAGTTCTATAATACAGTTTTGATACAAAGAGCTTCCTTATTTAAAAATCTTTAGAAAATAAAGCATTAAGAAAATTTAAACTCCGAAGATAGTAAAGGAAGGGACAGGATCAGTCAATGTTTCACACAGAAGCCACATAACTTTGCCATGACTTTCTCCACTATCTTGTCTAGGAGCATAGCTACAGTGGGCTGGTAAATGTTAACTTCAAACACGAGTCTCCAATCTTTCTTCTATATTCAAAATATACATAGTTCTCTTATCCCATTGACAGTGTAAAAGACTAAATAGGCCTAAAATATCTGATTAAACAACTTATAATTTTTGTGTGTATGAAAGTAGGGACTTGAAAAAATATCTGTACGCCCATGCTCGCAGAAGCACTATTCACAACATCTAAAAGGTGGAAGCCACCCAAGTGTCCATCAACAGATGAGCAGACAAATAAAATGTGGTATATACATATAATGGAACACCACTCAGCCTGAGAAAGGAGAGAAATACTGATACACGCTACAACATGGATGAACCTTGAAGACACCACGCTAAGTGAAACAAGCCAGTCACAGGACAAATATCATATGATTCCTTTCCTATGAAGCACTTAGAGTAGTCAAATTCATAGAGACTGGAAGTAGAAGCATGGATGCCGGGGGCTGGGAGAAGGATAAATGGGGAGTTAAGTGTCTAATAGGTAGAGTTTCAGGTGAGGAAGATGAATTTGGGGGATAAATTTTTGAGTAGTACTAACTTTCTATATTATACAGAAACCATTTCATTTAAATTCATTCACTTAAAACATATCCTCTAGTGAGATTTCCCCCAAATATCTCACTTAAAGCAAGTTTTCCAGCTATAGACCAAATAATTTTGGTCAGGCCACTATCCAAAAAAATAAGAAAATTCATGTTTGGTTTCATGCATAAAATACATGAGAGCATGGATCTTACCCAAACACACACGGCCAGTTCCATCCAATGTAAGGCCTTCAGGGCACTCACAATGAAAAGATCCTTTGCTGTTGACACAGTGTCCATTTGGACAAACGCCAGGAAACACCTCACACTCATTAACGTCTGCAAGGAAATGAAGCAAGCAGAGGGGTAAAGATGTTACAAACAGAAAAAGCAGGTGTAGTCTTACTTCCTGTATAACATATTCATTCTGCAATACAATGTGGACTACTCCTTGAGTTAAGCAGAAATATTCCACAAAGAAGCCACCAGGTTTCCTGGGTATCAGCTGTGAAAACTACCACAGCCTTGCCCGTCCATAAAACACAGCCCAAACATGCTCCTTTACCAACTGCTCTGTGCCTTAAAGGCTTGTGATGTTCTCATGAAAATTTACCCAACAGCATAAAGAGGAGAAATGGGAAACTCTGCTGTTTGCTAAGAATATTATCCTAAAACATTTGTTGACTACATCGAGTATTTCTACTGAAATTCTAAGGTTTTTGAAAATGACAATTATCTCCAAAGTGTGAGAGTGAATGTTAATTTCAAATACCACTCTATTGGGAGACTAGGATTGCCATATATACATTACTAATAAGAAAAAAATATCAAATTGTGCACTTTAAATATATGCAGTTTATTGTATGTCAATATCTCAATAAAAGTTCTTAAAAAAAATTACTGCTCTAAAGACTCACAATGTCATTCAAGAATGTACTCACCTTCACAAGTAACACCTTTAATCCTGGCAAACCCTCTTGGGCAAGCTGTATCTGAGACAAAGGACACATTTTTACTTCATTACAAAAGAAAACACAACTGTCTTAAGCTCAAGAAACAGTATAATGGAATCTATAAATTTATTTATTTTTTAATTTTTTTGGCTGTGCTGGGGCTTCGTTGCTGCGTGCGGGCTTTCTCTAGTGGTGAGTGGAGGCTACTCTTCTTTGCAGTGAGTGGGCTTCTCAGTGTGGTGGCTTCTCTTGTTGTGAAGCACAGGCTCTAGGCGCATGGGCTTCAGTAGCTGTGGCACATGGGCTCAGTAGTTGTGGCACACGGGCTTAGTTGCACCTTGGTATGTGGGATCTTCCCAGACCAGGGATCGAACCACTGTCCACTGGACTGCAGGCGGATTCTTAACCACTGCGCCACCAGGGAAGCCCCAGAAACAGTATACTGGAATCTAAATTGAACTAAATAAAAACTACAATCTGGGTTTTAGAGGCAAAGGACTCCAGCTGCCCTCTGTTCAATTCAGTGGAGCACACATGACTTGCTGTGGTAATAACTCCATCAGTGTTGACCCATATTGAGAGTCTCATACTTTTTCCTGCCGTTTCCTTTTGCTTTCCCATTGTCAACTGAATCACAAGTAAACAAAAGGTTTAGGGGAAAGAGACATCATGTTCTACTGGGACACATGCAAACAAGAATATTGGAGGATACCTGCAGTCATCCAGCAGCTAAATTCTAGTTGATTCCCTTCCTTATCTAAACTATTCAGAAGGCCTGCTTAGAGTAAAGGGATAAAATACACATTTCAAGAAGTGATGCATTTTACCAGAAAAGACAACATGTTTGGGAGAACATGATCTTATGGTCTTCCTCACTATGGAAATACATAGAGAAAGAGATGCCGAGTTGAGGAAGAAGCTTTCCGATGAGAAGCCCAGAAGCCCGCTGGTCAGGCGCCTACCTAGTTCACAGCGCTCGCAGGGGCTCCCCCAGGCGGCCCCAAGCGTGGCGCAGCATTCGGATTTCAGAGTGGCTCCATTGATGTTCACCTCACAGCGGTTGTCCTGGATGTTGAGCCAACACGTCCCTTTCAGGCTGTCTGGAAAGGAATAGAAAAGGATGGGGAGCTCTCATGTCTGAAGAAAATATAACTCAGTTCTATACACCAAAGGCACTGTTTACTAGTATGAAAAAACAAAACCATTATTTTAAGAACTTTTTAATAGACACATGTACATGCACATGCATTTAAATATAGCATATTACATACATGAAAATCAAACATGGCACTGCATATATCTCACACGATGTGGTAATTAATACAATTATTATCTATGGGTATTCCAGGAGCAGCTGCTACTGCCCATGATTTCATACTGGGATTTGCAAATACAACACATTACTGTTATAAGATCATGACTGTATGAAAGATTGTATGAAATCATAAGATTGTATGAAAAATACTCATAAGATTTATTCTTTATGGCAAATACTTTGACATTTTAGATTTTATCAAATAACATTCTCCAAGTAATCTCCTGCTCTCCTAATTCCCCACCAAATAAACCACACACAATTTCTGTTCTACTGGAGAGAAGCCAGTATTTCTCCAACTGGAGATTATTTGATGAATAATTAAAAAGAAAGAAATCTTAAAGATTAAAAAAACCATCATCTATAAAACCACCATTAAGACACACCAGGGCTAATACTTGATGCATTTTCTTTCAGGCATTTTTCTGTGATACGTATGTACAGCTTTATCTCCAGTTCAAAACGTAATACATGTTTACGATAAACTACTTGAAGAAATAGCAGAGAAAATATAAAAATCACGTGTAATCCAACCATCCAGAGGCAACTACTCCTAACTTTTTAGACTATGTTTCCACACCAAATTTAAATTCCTCCTTAAATGCCCATTAAAAAACCAATTTTGAAGCAGAGAAAAGGAATCCAAAGTTGACATGGCAAATATTAATTGGGTACAATAGATCATGTGTGAAGTTTTCCTTGCAGTACTGTGGCTCTCAGTTTACTGTGCATAGCATTACCAAGCTTCTTGGTAAAATTCAGATTCATAAGTCTCCAGGTATGTGGCCCAGGAGTCTGCATTCGACAAGAGGTGGTCCCTCTGCAGGTGATGTGTAAAACAATTTAACAAAGGCTTAATAGCGCATTGTGGTCACAGACTTGGAAAACGATAAAGAAAAAGGCTATTTCTACAGTATTTACTTTTTTTTCCATTTTTTAAAATAAACTTTAATTTTTAGAGCAGTTTTAGGTTCACAGCAAAATTGAGCATAAAGTAGAGTTCCCATATACTCCCTGCCCCCTCACACACACACAGCCTTCCCCACTATCCATATCCCACATCAGGGTGGTACATTTTTTACAGTCAATGAATCTAAACGTCTATAAACATCATGTACAGGTTTTTGTGTGGACATAAATTTCAGCTCATCTGAATAAATACTAATGAGAGCAATTGCTGGGTTGTATGGTAAGAGTATGTTTAGTTTTATAAGAAACATCCAAACTGTCTCCAACGTGGCTGTACCATTTTGTATTCCCACCAACAATGAATGATAGTTACTGCGGTTCTACATTCTTGTCAGCATTTGGTATTCTCAGAGTTTTGGATTTTCAACATTCTAGTAGGTGTGTAGTGGTGTCTCATTCTTTTAACTTGCATCTTCCTAACGAAATATGATGTGAGCATTTTTTTATATGCTTATTTGCCATCTGTATATCTTCTTTGGTGAAGTATCTGTTAAGACCTTTAGCTGATTTTCTAATTGGTTTGTTAGTTTTCTTATTGTTGAGTTTTAAGAGCTCTTTATATTTCAGATAACAGTCTTTTTATCAGATATGTCTTATTTTCTCCCAGTTTGTGGCTTGCTTCTCATTCTCTTGACCGTATCTTTTGCAGAGCAAAAGTTTTTAATTTTAATGAAGTCTGATTTATTAATTACTTCTTTCATGACTCATGCCATTGGTGTTTTATCCAAGTTATTACCAAACCTAAGGTCATAGTAAATTAATATAAACACAGACATCAACACCCTTCACAAAAATTAAGTCAAAATGCATCATAGACCTAAATGCAAACTACAGTACTTACTTCAAAACCCATCTAATAATAAGGGCAAATAAGTTTTACTGCTAAATTCACCAATAAAAACAAAATATAGCCAGAAAGGCAAAAAAGGAATTATGGTGAAACTTGCAGGCCCACGAAGGGATACACTGTAATTTCTGATTACCTATGGAACAAGGTAGTGGGTAAGAGGACATTACCTACAACCCAAGCCCTCTGGGACAGAGGATAAAACAAAACAAACAATTCTGTCTTTGACTGAATACAAAAAGTTATAGGGCAAGGATGTGGAGAAGAGATGGGAGGTCTGTTTGCTTTTTTCTGTTTTGAGATTCAGTTTGGATAAAAACTGTGTGCAAATGAAAAAGATTTGTTCATAGGTATTTGCATCAGGTCTCAAATTACAGGGTTTTTATAGGCTTAAACCTGTAAATTCCACAGCAGAGGAAACAGAGATCCTTGTGTAAGGCTACCGTGTATTTAAATGGCCTTTTAAGGATTGTGTTAATTACTCATTTATCACCTTGTCTGTAGTCATTTTAAGTAAGATATATTGTAATAATATTTGCTAGTATTTACTGAGGTAGCAATAAGCACTATTAAAGGTTTTCCATGTATTAGTCTATTTACCCATTAAAACAACACTATAAGGTATGGACAACTTGCAGATGAGAAAGCTGAGGCACAGGGGTCAACTAACTTACTCAAGTAAGGTCACCTAGCTAGTACAGTGTCAGCCTCAAGATTCAAACCTCCACTGTTTGATTTCAGAGGCCTCACTGTGTAACACAGTGCTTCTTTTATGGTATTATATCAACACTGAAAAGTCACAAAATCCATAAATAAACACACATATACAATCCATCTCTATCTCCTGATTGTTTTTTCTTTTGTTTGTGTGTGTACATATATACCTACACACACACACAGTCACAATATAGACATAGTTATATAGTCAGAGGTTGGTTAAGATCTCTGAAAAAAATAAAGCATGGAAAGCAGATAAGCTAGAGGCTACAGTAAAAATCAAGAGGAGAAATAATGGTGGCTTAGATTGTGGGTTGTTGATCGTGGTGGTGAGAAGTGGCTAGAATATGGGTAAACTTGAAGTACAACCAACAGGATCTACTGATGGATTAAATGTGCAGTCTGGGAGAAAGGCATCAAGGATGACTCCAGGGTTTTAAAGCCTAGCAATTATGAGAATGGAGTTACCACTTACAAGACAGAAATGATTCTAGGAGACACAGATTTAAGCTGAAAGACAGAAATTTGGTTTTAGACATGCTAAGTCTGAAATGTCAATTAGATAACCGAATGGAGATACTGTACAGATAATTAGAAATACAAGTCTGAAATCAGTGGATAGATTAAGGATGGAGAGAGAAACATGAGTCAACGTAGACGCCATCTAAGCACGAGTGTAAGACAGAGAAGCAAAGAGGTCCAAGGCCTGAACTGTGAGACATTCCAAATTGAAGAGCAGAAGAATATGAAAGATTTAACAAAGGAAACTGAGAAAACACGCCAGAAAAGTGAAAAGAGAAAAAGAGGAGGCCAAAACTGAAAAACTTCTTGAGAAGGGATGAGTGATGAACTGTGCTAAACACTGCTAACAGGCTAAGAAGAGGAGCAAGAATAGACCACTGGATTTGACAACAGAGAGGTCACTGCCCTTGTCGTGTCCATGTAATTTGAGGACAGAATGCAGATCCAAGCCAAAGGTGAGGGAAATTGGTCTGGATTATGCAGAGCCATCAGATGTGAGCAGTGTGATGCAGGAACGATTAACCAAATGTATTGTTCTATTACATTTAATCATTTCAACCAGCCTACAGCTTTCTCTTCGAGCAGTTTATAGAACAGTTCAAGATTGGTTTATATTTAGGAAGTTTGCAGAATATCTTCTAAATCCCCAAATATTCTTTGTATCTAACTAATTTATGTATGTCTGACAATTTTTAATTTGCAATTACGTCAGAGAATTTTTATTCAGTTCTAAATTTAGACATTTGGCCCCTACCAAGGAATGGTTTGCAAGCTAACTACTGATTAAAGCCATTTGACAGTCCTATTAAAAAGTACATTCATAATATTTCCTAAGTATATTTTACTATTCACTCCCTTTTTAAAACTAGAATTCTGTTTTTAATGAAAAAAAAAGAAGAAAAAATGATGTCTAAAATTTTAAAATATTAAGTAAATTTCTTTCTGAGCAGCTTTAGGCTGGGATATTCAAATTTGACTGCAACAAATGAAAACACGTTAATACACTGGCTAAAAGAAATACGGTGGTGTTTAGGTGTCCAACATAATGACTTGGAAACAAAAAGTCTTTGTTCTTTTTCATTAATAGCTGTAGGGCTAAAGGCCAAAATCACAGACATGTTTATAATGAAGCAAAAACTAAGATATCTTTGATGCCCAAGTGGCACACAGATTTAGTTTTCTGAGACATTAATTGACTAATGCTGAGTTCATTTCCTTTGCATAATAAAACTAGTCTATCTCAGTTGGAAACTGTGGCTTAGCAAAAATATTTCTACCTTACCAGATCCAACCCACATGCCCTCCCCCCTCACCAGGAATTCTGTGAGAAAAAAAGTAATGCCCTAGGCAGATGGCAGTCTATTTCCTAGTATGGAGAGCTGAGCAAGGCTCCAGTTTCACCAGCTGTACCTCATTGGGAGATGAAGAGCTGGCATTTCCAAAGAGAAGGTTTTCACTGAAACTTTGGACTTGGTCATTTCTCCTCCTGTGACAAACAGGTACTCTAAGCATCCAGCTAAACATTGTTAGCATCAGACATAATACTGAAAATACTATTGCCATTGGCAAATACCAAGTTGAAGATTCATAGTGAATAGATAACAAATACTGCCGATTTATTTGGCACTATGTGAAACTGAAACATCTCCCTAATTACTTGGAAATATATATTTAGTTCACTTTAAAGGTGGATACTAGGTAATCTATGAAGTATGTATACCTAGCCAGTGTAGCCACAGACACTAGAAGAAGGAAAATGTGACTGGGATCATTTCTCCCTTACATATGCCAAATGGTTGGTTACAGTAATAGATCAGATTATTTCATTTTATATATCTCTTATTGTCTTTATCAAGAACTGACCTCATATGTTTTGAGAGATACATTGAAAGATGTTAGTCTTGGAAGTATTGGAGTATTTCTGTCTTAGAGATTTCCCAAAGCAAGAAAACAGTTACATTCTCTTCTCTGGAGCTCATAAATTTATGATTGATGGGAGAAATGAAAAAAAACAATAAATTCTTTCAATTTGTTTAAAGTTTAAACCCTTCAAATTCTTGTCCTGTTAACTGAGTCCAAATGCGATCACATTTTTGTTTACTATCGAAGGTTGTTTATAAAAAGTATGCAGTAAGGATTTGATTGTATTGATGCCTAAGGCATTCCTGGGGAATGAATATAAATATGTGTGTGGTATGGAAACGCTTATAACTCATAGCATAATGTATATACTTATATGAAAGGAACGCTTCCCAGACTCTAACAAAAGAGCCTGTCCAGTTTACACTATCCTGTTTTACTCCTATCTTGATAACAAGAGAAAGCAACTGAAGTAACTCCTAATTATTAGCTTCCTGTGATAGTGTCGTGTCCTTTTTTTTAATCCACAGTAAGTCTTGAGGTCTCTGCTTATCTCTGCAGTGAAACTGAAACATCAGCACCAAGTATGAATCTTACCAATACAGATCAATCCTGTAGAGCTGAGTTTGCTGCCAGGAGAACATTCACAATTGAAAGATCCAAGGTTGTTCCTGCAGGCCCCATTGACACATGGGTTGCTTTCACATTCATTTATATCTACAATCCAGAAGGAAAAGATTCTGTTAGAGCTGCCATGTGTTTCTGGAAAATATTATTCCAACAAGCCATGCTATGCCAGAATGTCTGGTAAACTTGGCTCTTGTAATTTTAATATGGATCTATGAGGCATAAAGTGAATGGGAAACGAGACGTGCGTTTTACAGTGAATACACATGTGCCCGGCTGGGGACTCAGTAGGACTATAGGAATCAGCCTATTTTGAAAGGGTTCAGTATCTACATCTTCACTGTTTCACTACAACTTTACATACATTGGATTAATTTTCTCCTATAATGAGATGTAATCTTCCTGCAGGAAATCTGTATTCTGATTCCATGGAAAGGAACATATTCCTAGGTGCACTGTGTGCTGTACACAAAGGTGACTATTTCAGCCATCTGTGGCTCCGTGAGGTTTTGGAAGAATTTAAAAAACCTATAGCAGAGACAACATATCACAATGCTGGCTTTAATTCCAAACTTCTGGATTCAGATCAGAAAATAAGGGATGAAACTTTAATACAGGGTACAGCATTCTCCTCTAGCCCTTATCCACCTTCCTGTTCACATTTCCATGTTCGGTGTGAGACATTTCTAAAGCACAACTGATTGTGCTAAAATTAAAAAGATAAAAAAATATTTCAGTTCTTTTAAATAGACCTTTACTATCATTAATTTGATCTGAGTCTTAAATCAAATCATATACCATAATGTAAACAATTCCTGTTGGCCGTCAGAAGTATGACAGTCAGAATTAGAGTATGCTTATGTTCTCAGGTGGTGACTAAACAAGATGTCAAGCCAACAAATTTAAACAGTTTAACATGAGTTAATTAAAAATAAATACAAGATTTAGCTAAAGTATTTAGAAACAATATCAAAGACTGACTTTCAGTATAGATTAAGCCACTCAATTTAAGGAAGAGATACACAGCTTTCTCTCTGTATTTGGTTAATCATATGAAATAGGTCAACATACCTCAAGATATTTTTTGTTGAACACTACGGTTTCCGAGTTCACCATAAAATTTATTTTTTTCTAAACACCTCTTTGAACTAAAACATGAATACCATACCGAGGAAAACATGCAAATAAATAACTAGAAGATTGTAATGTTTACTCTTGAACATCTCAAGTCAAATATAAACTAAATTTGCTCTGAAAAGGCAGGGCTCATTGTTGCTTCTCAAGTCTGTGGACTTGAATGCAAATTTAAAAATCCATGTGGAAAACAGTTATGTTCCTTCTTTGCTATTTCAAAACTACTAAAGAAGTACCCAGCTATTAAATGAATTCTTGAAGTAGAAATTGTTTGAAGAAATATATATGCATCTTTCTCTCAGGTCATCTGTAGCAAGAAAGCCTCTTAAAAGAAAAATACAAGAGCAGGTTTTGTAAATACAGCAGAGATTTGGAATGAAAACATCTACGCCAGAGTACTAAAATTCTTTCAGTAAAAACACAAAGTAACAAAGAAATCGGATAGCCAAAAAAGAAACAGATACTTAATCTGAAGACAGACTATATATTACCTATTAATTTTATTTGTAAGAAGCTCCCCAAAAAAGAAAAATGTCAATATCATATATTTTCAAAACCCCTATTTTATATTAAGCAATTATGAACTCAAAAACTATAAACACATGCCATGACAGCTACAAATATAAACTGTTTAATTTTTCTTTAAATACAATGTTTTTATGTTATAAATGTCATGGAACCAGGAACTGAAACAGTTCACTGTACATTCCTGGAAATAAACTTCAAAGCACATCTGGTTTACATTTAACTAGTTATGTCACTGGAAACACAATCTAAACCACAGTGCTTGCTGTAAAAATTTTAACTTTCACAGACTCTCAGAGCTCAAACAAAAAAAGTAAAATAAATTTTCGTAATTTCAGTTTGAAATATCAGAGAAACTTGATTACTGCTATTTATTACATATATAAAACAGCCTGTTGAAAACATGAATGACAAGCAAAATTAGTGAATATAGCAAGTATATACAGAGAAAGTTAGAATCGGCAATGAATTGGCTAATGATTCCCTGCCTAGTCTTTGGAAATTAGCTTAGAAAGAACAGCATGCAGAGAATTGCTTGAGGTAGACAAATTTATTGTGTGAATGCAAGGTTGAAAATAAGGAGGACACCCAAGGGAAAAAGAGATCCATGGTCTTCAGGTCTATTTCTTTTTTGCAAAATACTTAATAAAATGCAAATAACTTAATAATGGGAAGAAAGTGTAGAAATAGCAGTTATTTAGCTGAGTTTCTCACAATAAATCATTTTTATCTCCACCAATGTCATAAAGCTAGAACCAAAATATTTCTCTATCATTTCTCTTTTATTTACATAACATAAGTTTCCTTCTTATGAATGACAGATATAAAGCACATTTCATATTAAAGAAAAGGCTCAGGTTTAGCAGGAACAATTATCCTTTGGACACAACAAGTAAAGACCATGCTTTCCAACGTTGCCTGATTTGGTATTAATGTGCCTTAATATTTATGTAATCATCCAATGTCATACTATTAAACACTATTAATTCCCACTCTTCACTTTTTCACATAAGTAGGTGAATCCCTTTTATTTATCCTCTGTTATTTCACTTCTTAGTACCCTTCAACTTTATCTTACTTGTTAAATTGGAAGAAATACGCTATAAATGTTGACAATTTGGTATTCAAACCAAACTGACCAAACTCAATCAGATACCATCCATTTAGTTCCCCGTTACGTGTCTCCCTCATAACAGCACCGAAGGGTGCTGTCGCTGTGCACAGGGAAACCCGTCCTAACAATCATCAGGCTCCCAGTTAAATCAGGATGATAACCTAAGCTATTCTTGCTTCTAGAGCTTCCTGACATTCAACAGAGGCTTATTCTCCAGTAGACAACAGATAAAACTAAAAAGGGGCAGTGAGAAGGAAGTGCAGAAAGTCGGGAATAAAAACAAAACAGAAAGAAACACCAATTCTTGAAATCCTTTCTCCCACAGTCCAAAAAACTCATGAGGTAAATATGGCTAGAATTTTTTTTCCTTTACAAAGTTTCTCACAGCAATTTTGAAGGGTAAGAGGTGTTGAGGGGAGTGGGAGTGGGTGCGAGAAAATAAAGACTCTGGTTGAATACACGTGAGAAGCTTAGGCTGATTTAAACAGATGTTATGGGAAAATACTCAGAATTCTTAAGCCTGCCCCCTGCTCATCTCTGGACAAGATGAATCTTCAAGTACATTAGTTGGGAATGGAAAGTGCACTTTTCTTTGAGGAGTTCCTGCAAAAGGCGGTGGATAGGAGAGGAACTCAACAGTTATCAGAACTAAGTTTAGAAAAGCTGCATTCTATGCTGAGGTTTTCTTTTTTCTTCCCTTTTCTTCTTTCTTCAGGCTAATCATTGTTTTTCAGTGGTCCCTCAAATTCAATCCAAACTTAGAATTGTGCTTCGTAATTGCATTTCATTGACTTCAGCTGAGTCGTTTGTGTTTTGGCATTTTTGTCTGAGTCCTAACTTGTTTCTGTTCATAAGAATGCTTTGAAGTTAAACAATAAGATGAAGAGAATGTTAACATCTTTTTGCATAATATTACTATTGCAGTTTTCTTGGCTATGAAGTCACCAGGAAACAAATACTTTAACAGATTAAAAAAAGGCTATTCCAAATAACTAAAGATGAAATCTTTTTTTCTGAAAAAGTTACTATTAGGAAGTAGTTATTGGATTTGAGAATGCCATGGGATACTTCTGTAGGCCCACGCAGTGAGACTTAAAAGGAACAATGACTAGTAGTCATACAACAGATTATTCTGAAATACACAGTACTGTGATCAAGAAACAAAAACATAATTGAGGGCACTCATTGCTTAGCTGGTATCTACTGAAAATGAGGCCTTTCCTAAGCATTTAGCTCATTCACGTAACTTCCACTGCAGAAAAATGAGCTTAAAAGAAAAGGAAGACGTTTTAATACAGTGATTCATGATCTTTAAGCCCAAATTATAACTTTAAAATTTTCAAATGGAAAGGACAATTTTCTTGGACTATAAATTTAATTATGGTGACCATTTTTACTCGAGCCCCAATTGTTTTCTGGGCCAGCCTCTGAGGTCTATCAATCATTTCATAAATAAAATGTTGAAGAGCTGATTTAGCCATTATGGTTCAGGTTCCCCCGGGCTAATGTGTCACAGTGGTTTTTAAAAGGGAAAAGCAAACAAACAAAAACCTGACATTTTATCAGCAAGTAAAACAAATTGGCTCCTTTCACTTTTTTTTTCATTAACTTGAAAATGTTTGCTGATATTTCATCTGAATGGGACAAAACTGATGGTATTTATAAACTAGGTTAGGTGCACGCTATTTCTAAAACTGGCAGATTAGCTGAAAGAGATTGTAAAATTTAAAACATATTTAAACAACATTCTTTTTGCTCTGTGGCTTCATAACATACTTGAGGTTCATGCATACTGAGGTGTTTACTATTCACAATGAAGGAAGACGGCTCTTACCTTCACACGTCTCTGTTTCAGTCCTGAACACGTAGCCAGGTGGACAGGTGCAGCTGTAGCTCCCAGGTGTGTTTCGGCACAGGCCATTGTCACAGAGCAGTCTGTTTACCAGGCACTCATCAATGTCTGGAAGCAACCGTTAGAAGACAGGAGACACACACAGTGAAACGAACAGCACAGTGATCAAAATGTTTTATTTTTGTTATTTTTTTCCTCACCCCATACCTTGACTCAGTCTCTTTGAACCCGAAGCACACTCCTTGATCCTAAGCAAAATATATTTGGTTTTACTCAAAGGGAACATTCTTATCCTTGTGGATACTTTTAAGATGTTTTGAAGTCCCTGGGAGGTGTATAATGCTTTGGAAAAGGCACATCACTACTTTGCTCCTCATTTGCTTATCGGTCTGCAGCGGTACTATGTTTTTAGCATCACCATAATCTCTCCCATGATTGTATGTTTTATCAAGTGGCCAAATCACAATTTATTTATCCATTAGTCCATGCTATGGGTTGAAATGTGTCTCTCAAAAAAAAAACATTTTGAATCCCTAACCCTCAGTGCCTCAGAATGTGACCTTATTTAGAAATAGGGTTGTTATAGAGTAATCAAGTTAAAATAAGATCCTTCAGGTAGGTTGTATTCCAATATAGGTATGGACACCAAAGACTGGAGTCCATACGAAAAGGGCAGACTTTGACATGGGGACAGACATATATAGAGGGAAGCTGATGTGAAGACACACAGGGGAAAGATGGACGTGTGACTAGAGTGACACATCTAAAAGCCTAGGAATGCTAAAGATTGCCAGCAAACACCAGAGACTAGAAGAGGAAAGGACAGGTGCTCCCCTAAAGCCATTCTTAAACGGTAACAATCAATTTCCCGTTGTTTTAAGCAACCTCGTTTTGGGTACTTTGTTAGAGCAGCTCTAGCAAACTAAAACTGGAATTTGGCTTCATTTTTATTTTTAATATCTAGTTTTAATTTTATCAAAATTATGCATATAACTCCCTTAAAGAGTCGAGTAGTGCCATGAATCGTGTTCAGTGTGTGAATACTGACTGAATCGCCCTGTTTTCAGGAGGGTACTCGTACTCAACTGTACTTGGACGCTATGCGGGAAGCGACTGCTTCTGGGGAATAAAAGCTAGCTGGTTTGCATATTTTTATAAATGTTCAACAATCTCTGGCTGGTGCCCTTCCCAATCGGTATCAAAATCTACTGTAAGTACATGATATTTAATATAGCTTCGTACACCCATCTGTATGTGTATCTTCAACCCAAGGTGAAATGGAGATATAATAACATAAATCAGTAATAAAATCCAGACCCATAAGCATAGAAAAATGTATTTCTTTCTAATTATAATCATAAAGACTTGGATGTAAGAGTCATCAGTGGTTAGATGTAAAAATTATTACATATAATGATGGATCAAATAACATTCATTTTACAAAAGTGAACTCAAGCGCTCCGCGGGAAAATCTAGATTCCTCACAAATTCTTGAATATATGAACTACATACTTGAGTTTTTTCAAACATTCCCTTAAATACTACAAAAGGAAACACCCATCTCACTTATCATGTTTGGATATGTTGCAGCAACTGATTGTTTCTTTATAAGTTAACCTGTAATATTTAATTTTCTTAACTTATTATCCATACCACCTCATTAATTTTTGAATCCCATTTCCTAGTGAAAAATTAAAGGATTAAGATATATGCAGATATAACAGGCCAATAATTGACTATGCGTCCATTCATTTGGGAAAAATTAATTTAAATACTAAGTTGTGCCACTAAAAAGTTTGTTATTGTGTAACAGCATTTTTTTGATTCCAATACTTTTATATCTCTGCACGAAAAAGGAAACAAGAAAAACTGTAAGATCTCTAGTTTTACTCATTTATTTGTAATTTGATTTCTCCTATAATCCATGGGATTAAACTATACAAAAGGCTCTTGCATAAATAAAACAAATAACTTACCAATACAGTTTCTTCCAGAGGCATCTGGTTCATAGCCACTGTTGCAATTACAACGGTAACTACCACGTAAATTTTCACAAATTCCATTGGCACATATATCAGGATCCAGAGCACACTCATTGATATCTGCATTAAATGTTCAAAGTTTAATGCTCACAGTCACTTCCTGTCTGTTGATACATGTATGTCTAGTAAAGAGCACTCAAAATACGTGGTGTTTAACCCTGCAAACCCCCAATTTGCCCGCCATTCAGAAAGGGAAAGGAAATGAAAATAAGGAGTGAGAATAAAACTGAGAGATATGGGACACTTCCCTGGTAAGTCAAAAGAAAAATGAAGGGAACTGGCAGAAATTCAAAGAAATTAAAGCCATGTAATGTGCTGGCATTTATGATAAAATTAAGAAAGAAATTTATAGGCTGTTGCCTCAAAACTGAAAAGAAAACTCAATTTGATAGGTATTATAACCATCTAATTAAAAGGCAAAGATTTATGAGGGTGTCTGTATAATTTTATGGTCCCGAAGGCATGGAATATTTCTATTTTATTATCATTTTTTATAGTCAGCTAAGTAATGTGATACTTAATAAATGTTTCTCGTTGTTGATAAGTTGAAAGTAATGGAGAGGACAGTTCAAATGTGGATGCTTGAGAACATGATGTTTTACAACAAGCCATGAACATAACTACTCTCTATAACCCACGGGCAGTGGGACTTGAGGAATGATGTGCTTATATGAGCGAGAATCTGGTTCCAAGGGACCGCTGCCTCTGTTGGGACGACCATATTGAAAGGGAATAAAAAAATGGAGTAGGCATAAAATAAAATTTTAGTAACTATGCTCAAATTTTAATCCTAACTACTGTTTTCTAGAATTTGGGAAGCCTTAAATCCTCCAGAAATGTCAGTCTTTCAATTTGATTTTTTTGGAGAAACATCTCTGTAAAAGTTTGCTCCTTTACTCTGGTTTCTGATATTCTTTGCAAAAATGTGATATTTACTGTCAATCTATAATTTGTCTAAAGTCTCCTCAAACATGAATAGAAGAATATATATGTGAACTAAAGATTAACAGCACCCTACAATTTTATTTAACAAAAAGCAAAGGACACTATATTAACATATAAAGGAACTTTAAAGTTATAAATACATACATACTTAATATTCAAGTTCTATATTTGAAATTTTGTTAATCATAGTGCTAAATTTTAAAAAAGAAAACTTTAATGAAATCTTGTACTTCTTTACTTGGAGAGAAACATTTTAGTGTTCTCAGCCATTAACAGTCAATTTATTTTTAGGGCAGTATATCTCAAATATCTCTTAAAGATCCATATCAAATCTCTCTTACAGATTGTTTTGTTTCAACCATGTCAGTGCCATTACTTAACATTTTTTCTTTAAATTGGCTTTTCTTTTTTTTTTTTTTTACAAACTCTAGCTTCTTCTTAAACAATGGTATCCATAAAATCATGGTTGTAGTTTGTTAGTGACATTTTAAAGAATGCATATTTAACAGATAACTATTTATCTACTATGAAAAATGTGCATCTGCATACTGATTGATATCATTTAGCTTATAACCATTTAGCTTATTATTGGGTTGGCCAAAAAGTTCATTCGGGTTTTGCTATGCCATCTTATGGAAATACCTGAACAAACTTTTTGGCCAATCAGTACATTACACTGATATATTTTTATAATATTAAACATATCATATCTATAATATTATAACAATAAAGCTATAAATTATATAATTATTATAAGATTGAGAATTGAATAGAGTTACCTCTTCCATCCACAGTGATACCTACTCCACTACTACAAAGACCATGGAATTCAGCTGTAAGATAAAAACAAACAGAGAACTCAGAAACTCTAAAGCTGTTCCATACACAAGTCACTTACATAACTCTAAAACTATCATTAAAAAGAATTACCTGCAATAACTTACAATGAAAAAAAGACCATTTTCTAGCACATAATTATTTTAAGAAGTCCAAAATCACAGATAAGCATAAAAAAGTAAATAAAAATAACTTGTGATTATCACCCTGAATATCATTAATACATTGATAAACTTTACAAATATTTTCTACTTATGTAAACTTTAAAAAATCTAAATTGTATGACAGAGATTATTTTTTAGTTTTTTCTCTCCTCTCAATAGTAAAATAACAGAAAACACTTATGTAATAAATAGCATTTACCACGTGATGTGCCAGTATTGTCCTAGCATTTTGCATTGAATAATTTGTTTAATCCTCCCAATACCACAAACTAGATACTGGTGTTTTTCCTCTTTTACACCTAAGAAAGTTTGGATAGAGATGGGAAGTAACATGCTCAGATCACAGAGGTTGTAAGTGCGGGAGCAGGCTTGGACCCTCTGTACTCTACCACAAACATTTCACATAATAGCCCCTTTAATAGACTAACATTTTTTCTCGGTTATGTGGATGTACCACACTCATTCAATCAATCTTACTGATGAAACTAGGTTTGTTCAACTTTCTGCAATTATAATAAATAACACAAAGTTCAATTATATCACTAGGTTAATCTCTTGGAAGTAAAGTGCTCAAAGTTTATGTCTCTTTTAAGGTTTTTAATACTCCTTTTCTCCCTAAATATCCCAGGTTACCCTTCTAGCAGCAGTATAAGAGAGTATCCATTTCTGTATATCCTCCCCAACACTGGGAAAAATCAATCATCTGTATCTTGCCACTCTAATAAAGGAAAATGACATCTTTTAAAATTTTTCTTTTAATTTTAGATAGATTGGTCATCTTTTTACATGGCACTCTACCATTTGCATTTCTCTTTGTGAAGTGTTGTTCATGTAGCTGTACTTTTTTCTATGAGAATTTCAAGTCTCCTTACTGATTAATGTAAATACTTAATAAATTAAAGAAAATATTTTCCTAATTTATATGTGTATATTATTCTTTGAGGTCTGTTTTGAGAGTCCGTTTCTTTACAAGATAACAAAAAGTTTGTATCTTCTACAAAAAAAGTTTTGTAACATTTAATGTTAATTAAGTGTAACATTTAATTAACATTCATATTTTTCCAATATTTATCAATGATATTACTTACTTTAATTTCTTCTCACTGATTTAAATGCTATCTTTGTTGTATTCTATATTTCCACTTATACTCACAACTGCTCCTAGACTCATTTTATTAGTTAACTGACCTTTTTTTTATCTAGTCTTGCTATCAGTTTTTGTACTTTTTTCATAATTTGTATAATTCACTTACATACATTTTAGGGCAAGACTTCCTTCAGTAACTTCTCTTTTTAAAAAATATCATACTCAGTAATTCTTCCAGAGGGACTCTAACCATTTTGCTAAGGTTTGAGCAGTCCATTTAGGATTTTTAACAGAATTACAAGCCATTTCCTTTTCTGGAATGCAGTTCTTCCATCTTCTACTTGGGAAGTTCTTATTCCTTTTTTCAAGACCAAAGTAAGCATTCCCACCTCTGTGCAGTCTTTCCCAGCCTCCCCAGGCAACTAACTGCTCCTTCCCTTGTGCTCTCCGAGTTCCGTATGTACCTTTAAGGCAGCAATAACACTAAGCTGTAATTTATATGTTTGCCTTACCTATATTTTCAACTCTTTCCAACTTTAAAGGAAAAGGGATTGTGTTTATTTTTGATTCCCTACTATACTTTCAACTATTCAATACAGTTTTCATAAAAATATGAATAAACAAGTCATAGAACAGTCAAAGAATTAAACTGTTTAATGCACCTGTAATTTATGACAACATTCAGAAATAAATTTATTACTTTCTGGAACTACTGATAGATTCCTGATAGACCAGAACTTCTGACAGACTGCAGTCTAAGACCGCCTGTGAAAAGATTAAAATTAAATAAATAAAATCAGTTCTCATGAACTTATTATAACCTTGAAAGTGATAAGTAAATTTTATGCTATTTATCTTCAGAATGACAGGAAAGATGGAAGACTTTGAGGCTAACATGTTCACATAAAGAATCTGTTGTAACAGTCATAACTGGATCATAAAATAAATTTTCCTATTCACTGTGTATTCTCTCTGCCTAGAGATCATAAGTAAACACAAGCCAGATCTCTTTATTACATGCTTCACACATCAACACAGATTTAGATATCTTTTCTTCCATTAAAATTAAAGACAAAACACTTCAGAGCTGAGGTACTTTTTTGGCCAAACATCTAATGTTACATTTCTAGATTCTTTACCAGATGTGAAACTGGCAAAGGTAACTACCTGAATTTTTAGCAGGGCACGGCTGGCAGGGCTCCCCAAAACCATAGTCTGGATTGGCACAGCAGCATTCGGACTTGGTCACCGCGCCGGGGAAAGGACGGACACACGCTCCCTTCTTGATCCCACCATAGCATGTACTGCGCATGTGAGTATCTAAAGGAGACAGACCAACAGTGATTTAAGATAGTGATAGAGGACAAAGAGATTTCAAAACTAAAGGCCTCTTGTAACTTAAGTGGCCACTATGTGGGAAGCTTCTAGAAGGCATCTGCCACTTCTTTTTCTTCATATCTTTAGCATCTCATAGTGTTAGGAAATCAACAAATGTTTGCTGAGAGAGGAAAGAATAAATGCATATCAACAGTTTTTTTTTTCTCCAAGAAATTTTATGTGCTACACAAGCATCAATTATCCCACTTATCCTCACAGGCCTTTCACTGAACCAGGCATATTTCCACAGTTATAAACAAGATTTAGAGCTCTAATCACTGACTACACATTATTATTTCTATTTTGGAAGTTCTTATGAACAATGAAGTGCAACTGCAGTTAAACTACCTTGAGATGATACTGCCTGGTCATGAAGTTTCTTACTCAAATTTCTGAGCTAGGGGGCCTTTCTTTTCAACCCCCAGTTTACTGTTGAGACTAGGTTTATAATCTCAGACTCACAATAAATCCAGTTACATAAATAATATTCAGTAACTACCATTGTGTGTGTGTGGCATTTTGCTTGTGGCTTTACAGACATCACCTTGTGGAA
Source organism: Hippopotamus amphibius kiboko (assembly GCF_030028045.1). Lineage (NCBI taxonomy): Eukaryota > Metazoa > Chordata > Mammalia > Artiodactyla > Hippopotamidae > Hippopotamus > Hippopotamus amphibius. The sequence goes on along the minus strand of NC_080186.1, from coordinate 171,574,919 downwards.
CATTCAGCTCCACAACTCCACAGGACAGTGATCATTATCCACTTGTTATAGATGAGGAAGGCAAGGTTCAGGGGAGTCCCATGAGTGCCTCAAAGCTGTAGACTATCCACTGCCTGAGCCGGGATGCAGATTCAGGCTTGTGGGACCTCCAAAGGTCTTCCCCTTTCTACTATGTCACGTTACACCCCAAAGAAGCATGTCCCGCTTAGTCCTCTCATTCTAAATTCTCATGAAATACAAGACAACTTTATGAGATGGTAAATGGTGAACTATAAAAAACACTCAGATCATCATACAGGCCAGAGAAGCAGCAGAGCTTTTAAGCAATCTATTGATACAGTAATTCCATCAAGGAAATAACTACTATTATAAATATCTACAATTATTCATAACTTGTTGGAAATAATTTTATCTGCTTGTTATGTAAAGTGAGTCACCTGCGTCTTACGATCTGGTGATGTTTCTTGTTAAAACGATAAGACGTGTAGTTGCATTAAACAATGAGATGTGTGTACGCTCAAATGGAAGAAGGCCGTAGATTTTACCACCCCAACCCTGGGCAGACGATGTACTGTCCCTTTGTGCTTCTGCTATGGCCTAGCTTGGCAGAGTTAGCTCTGAGTTACACACAAGAATAGGACTCAACACAATGACAAAAATGCACAAATATAACACAGTTCATGATTTCCGATAAGATCTTTGTGAGTTCTTACGGTGGTACAATTTATCTCAAAAAGCATCATAGAATGGTCAAAGTTACTTCTGTTTTCATGTTAAGAACATAAGCCAGGCACAATTTTTAGAAGCAAGTCCATAAAAAGCCTATGGCACTCACTTCTATCTTTAATGAAGACAGCTGACTTTTTCCTTTTCAAAGACCCCGGGCTGGAACCTTAGTTCACACTACCCTCTTCAATGTAACTAAGCCATTGTTCACAGTGGATAGGATTAGGGGCACCAATACCATCAGAATGTGCTCACGTGAATATTTTGGTCGGTGACTGGACTTAAATTCTAAGCTATACCTTTTCCGTATGTTATCAAATTTCTCCACGTGTTTTCTTTCTTAAAAACTGGAATTGCTAAAGGATTTTTTTCAGATAATTATCATACTTTATCTTTACCAAAGGTAAATTAGGTATGGACACAAAATGCTAATTTTATTTTATTTTTCATTCTTTAGTATCAACTTTTCTTTATAGCTTAAAGCAGTAACTCTAAGAGTATGTTCGATGTAACACCACTATTCTGATTTAACAAAACAGTAATAATTGTAATAGTTAACTTATTGGGCATGTTTTATGTGCCAGACATCATTCAAGCTTTACACAAATAAATCTAATGTTAACCTATTTAATCTTCAAAAATAACTAGTGAGGAAAGGAGGAACAGAGAGGTAATGTATCTTGCCTAAGCAACATAGCTAGTATCAATAAATAGCAGAAGCATGGTAAAGAAAAAAAAAACCTTTTAGCTGACAGAACTGTCAAACAGTGTTCATGAAGATGCTGAAATACTCACATAAAAGGATGTTAAAACGGAAATTTAGGCTGAAATTCTATGGTACTAAATATCATATAACAAGGTGAATTTTGAGAGTCCATCCTGAAAGAGGCAGAGCTGAAAAATCAGTTGCCAGGTCCTTAAACCCTACCCAGTACGGAGGATACAACTGAAAGAATAGCAATCAAGAGAGGAATTTTTGAGGGGGATTTTTTTGGCGAGAGCCAGATTACAAGTTGGGCATGCTTCCACCCACACCCCCGGTCAAGAGAGAAGAGCGCTGCAGGGAGCAACTTGAAGAGCTTTGTCCCCAGCTCTGTCAGGGACACCAAGCACGCAAGGGAGAGTGGTTGCTATTCCCAGTACAGATTCAAAGGAGGGAGGTGAGATCAACCTCTGTTCACTCAGTTCACAGGGCACAGGGTGGTGTGTTCTATGGATTAGACGCGGGCCACACTAAGAGACGGTCCTAAAACGACTGCATGGGGGTGATGAGATACCATGAGATCTCTGTCTGAAGCAGACTGCAGAAAGACCAGAGTTGAGCCAGGAGTGGTGACCAGGAGAAAAAAGCAGTGTCTGCATCTCAGGGTACATCAGGGGTATCAGGAGTACCCCTGATGGACTCATGAAATTACCCACGAGGAAGAAGTCGGCTTAAACATGTGTGAAACCCAGAAATCTTGAAGCCACCCTGGGGCAGTGTCAGTGCTACTGCCTTCTCATCTCTCCTCCTGCACTTTGACCCTGGTGTAGTCAGAAATGTCTTCCTCATGAAGGTCTGAGTTTGGGAAGGAAGTCACAACTTCAAGTCAAGTTCAGAATATTAACTATTATATGACACTGGACATTCTAATGCTAAATTCAGATTATTTTCATTACCTAAAGTAGTCATATACATTCTTGCTACCTAAAAATAGTAAAGTTAGGGGAGGCCTGAGTTTTCTCCCTTACTTATTGGATAAATTGCTCCCATTGAATAATTAAAAATATAATTTTAAAGGATTGAAAAAAACAAAATACAGTTGCCTTTTGTTCATATCCTGCCTATGAGTCATGCTTCTTCAACATACTAGTTACAACGGTAGTTAAATTTTCTGAAAATAAAGACCCACATCTCAGTATCCAGGGAAACAAAAATAAACAAACAGAATCTAAAAGTACTAACTTTAATATTAATCCATAGTAATGACACATTTCTAACCTCAACAATCAGTGTATCCAAAAGCACCTCAAAAGGCAGAGGACATGAAGAAATCATATCTAGCATGTTAAGGGAATGGCAATACATAACTGTACACACAGAACAAATGGTGTTTTTATTTTTAAAAGTTTAAGTAACCACAACTGTGAAAAATGTGAGAGGGCTTCCCAAAAATTTCTAATGCCTTTTCTGTATGTGGACAAGAGAATGAATATTTGTTTTTGAACACTGAATTCCTAACAACTACACATATGTCAGTTGCCTAAAAGATAAATAACTTCTCCTTCCAAAACTGGTTTTGTACTCATCATAGATTTCAGCAAAGTCATTTAGTTAAAGGAAAAAAAGCAACTGAAAATATTTTAGCTTTCTAAGCAGGAAGGAGCTACATTCTTCTAGTTACTGTATTTGAAATAGCCCTGAACGAAGTGCTGACAATCTTGTAAGCTGAAATAAATCCTAGATTGGATAGAGTGGATGAAACTTTAAGTGGACAGATTATTTCCATCTGCTGTTGCTTCTTTTTTTTTTTTTAACCTTCAGACTCCAAATGTTTTTTGATTCTCATAGGTAAGAATAAAGTATAACCAACTATGTCTGAGAAAGAATTTCATTTCTCCCAAATACACTTTTTAAACCAATGAGTATGTCTGCCTTTTACTATATGACCTGAAAATAGATGGTGCACAATGGCTAATTCACCTTAGAAGTCTCATGAAAGCGCTTTAGAGAGAATATGGCATTCAATGTATTTTTACAACTAACTCACTCTGCTCTTGCTATCATTAGAACACACTGGTTGGGTTTCGAAATGCCAACAACATTTTCATTTTGCCTTCCTCTTTAAAGCTGATGCCTGGTAACGCAAAAGTATCCGAGAGGCATTCTGAACGGTTTCGAAAAAAATGTACATTCTCTCTCATACTCTTCCCCTGTTTCTATCATTAGTTACACAGTGATGAGGAATAACGATTTAGAAACATTTCTAGCTTTTGATATATGTCGAAGTTATATCATATAAATTATTTATGAAGTTCTATCGTATAAATTATTTACATTTAAAATTTTGTTTGGGAAAAGAAGAAGACTCATTTAGAGAACAAACTAGTGGTTACCATTTGGGGGAGTGGGCAATACAGGGGTGGAGGAGTGGGAGATATAAGTTACTGGGTATAAGATAGGCTCAAGGATGTATTGTACAACATGCGGAATACAGCCAATATTCTGTAGTAACTGCAAATGGAAAGTAATCTTTAAAATTGTATAAAGATAAAATTTAAAAAAATTTTAAAAAGCAGATGACATAAATAAATACATTTTGTTGGGGTAAAAGCAAGAGTTTATTTAAATATAACTACAGTCCCCATTTCATGTCTTATTTGTTATTAATTATAAAATATAAATCCATTGTATTTAGAAACGTGGCTATCGAACACTTTGAAGGATGCTGGTAAAGGACAGCTAAAAAAATTTTTTTACATCTCTATTGGATTGTAATTGCTTTACAATGTTGTGTTAGTTTCTGCTGTACAACAAAGTGAGTCAGCTATAATCAAGCTCTCTCTCTCTCTCTCTCGCCTCCCTCCCACCCTCCCCATCCCACCTCTCTAGGTCATCACAAAGCACCTGAGCTGATCTCCCTGTGCTATATGGCAGCTTCCCACTAGCTATCTATTTTACACATGTCAATGCTACTCCCTCAATTCTTCCCAGCCTCCCCTTCCCCTCTGTGTTCACAAGTCCGTTCTCTACGTCTGCATCTCTACTCCTGCCCTGCCACTAGGTTCATCACTAACACTATGAAGGATTCTGGTAAAGGGCAATTCTTTTTTCTTTTCCAGTATCTCATCAGAGCCTTCTGCTGGGAGCTAGCGGGGCTCTTTGTCCATTTTTTAAAAATCACTGTATCGATACATAATTCATAGAGAATTCACCCACTTAAAGTGCACAATTCAATAGCTTTTATCATATTCACAGAGTTGGACAATCATCACTCTAGTTGACTTTAGAACATTTCATCACTTCAAAAATGCCTTTGATGATCAGCTCCTTCTCCCGCCACCCTCACCTTCTCTGCTCTAAGCAACCACTAATCTGCTCTGTCTCCATAGATTTGACCTTTACAAACGTCCCATTTGGCATCGTACACTATGTGGTCTTTTCATTTAGCGTAATGTTTTCAAGTTCACCCATGATTTGTATGTATCAGTACTTCATTCCTTTTTAATGGCTGAATATTATTCCATTGTATAGCTACATCTTTATCCCTTTTCAAAGATCATTTGGTCACTGGGGCCATTATAGAATGTTTCACTTACCAACACACACGCGTCCATCCACACCCACAGCCAGGCCTGGGGGACAGTCACAGCGGAAGGACCCTTCATTGTTGATGCAGTGCCCGTTCATGCAGATTCCTGGGGTCTGGCACTCATCAACATCTGCCCAGAGGGATCACAAGTCAGGCCATTACTGGGTAAATTTAACTTTACTACAGAGTTCACCTGTTGTCAGCACGCTACATTATCAACAATTTGTTTTCAATTTTACAATTTATGGAAGAACACACAGATGTGACAACAAATCTTATACACAAATGCAATTCTTTCAAATACATTTTCAGAAAGACTGAGTGAACGTTGCTTCATTTTACCCATTAGAAGAGTTTCACAAATTCATTTTTCATTATTTACTTGTCAATTCTGTTTAATATTAAATGATATTTAACTCAAACTAGTTAAGTGAAACAAATTCTTAAAACTAAGGTCAATGTGTGTAATTAAATTTTATTTACACACACATAAAATTCTAACTAAGATGCTGTTTTAACATTAATTCAATTAGTTCATAACAACAAAATAACCCGGGGTCTCTCTTGTAATTTGCAGTCTGCTTGAATTTATGAACTGTAACCCACCATTAAATGGCTTTCCCCAAAAGAGAAACAGCCTTCAAAACACAGGGCTGCCAAATTATGAGCATTTCAAAGTTTATGGATTACAGCATTTGTAATAAAAAAATTAATAAAAATTTCAATAAAGCAGGAACTGGTGTGATTTAGGTCATCTTTATATATGTATTTAAGTTTCTTAAGAAATGCTAAAAAGTTACATGCTGTAATGTAATGCTACACACTGGAACAGAATGCTAATCTCATATCCTGTGATTGATCCAAGTTAGCTAACCTTGAGATGACATTCCAGTCATGAGTTCAATCAGCAAAGCTACAATATTTCTATTTAATACTGAACTCCCCCTTCTTGAATACTCAAGAAACTACTTTTATTCAGAAATACAAGAATCAATCTTGATTTTTCACTCTCTACCATCCCTGGAATTTCACTGAAACTACAGGGATTGGTTATGAGTATGATTTGGTATTCAGATAAGTTTGTGTAATTGAAGGCAGGAAGCATTCATGGAGCTAATTTTGTCTAAAATGAGAAAACTGGAAAAAAAAACTTGTTTTTAAGTAGAACTGCAAAATTTGTTTCATCTTTCTAAAATCCAATTGCGAGTATAAACATAATATAGTCTTTTTATTTCCAGGAGTCATATATTTTGTTTACTAAAGTTATTGCTAGAGCTTGGCCTTCAAAATGGCTTTATAAACAAAACAATTGCTAGGAATATTCAAACTATTCACAAAATCAATGTAAGATTTTCAGATAATGATACAGTAACAACTGATCTGTGGATTAGTTTATGGAAAAGACATAATACAAAACCAGTAACGAACGACAGTGGAAAATCTAGTTCTGAGGACACAAGACTTTTTTCTTACTTTTTTTTTTTTATTTAGGCAAAAAGTAGAAAGAAGTTATTTGTATAATGTCTTTTCCAGACTTGCTAGAACCAATTTGTCATTCCCTTAATTTTTTCTATGCCATTCCTATTTTTGTAAAGGTATTAGTGTTCCATAAACCACAATGTATGTTTTTCTAGGAAGCTTTAGACACCTGCCATACCGAATTAGCAAGAAATGTGAATAATAAGAAATCCACATGAAGAAACTGAAGTAATTCTTGCATGATTCGTTCACATAAAAAAGGTGGTTTCAATCACAGTTACCTTCCTATCTCAAAGCCATACATACCAGTGCAGTAACGCCCATTTGGAGCCAAGACAAATCCTGGTTTGCAGATGCACTTGAAGCTGCCATCTTCATTAATGCACATCCCATTCAAACACATGTTGGTAGTTGTGCACTCATCATGGTCTGCAGAAGGAGAAAGTGACCCACACCACTGGCCTCGAGGAAACCAGCTCCCCCTCTTTCTACAAACAATCGCCAGTCATATTCTACTGCGTAAATGAGCCATGTGCTCAGGGGTTTTTTTTCTTATGAATGCCAACTGAGTGAGAGCAAAGAGTGTGGAAAACGGGAAGGATCTTTAGTGTAAGGAACATAAAGAAAAAGAATTAAGGAAACCTTATGCTTAGTTTCTATTAAAACCACATGAGTAGTGTTTTATTTTGATTACCAACAAAGTTAATGTGATTTCAGGGATGTGTATATTATATGAGAGAATAAAGCAAAGACAAACCTCACTGCGAGTGAAATGATCTGGACTTTCATTAATTGATGAAATATGTGTTGCTGTGCAAATAGACTATATCTATATTGATATTTACTACACTGTTAGACATCACCAGGACCACAAATTTAGAAATCTGATTATCGTATACGTCAAACATTTTTATGCTTCCCCATATTGAAGGAGGGCCTTTTCTATTATGTCAGCGTTGTAACTCCAACATTCAAAATACAGTAGGTGCTAATATTTACAAAGAACAACTGCTACTTACAAGTAAACATATGCCACACAGGAAATTTGCAGAAGCAGTAAATTATTCAGTTGTTACGACACTTCCAAGAAACCTGACCCTTCACTTTAATAGTCTTATGTTAAATATATTTATATTTTACCTAAGTCATCTGAACAACTCTCACATATGTGCTGTGTGAGCCTTTATGGAAACAGTCTTATATGGTTCTAAATAAAAATGTATATCCTTTAAAAAATCTTTTGCAAAGGAGCAGGCAATTTCCATACCAACACAGTTTTTTCCATCTGTAGTTAATTCAAAGCCAGCATTGCAAATGCACTGGAAACTTCCATCTGTGTTCACACATCGACCATTCTTACAAAGAACTCCATTCTGGATGCATTCATCAATATCTGGGAAAATTAACAATAGCCAAATATTATTATTTTAAAATAGTTATAGATAAAGACAATAAGACAATAAATGTAATTTTAAATATCTAGTTAATTTTTACATGTGATATTCAAGATCACATTGCTTCTTCAGCAAAATTTTCATCCCTTACCAGGTTTTTTTCTTGGATAGGTAGGTGTAAGCAATTTTACAGCCCTGACTTATAATAGCTGAAGAGGGAAAGAAAGAGAAAAATGAAATGGGGTGTGCAGTGAATGTAGGAGAGGATGGACAGTGCAGCTGGAATTACCAGTGCAGCTGCTTCTGACATAGTGGTTGAAGACCTTAAAAGGCAGAGCAAGTGATACTGCTCATATGTGGAATCTTAAAAAAATGGCACAAATGAACTTATTCACAAAATAGAGAGTCACAGATGTAGAAAACAAACTTATGGTTACCAAGTGGGAAATGGGGGGAGGGATAAATTGGGAGATTGGGACTGACATATACACACTGCCATGTGTAAAATAGATAACTAATAAGGACCTACTGTACAGCACAGGGAACTCTACTCAGTACTCTGTAATGACCTATATGGGAATAGAATCTGGAAAAGAGTAGATATATGTATATGTATAACTGATTCACTTTGCTGCACAGCAGAAATGAACACAACACTGTAAATCAACTACACTCCAAAAATTAACTAAAAGAGAGTCGGAGCCAGGAGTTGAGTAAGAGTGAAGTAACTACAGAGTATCTGGATTAAGAGCAACATGATGACATGACAAAAATTTCTGGAATAAAGTGATTCAAGTAACTGCCAGGAGATGAACAGGAAATGAAAAAGAAGACAAGTAGAGTCTTCTGCTAAAAGATTTCCGGGATGAATCAGCAGTGAGGCAGGGGGTTTGGACGAGGATGGGGGCGTGCCAATGGAACTGAATAAAGAGCAGGCTAGATTTGGTGTGCACTATCTGTGAGGTTCAAAGAAAACAGTAGTTGAAAACGACAATAAATCTTAAACTCCGTTAATCCAAGAGCAGTAATGCTACTGATATTACTTGGAGAAAGGAAGCTGTGATCTAGGGAAGGAAGATAAACCGAACCTCTTGGGAAGCCAGATACCACGTTGCCTGTGCTACGTATGCAAAAAGTATTTACCTTTGAAGAGAGCACTCTGTGGGTAGCATAAAGTAAATCTGTAATAATGTAACAGCACTTATTTCATTCCGTGTCTTATTTTAATAAATTCACTTTTAACCTCAACAGCCTGGGTCAGTATATTTCATGGGACATTTTCATATGTGAAAGCAAACTGCCTTACCAACGCATGCTTGCTTGGTAGGAGTCCTCTGGAATCCAGCATGACATTTACAATAATAGGATCCAGGTGTGTTAACACAATCTCCATTAGTGCAGGGATTTGATGTGCATTCATCAACATCTGTGCGTAGCAAAAGAAACCATTATAGACTTCACTCCATTTCTAGAAATGTTTGTTTAAAGTACATTAAGGCCTTCCAAATTTGAGAGAAGGCCAGTCAGTGGTAATAATCTAAATAGCAGAGTATTTATAAATGAATAAAAATTCCTTTCTTCAACTACAGAGGCCAGTCTGAAGATTTACAAAAATATCGCCTATTGGAGAGTCCAGGGGAATTTGCTTTAATCAAGAAATAACGATTTTTCAGTTTGAATAATGCACAATGATTAAAAGCATGGGCTTGGGAAAGACATAGCCATGAGTTCCAATAGGCTAGAAAATGCTTATTACTTAAGTAATCTGGGCAAGTTAATAGCCTCTTTAAGGCTCAGTACAGAGTTAGAAGATTAATGAAAGGTTTTTAAAGGTATATATATTACAAATTGACACTTCTATTAGTTTTGAAAAAGAGACAAATTATGGAATTCTTTGTTAATTATTTTTTGTGAACTCAACTAGATATGTAACTATGCATTGAGGCTTGGATAATATTTTGAAGTAAAAAATACAGGTTGGGGTAAAAAATGGAAATTAATTAAAACAAAGTCTATTATATTCAGTAGCTTCTGGTTTCTTTAGGATGCTAAAATTGGCACAGGGACTTTTTGTATAAAACCAAGTTTTATGCAAATATTAGTTCTGGTCCTAAGTGTGAGAAACATCACTGTTTTTCCTTCAAGTTCTCTGAGCTCTGATTATATGCAAAGCTATCACAGAATTAAAGGACTGTGCAACCAAATGACTGACTGGAAAGTGAAAATTAGTCAAATCCCACAGAAATCAAGTTTGTCAGTGTTAGAAAAAGTTTAATTCATCTTCTTTCAGCAACACCCACTAAATATTATCTTGAACGCTGGCGAATTAAAAACCTGGCTCACTGGTTAAGCATAGTGACTTGCCATTTCATACACGAGAAACCATTACATACACAATTTCAGCTAAACTGGAGAACACAACAATAAAATCATTCAGGTTTACTTTTTTTTCTTTTCTTTTCTTTTTTTTTTTTTGGCCGCATTGTGCAGCATGTGGGATCTTAGTTCTCTGACCAGGGATCAAACCCATGCCCCTTGCATGAGAAGCATGGAGTCTTGACCACTGGGCTGCCAGGGAAGTCCCCACAGGTTTACTGTTTTAATAAATAGATCACTCCTTTCACAGGATGTTTTTAAAAGAGGAACTGTACTCTACCAAACTCACCAACTTCACTGATATATACACTCAGACTGAATGCAATTAAACCCTTTTTGGTAAAGGAGGGAAAAAAAACCTCATAGCAAATAAAATAAAAACAACAGAGAAAAATAGGATTAAATACTTCTTCAATTCATCCAAAGATGCCTTCAGCCCATTAAGACTCACACTTAAGCTTTTGGTTGAGAACAGCAATTTACTGAGCCAAAGGAATGAAGCAAAATGAGAAAAGATAGAGTTTAGAGCGTTAGCAAGCATATCAAGCATAACTAATGGTCTGTCCAACAGGCAATACCACCTTCAGCAGGCAATGGTGAGGACCCCTTAAGTTCTCTGTGTAACCCAACATCGAAATGCAACAATTAAAAGGGTGTCATAGATGCATCTTTCTAGAAGCCTCATTGTAAAGGTCTGCTCTAGTAAACAACAGGAGAGACCATGCACCCAACCCCTCTTTTTAGGTAAACTTTCTGGGAAGCAGGGTCACTTTTCAGGACCTTTTCCTCCCCTTGAGAACCTGTTCCCAAGGTCCCTCGTTGCCATGACAGCTCTGCCAGTTATTCTGCCATTTAATAGCTCTGATTCATTTCTGTTTCCTTAGCGCCTTTGGGACCTCACCAAGGTTCCAGCACACAGAGAAGATATAATAGTTCACTCACCTATTTCTTCTTCAGAAGTGAAAACCGTCACCAAAAACTATTAGTGACTTCACAAAAAGCACGCTCACACGATTTTACAATCCCATTTGTTTTTTGTTTGTTTTTGTTTCTCAGGATTATTTTAAGATTTTAAATTTTAGACTAATCACAAAAGACCACTGCCACATTCTGAAATATGTCTTTCATAACTTTCCTTTATTCTGCCTCTCAATGCCTAGTACCTCCAAATGATCACCTTTGTTTTGCCTTGTATAGATGAACAGAAGTTAAATATTATGGTCTGTACACTTTGATTTCTTCCTCTATTTCCACTGGAGACTGCATATTTTTAAGCAAAATCTGTAGGATTTTAAACTCCTAATTGAGAAAAGCTGATTATCAAAATGGTTCAATTCTCTGATACTATTGGGGTAAGAAATATTTACTGTTGAAAAGTACTTTATATTCCAACTTAGAATACACTTTCAATTTGCAAGGGCTGTAAGATTACCTGTTTCTCTACAGAAACAAATTATTTCTTACTATTTCAAAATAGAATGATTTGAATTGAGTTAAAAACTTGCCTGGGTGCTAACATGAACTAAATGGGGGTCTTTAGCTAATTTTTACAGAAAATATTAAACGTTCAGCCAACCTTTACTTGTTGGTTGATGAACCATATGCAGTGATACATGAATGGCAAATATTAATAGCAAAACAAAAACAGTCAATCAAATTTCAGTGTGATAGACTGTAATTGTTTATGTCCATGCCAGAGGGGATGTTTTGTATGTTGCATACTTATAATCATATTTTCTGGTGGTAAAATCATTCTTAAGTCATATAAGAAGATTAATATATCAGTATGTCCTGGTGTTTCAAAAATAACCACCCAGTCTATCACTTAAACAAGCACCATGTGGTTATACCCTGCACAACCCTGGAGTGTGCTATTTATTGAGATTATGTGAATGGTACCCTCTACAGATGGGCAGTGCAAAACCTGTGCACATGTGCATGGGGACCCTGGGATAAGCTTTATTTAATCATTCTGATCTTGTGTCTCTGTACACAGTTTAGAATCAATGGTTTTTCCAAAACATCATATTTGGCTCACATTTTTTCATAATGATAGTGCACTTAGACATTTTTAATTTTACTTGGGAAAACTGTGATACTACCTCTTTTTGTTCCTGGCCTCTCATCTATATTTTATAACAGAAGACCTGAACCCAAATCTGGTATTTAGAGTTATGCTAATTACGAAACACATACATGATTTTTTGCTAATAAGATGAATAAATAAATGAATAACCTCAAAATGGTTCAATCTCCATGGTCCTAAAACTACTCTTAAGAAATCATCAAAACTCTCTTCATTGCCAATTACAATAGTGTTTTTGTCCTCACTGTATTTGATTTGTTCTGCTGCATTTAACACTTGACACTCTCTTGAAAGCATACCCTTTACAGGCTCCAGTGACATATATTTTCTAGATTACACTGCCATCTTCCCAACATTATTACTAATGTTGCTGGTCCACAGGGTTCCAGCTGCAGTACTCTCGTTATCTTTTTACTCTTCCTCTTTTTCAGCCTGGCTGACAATATTCACCCTCATGGTTCTAATAATCACTTGTATGTTACTGACTCCTAAATCTCTAATTCTAGTTCTGAACACTCCTCTTAGCTTTAGACCTCTATAATTAAGTACCAAAGACACCTAAACCTCAACATGCCCAAAAGAGACTCATCAACTACTTCCTCCCAATCTCCGCCTTCTTGTGCATGTTCATGATGCCACCATATATCCCGCTCAGCTAAGAAGGAAGGAAAGGGAGAAGCAAAGATAGAAATCACAACATTTAGGACCAGAAAGGCCAGGGGATCCTTGAGGTGGCCCAGCTCAGCAGCAGGTAAAGGGAGTACATGAAAAAGCACGCTCACAGGAAGAGAGAGCTTAGGAATCAGCCGTACTTCAAAAGACTTTCTAAAACTCATATTCAGTCCAACTTGTTCCTGTCGTCTAAAAGCTATTAAAAAACTAAGAAGAATGAAAGAATCATGAGCTTACCTATGCAATCCCCATTTGCATCCTGCTTGTAACCCATGTTGCACTCACATCGGTAGCTAGAAACCGTAGGTATGCAGCGCCCATTTAAACAGAGATTAGCATGGTGCTTACAGATATCTATTGTCTGGTTCAGAATAGCTATGGAAAATTAGAGCACAAATAGATATTTCATCATTCCAACTATGGACTACTTTTCTTAAAGTCGATTTTTTAAGAAGGTATTTAATAGTACATCATTTAGGTGTACATATCAAAAGCCCACATTATTCCATATTTTATTAAAACTTTAATGTTGAGAATCTAAAAACTATCCTTGAGACACATGGCTGTAACTCGCATTTGTTAGTTATACATCTGGAAACTTTGCCCATAATGATGTCTTTTTAAAATTTCAGGAATGTTCTACTGTACATCTGAATGCTTTCCATTACTTTTTTTTATAGCTGAATACTCACATATAGTAAATAGGCAATATGCCAAAAACAATAAACATAACACTGCAGGACATCATTAAATATTATTAGCAAGAGCAGCTATTTTAAAAAGAATGAACTTAAATGTCAAGCACACCAATGCCAATTCTGGCTTCAAGCCCACAGTTCTCAATTTCTTAAATTATTCAACAAAAGAGGGTGAGGAAAAGAAAGATATTTCATTATAATATTTGTATAGGCACAGAGCAAGACTTATTCAGTTTATCTCAGTTGAGAAATGGTTTTGGAAAATAATTCAAAGAGTGTATAATCAGGGCAGCTGCAAGCAGCCAAATGAAATACACTGGAACCAAAAAATGTGCTCTTTAATGGCGTCATCTGGACTTGGAATATTACCACGCCTCTCATCTCTATTTTCAAAGAGAACCTGGATCACTCATTCTTTTCTCCAATTTAGAAAGTTTATGGAGCATAAAAATAATACTTTCCTAAGATTCTGTTTTACTATATTATGCTTCAGACCTTGAAATAGGTTTCTGCACACACAGAGAGACACACACACAAACATATTTTGTAAAAAAAAGTTAGATATTATAAAATTTTAAGGCAGAAAACCGAAGAGTCTACACACAAAGTGAACACTCACTTAGTCCAGTGATGATGGGCCCCTGTCCCCCGGCCCCTACACCAGCTCCCCCAACGCCAGGAGAAAAGCCATTGCCTCCAGGAATGGGGATGAAGCCTGTCCCTCCTGGGCCATAGCCATTGCCATTGCCACTTGGGGCAAAGCCATTCCCCCCAGTGCCTCCAGGTCTGGAACCAGCACTCCCTGGAATCCCTCCTATCGGAAGCCCATCCATGCAAAGTCTGCGATATTCCTCTAAAAGAGAAGAAAGTTCAGTTAAACACAAATGAATGGATTTCTGCATAATAAAGGCAATTTGTGTATTGTAATAATCATTTTAGGTTATCGATACTCAATATGAATAAGTTATTGCCTTAATAAACATTTTCAATGCTAGCAGTAGCAGAAAAAGATACATATGTTTAAGAAAAAATTAAAATGTATATGCCATATTTTAACTGAGTTGCATAACCAAAGAATTGTCAATGTATACATCTTGATTTTATGTCCCTAAGTGCAACTCATAAAATTCCAAATATAACTGTAAATGCAAGAAATTTACTTGAATGGATGAAAATTAAACCTTTAAGTAATTCATTCTGTGTATTTGGTTTTACTTAAATCTCTCAGTATTGCACCTACACATTTTTCCTATCTCTTTTCTTCTCTTTAAGGTATTAATATGGCTTCAGAATATTTTTTTTTTCTAATGTGGATTTTAACAGAAGACAGTACTTAGTAAACTTTTAAATCTGCTCACTATTTGTCCAAGTATCAAAGCCGAGGGAGAAGAAGCAAGCATATAGTGATTGCCTTACTTCCTTAACTGTTCTCAGAATAAGGGCACTGTATAAGAAGAAATGAAAACACTTTAGCTCAAGTAATTGTTTGAGTATTAACATTACTATTATATACTACTAGTGGAATGATGAGTTTCCAAAATTATATACTATGCATTAAGCTTTTTAAAAAATTTTACTATTTGATTTTGGAATTTCATGGCTTAGAAATTTAGGAAGAATGTGCCTTAATTTTCTTCTCCATAATAGTACATATCTTTATAAGCATATTTCAAAAAGCATAATTATTTTTCATAATATTTAAATATAACATGAAGACAATATAATAACATTATCAATATACCTTTATGTGATAAACACTAATTGTACCTTACTATGCATATTATATTAACAAGAGGAACTACTTCTCATTCATCTTAAAGTAATTTCCCAGTATAGCCTCAGTTACACAGCAGTTACTATAACAAAGTGAATGAGACGTATCCTCCTACCCTTGTATTCTTAATTTTCAAGGTCATTAGAAAAGAGAGGAAATATCTTTCAGGATTGGGACCCTATAAGTTGAGGGTATTCCTGAAATTAAGTATAAATGAAGGCCAAACTTTGTTATTCAAGCTTCAAATAGAAGATTAGGAGGTTTGAAATACTGACATTCAAAATAAGTACTAAAAATTCTTACTTAAAGTCAAGTCATGATCGATTTTTAGGATTTTTTTATAATATTGACAAAATGGAGATAATAAAAACTGATTCCAATACACAGTGCCACCCTAACCCCCACAGAAAACACCCAAGTCATATTGAAGACACTAATAGGAATGCAAACATGACTTGTCTTTAAGGGAAACACCAAAACACATTATTGTTACTAATTTTCCTAACACTGTCTGTCCTGAGCAACTAGCAGCCAGCAGCTCACCAGAGCCTCTGACGGGACAGGCTTCAGGAATGGTTCCAATGCCCCAGCAGCGGCCAGGCTCACAGCAGCACTGCATTTTTGTCATTCTGCCTGGAAGTTCTTGTGCACAGCGACCATTCACCAGGCCGGAGACACACGTGCCTGTTCTCTGATCTGAACATATGAAAATAAAATAGAAAACATGACAGAATTACCTTGAGTTCTCACATCCATTATTTCACATATTAGGAGATGCTAAATGAATGAAATTATTCTACCTAATTTCTATTATATCTACTCATTCTTTTCATTTCTACCACAGTTATTCATTCCTTTACTTACTTACCAAGCAAATATTCACTGAGCACCTATGGCATGTTATATCCCAGGCATACAAAAATGAAAGATGTGAAGCAGATAGGAGTCCACACTGCAGTGAGAAGCCACACCCAGGCGGACCCAGAGCCTGAAGGAAAGCGACAACCTAGTCTCAGCCTAGACTAGTCAGTCCCCCAGCTGACTGGCAGACGTGTACTGTTGTTCACTGCTGAGATTCTGTGGTTATTTGTTACACAGCAATATCCAACTGATGCAGGTGCTATTTTAGAAAGGTTGATCAGAACAGCTCCTTTGAAACAGTGACATCTGTGCAGAGACTTTAATATGGTGAGAATATGAGCCATACAGTTACCTGAAAGGAGGGCAGTTCAGAAAGAAAGCAGATGTGCTTGACATGTGTGAAAAACGAGGAACCAATGTGACTGGAGAGGAGCAGGCAGAAGTGGGTGGAAGACTCTGAGCTCAGAAGGGTACAGAAGGCAAGAGCATGTACAGCTCTGCACATCCCAAGGGAAGGACTTTTGGATTTTATGTGGAATGTCAAAAAAATGTGAGTCTAGTTTCACTATATATTATTTAACTTTTTTCAAGATGCTTCCAAGAAGTTCTATCTGTGACCACAGGAAGAAAGATGTACCAAACAATCAGGAGCTGCACGGCACTGATGAAGATGAAACTATTAATTACAATTAATGCTATTAATAGGGAAGGCCTAAATTTTTTACACTAGATATTGAGTTTAAAATAAATTTATTATTTCCTTGAATGGTCCAAAGTATATCTCAGGTTGTTTCTAAGCTATTGTTAAAGAATTGCCTTGAAGGTACTCCATGTAAGAATCAGAACGCCTTCCATTTCCCAAAAGAAACCCAGTATGCCCAAGAGCAAACTACTAAATTTGATGAATGCATGCGTACTTGAAGGCACTGCAGACATTTCATAAACGTCACAAGTTGGGCTTGGATAGGCTGTCACTGGGAATAACTGCACAGGTAGGTTTCTACTCCCAAGAATGAGCCAGGAAAATAGTTTTTTAGAATATTCATTCCAGGAATTCAGAGTATCATATTCCTAGATTTACTTGGTTGCTACACTCCTCAAGAATAGGATGTAAATTAAGATAAGAAAGTCCTAAATTCTTTACAGTAATCACCGTTACAAAACACATTCAGTGCTACACGGTAGGTTGAATGTACTGATCTCGTCAAGGCTCTGTAAGGAGGAGGCTGTACTGTAAGATTTGGAAAAAAAAAAAAAGGAAGAGTCATGGCTTTGAGTCAGGATACCTAGGTTCACATCAAAATATTATTACTATTCATTCTGTAACAGATCTCTTCTTCCTCATGGAATGGGGCTGATGGGAGAATAAAATTTAAAAATTTAGCTGAGTGTCTCCCCAAATTGAAACATCCTGGATAAAATATGAAAAACTATTTTAAAAAATACATCATTTTGCTGACATGAAAGAAGGAAAAAAAGTCTCAAAATGAAGTGAAAACAGGAATCTTAGGAGGTAAATGCACACCTAGGTTTCAGCTTTTGGGCTTCTGCAAAACTCTGGGCTCTTTGATTTTCAACTCTGATAATTTCACAGGGGCCAGAGCCTAAGATATAAAAGCTCAGATTCAACTCTCTAATACAAAATGTAATAGGGAACTCCCTCATAAAGTGGAGGTCCCAAACAGCTGTATACTTGTTATATGGCTAATGTAGAGAAAGGCAGCTGAGAGACTTGCCTTGGTGCTGTGTGGAGGAAAAAAGGTTCTTCCTAAAAATCTGAAACCACAAGTTCTTTCTCATACAGACAGCTTTGATGTCAAAACATCAGGTTTGTGTTCTGAAAAACTTCCAAGGAAGAATATAATATAAAGAGGTCTCTAGGTAGGGATATTCCAAGTAACTTGCAAAAACCAAAACAACTGAGGACTTAATATTGACATAGGTCTCAAAGAATTCCCACAGATAAAAGTTTCAGGAAAAAAGGAATAGCTAACAGTAAAGTAACTAAATAAGTAAGTAAATAAATAACACACAGAGAAACAACGCTCAATGAACAAAAGCCAGCTGAATAAACAGCAGGTTTCAGATACTGGAATGGTCAGATCAATTTTGAAAATCATTAATTGTTTTTAATTAATGATAACTCATCAACTATTAATTAATAACTAAATAATCTTTAATCTGTTTAAAGCAATTAAAAATCTAAAAATGTGAACAGAGAAAACAAGCCCACAAACAATGAAAGAACAGGCTTCAAAGAATTCAATGAAACTTCTATAAATGAAATGATCGTAACTTGAATAAAAGGTTTAATGACTATGTTAATCAGTGTATTGCACAGAGATGAAGAGACAATTACCGAGCTGGAAGATCTTGCTCAATATATTATTTTAGTATAGTTCAGAGAGTCAAAGAGATGGAAAATGTTGAAAAGAGGTTAAGAACTATGGAGGTGAGCGTGAAAAGGTAATTTATACCTAATAAGAGCACTAGAAAGTGTCGTAAGCAGATAGTACCACGGGAGGCAATAGTCAACAGACACTAGTTTACAGCATTCTAATGATGTTGCAAGACAACCTCAGATCTAGGAAGTCCAATAAATCCAAAGGAGGAAAAATAAAAAGAAATCCACAGCTCGCCACATCACTGTGAAATTTTAGGACAACAAAGAAAAGGTGAAGATCTTAGAAACAGCTACAAAGAAAAGGCAGATTACCTGCTAAAGAACAATATTTAAATCAATCACTGGGCTTCCCTGGTAGCACAGTGGTTAAGAATCCGCCTGCCAATGCCTGGGACACGGGTTTGATCCCCGGTCCCAGAAAATTCCACATGCTGTGGAGCAACTAAGCCCATGCGCCACAACTACTGAGCCTGCGCTCTACAGCCTGTGAGCCACAAGTAATGAGCCCACCCTTTGCAACTACTGAAGCCCACGTACCTAGAGCCCGTGCTCTGCAAGAAGAGAAGCCACTGCAATGAGAAACCCACTCACCACAACAAAGAGTGGCCCCCGCTTGCTGCAACTAGAGAAAGCCTGTGTGCAGCAATGAAGACCCAAAGCAGCCAATAAATAAAAATAAATAAATAAATTTACAAAAATAAACCAACCAATCACCGACTTCTTAATAGCACTAGTGGACGCTGGAACACAATGGAATACTATCCTCTGTACGCTGTGATAAAATAACTGTCAACCTAAAATTCTGTGCCCCAAGAAACCATCTTTCCAGAGGGAAATTAAGGTCATTTTCAGGAAAACACAAACAGAAAGAACTTCTACCAAAAGGTTGTTGCTAAAGGAAATTTTAGAAGAGGTGTTTTAGGTAAAAAGGAAAATATTGAAGGTTTGAAACGTATGAAGGAATAAAGAGGGAAAATACTGTTAGATACATGGACAAGTACTAAAACATCAAACAATAATAATAATGATTAATTTGTTGCAAACAAGGAGTGACAACTAGCTAGAATTTTTTCAATTGGAAGGGGGAGATCAACGTGTAACCATTCTAAGATTCTTTTATTGTTTAGACGTGGGTAAAAATACAGATTAATTCTAGGCTTTAAGTTACATATGCATCTTCAAACAGCTAAAGTAACTACTAAAACCACAGAAATAAACTACATATTTCTAAACAATAGAGGAAAAAGAATGGGGTGTGGAAGAATGGAAGGAGAGAATGGAAGGAGGGAAGCCTAAATAAATCCAAAAGAAAGAAAGTAACAAAAAAGCAAGATAAATAGGAAGCAGAAAAGAACATAATAGAAAGAGCAAATATATTGGTTACTGTAACAAACATAAATGGATTTAAATCTCAGTTTAAAAGACAAAGATTTTGAGACTATGCCCCCAAAATTTAGATTTAGGCTGTTCAAAGAAACACATTTAAAACAAAAGGAAGCAGAAAGATTGAGAGGAAAATATCCAAACAGCATGTATTTAAACTTTCCTCTTCTACTCACAAAATGTGATGCCAGATAATAGAGATAAAATGGACCAAGAGAAATTATTTAGAAACAGACCAAGAAGAAAGGAAAAAAAAAAAAAAACTTTAGAGTGTCAGTATACATCAAAAAAAGGTTCAATTCACCAGGAAAATATAATACTTGTAAACATTCATCACCTTATAACATAGCATCAAAATACCTAAAACAAAAACTTCAAGGGCCACATGGAGAAACTGAGACGTCTACTACCAAGGTGGAACATTTATACAACTCTTTCAGTACCTGAAACACAGTAGATAAAATCCAGCAGCTCTAGGGAAAATCTGAACAGTACAGTTGCCAAATTTGATCTAATGGATATATCTATCCAACAACTGGAGAAAACATAAAACTGTTTTAAGCCAACATAGAAGATTTGCAAACCAGGGAAAACTCCTTACACTTCTAAACAACTCATGTGTCAAATACGACACCACATTGAAAATAAGGTAACAGGTAAACAAATGAGTAGGGGCTCATCAGGAATCTGTCCCAGTCTCAGACTTTCGGAGTCTGCAATATTACTGTGAGGGCCCCCCAAATGCATGCTTACAATGAACACTGCAATGCAAATGAAAACGCCTCATAATAGAAGGGCACTGCTACGATTCCTACTGATGAAGGCTCCATTGTGATTAATAAAATACAAATTCATCTAAAATTATTACTAGATATTCAGTAGGTTTTTTTTTTATTACATATTTTCTCAAAGATTTTGGGTTATTATCATGTGTGGATCTGAAAACATTTTTGATGTTAAAGAGGGCGGTCTTCAAATCCAATAAACGTAATTAACTTCTGTCCCATACAGTTTGGAAACCTCTAGTCAGTCCTATAAGATGTGTTGGAGGAAACCATGTTGTTGTTGAGAGGGTGGAGGGGCAGAAAGAGAAGACTGGAAAGTAAATCATAACTTTTTTTCATAAATTCTATAATTAGTCTCTTTTAATAACATCAGGGAGGCAAACAATCTACTTCCAATCCTTTGCATCAAAAACATCACGATGAGGGACTTCTAGGTGGCGCAGTGGTTAAGAATCTGCCTGCCGATGTAGGGGACACAGGTTCGATCCCTGCTCCAGGAAGATCCCACATGCCGCGGAGCAACTAAGCCTGTGCGCCACAGCAACTGAGCCTGCGCTTTAGAGCCTGTGAGCCACAACTATTGAGCTTGTGTGCTACAACTACTGAAGCCCACATGCCTAGAGCCTGTGCTCCACAATGAGAAGCATGGCAATGAGGAGCCCGTGCACCGCAATGAAGAGTAGCCCCCGCTTGCCACAACTAGAGAAAGCCTGTGTGCAGCAACGAAGACCCAACACAGCCAGTAAATTAATTAATTAATTAAAATAAATAAAATAAAAAATTAAATATATAGAATTTAAAAAAAAACTTATCAGGATGAGATACAGACACATGTAGTGTGATGTCTTACAGTTAAGGGTTCTCCAAAAATACATCTCAAAAGGAAGACAGTGGCTGAGAGTTACGTTCTTTCCCTTGCATATCTAAACTGCATGGTCCTTGGAAAGTACTGTGTTGGAAATGTGCCAATGGAAGAATAAAAAGGGGCACCCTATAGAACTAACTAAGAGTTGTCTAGGCACACCATCTCTTGAAATAGGGAATTATTAGGGGCAAAGGAAGATGAAGCATATTTATTACACCATTAGCACAAGTCCTTCTAATGCTTGGTATATGTTTAACTGTAGGACTGATATGTCGTAAGTAATGAAAACACGTCTAGTCCTTTAATAATCTCCTATCACCCTCGCTACACTCCCAGAAGAAGGTTTACATCAAGTCTTATTTAAAGCCACACTGAGGAAGAGGAAGCAATCCATCTCCTCTGATTAAAATATATATATATCTTGAAACAAAATAATGGTACTCTTATCGGAGTTTGTTTCATGCCTTGACGTTTAGTCTAAACTTGATTTAAGAGAACTAACAGTTAATTATACAATGTGATGAAAACTTGGTAAAAGATGGGGGGGTTTACTTTGAAAAAAATGTCTCCTGTTGAATGAGCTTTGCTCATTAAAAATGAAGGGGTCAGCCAGAAAACCCCGATGAGGTTAGCTCAGGTCAAAAGACTAGCGCTAGTAGGTGTTCAGTAAACAGAAACCATTGTCTCAGACTTCATCCCCTGATACTGGAGGCCTGCACTTGCCTCGCTGAGGGTCTGGCGCCAACCTGAGTTCCACTTGATTAATTCTGCAGATTCTTGCTATTCCTAAAATACTTTCATATTGCTTTCGTGTTTCCATCATACAAGACTAACTAGAACTAGGAACAATGAAAGAAAGAGAAACACTGTGGCTCCTAGGTTTACTTCTTCCTTTAAAATAATGAAGTTTTTCTTCCTCACTGTCTAACCTTCTCTTTCTAGGACATTCTTTCTTAATTAAAACTACTACTCCCATTCCACCAATCGCCTTTTATATGGTTTTGTGGTTAAAACTAAAAAACTATACAGTATACTGTTTCATCCCTGTCTCCCCTTCCCCCATTTGTTAAACATTTTTAGGAGCTTTGGGTTATCCTTCAAGCACCTGAAGCCTTGCAAATGCACGCACACACATGTAATCAACACCATCACCACACACAGTGCTGCCCAAGGACAGCATATCCTGATCATCACTCTATATTGTTGTCTGAAGATCTTCCTCATTTCTCTTAAACAGTCTTCCCCCACTGACTTTTCTTTCTGTGCTGCTCAAAATTCTTGATGGACTCTCACTGTCCTCAGGATCAACCTAAAACTTCTTAGCATGGAAGTTCTGAGCCTCAGCAATACAATCTCCATCTTAACCCATCTTCCCTGTTTTGTCTCCAACTACTTTCTTACTCAGCTCTGTTTCCCAGACGAGCTCTTCTCACTGTGTCCCGAGCCCACTCACTTGCAGCATCTCACTTGCAGCATCTCACTTGCAGCATGCTGCTGACACCTTTCTCTTTGCTCAGCTCAGTCTCATGCCTTTGTTTAGCTCCCATCCATCTTTCAAAGTCTATATCAGTGCTCACTTCCTTGAAAATTTAACTATAATGATCAGGACTTTCTTTTGGACTTACAGCATTTATTGGCTAAGAAATTATTTACCAATTAATTACCCACTGCCTCAAACTTTCTCTCACGTTATTACTTTTTACATTATGTTTTCAGATTTTTGTTTTCTCAAGAATACTTCATGGCAATCATCCCTGAAACTTTTGTAAAGCTCAAGGAAACGCACTGGCATAGTGTGGCAACATCATATGACCTTAAGGACTTCTAAATGCTTCCTGCCTTTTTCTGAACTTCACTTGCTGCTGAGTGGCACTTTCGAGTCCCCCATGTAGGATCCCTCCCTGCTAGTTCTGTGTGCTCAACAGTAGCTGGTACATTAACATGCAGACAGAATTTGCTCACTGCTACTTGTCAATCATTACTGACTCACTGTTGACTGCCAGTCCTTTTTCTTGTGGAAATTAGGTATTAATAATGCCATGAATATTACTATGACATCGAATTACAAAATTACATAAGGGTCATTAAGTTGTGCTATTAAAAATGCTTCTAAGAAAAAGAATATTAGGTCTGGGTCAACTCTTTAGAAGTGACATATGTTAGTACTCTTTGTTAAAATATAGAGCTGTTTCTGAGATATTTTTAAAAATTTGATGGAAAACAGGAGATAAAATCAAATTAAAAATTTGATTTTTATATTTAGCATAAAATGAAATGGGAAAACTATCCTATTTTATAATTAAAACGCCTGGCTAAGCTCTCTTGCCACATGAAGCTATTTCTTACACATAGAAGAAAAAAGCAGTTTATTGACGCTTTATAATGTTGTATAGATTCAAGATGTTTTGGATAACTAGAATAAGGAATTAGGGCAGCGTTCAGCATGTGCCACTCTTAAAATAAAGGTGCAGATAACATGCAGTTTCCAACTTAAGAAAAAGTTTTGAGTTCATCCAACTCATTATTGTTAGCATATATGTGGTTACAAAATAAACAGCATGGAAATATCTATGACATATATAATTCAATCACAAATAAATTCCATCTAAGAAAATACCGACTCAGATTTTAAAAATCAAAATCAAAGATCTCTTCCATATTAAAATGCAAAATTTATTTTTTTTTGTATGTGGAAAACACATACTTATTGCAAATGAAACAGTTTTTCAAAAAAATTTTAAGCTTCTTATTACTTAATTTTAACATTGGTTCTGCAATTTTGGAACAACATTCTCCCCTCCTTAGGGGCTTTCCTCTGTTCCTGGGTCAGGATATTGATACTGAGATGAATGGGGACTCATGGCTAGCACCGGACTGACTCGCTGTGCCTCAGCTCTCTCGGAGCTCAAGCAGGCTTTCTCACCTTCTGAGCACTGGGGACCATAACTCAGTGCCATCACATCATGTCCAGTAGGATGCCAAATGATGCAAGGCAGTTACTAACTAACATGAAATGGTTACATTCAATATCATCTCATTCATTCGCTGGCCTGCCTATTCATTCAGAAAAGATTTATTGAGCCGTATGGAAGAGACTTCTATGGAAGGGACTACATAAGGCACAGGGGACAGAAAGCTGCATAAAGCAGGACCTAATGGTACTCACAGTCTGGCCAATGAGTAAAGCACAAATACCTGTGACACTGTGATAAACCCAGAAATGAAGGAAATACAAAATATTATGGGAAGGACTGACTGATTTTGCCCAAGAAGCAAACATGGGTTAAGCAGGGATGACTATAAAGAAAAGTGATATCTGAGTGGGGACTTAAAGGATGAGCTGGGTTTTAATGAGCAGAGAAGGGGGAAATCAGGATCCTTCAGGCAGAGGAAATACTGTGGGCAGTGTGCTCGCGTACTGCAATGAGGTAAATGTGAGCGTGAAGTGGTAAGTGGTTACAGATGAGTCCTGAATACAGGCTGGGTCAGGCTCTAAAGAGCTCTGAAAGTCCAGGTAAAGGCTTAGAACTTTATATAAAGAAGCAAGAGATAAAGAGCGTTAATCATGATTTAATGGTAAACCAAATATCTGACACTGAAGAAAACAATCTCAGTAAATCATTGGGGATCTTAATCATGATTATTTGAATAGGCTGAAAAATATGCCTCCTTTTCAATGCAAAAAAAATGAACACGTGTTGTTTGACTAAAGAAAGAAACTTAAGAAATAAGAGAGAAAGAAATAACCTACAAATCTGATATAAATTTGAATTTATATTTGTTATGGCAAATTCTGTCTTCTTACTAGTTGGTCTAGTTGTACAATTCATGCTCAAAGGCCTTCAATTACTCCATATTGTCTACCAAATAAAATACATACATCTTATTTGGCATTTTCAGAACTTCATGGTAATAACCTCACTTATGACTCCAGCCACATTTCTTCTAGCCATTTCTAGAATATAAGTTTCCTGAAGTCAGGGTCTATGGCATCTAGCCAGTGACGTTCAGTGATGACTCCCAAACTGACATCTTTCCTACAGAGCTGAGTTCATATCTGTTTCAAGCCGATGACTGCGTTTATGTGTGTGTGTACGCACATTCATTTCCTATACAGTTTAAGAAAATTAAGCCAAGTATAGGCAGTTCTACTAATTTTCAATTCTGTTAAATTATGTGAAATGAATCAGACTTACTATGCAGCAAGCCCAATGGTAATGCTGACCCTAAAAATAGTTAATTTGCTCAGTTTTATAGACTTAATATGTCTACAACGTTTTACCTAGTGTAAGATAGTACTCTGATTCATTCGTAAAGAACAAATAATCGCCATTCAAATCTCATAATTCGACAGTGGGAAAGGGAGGCTCCAAAAGGACACTGTACCTTTCAAAGCAGACTGTCAGCATGGTGGCAGAGAAACCACTCATGCTGGAGACCTTGATGTCTAGGAACAGGGTTTCTGCCACCTTAAAGCAGATAAGAGGACAGTGTAGGACCACAGTAACACAGATGCAGAGAGACCTGGATTCAAATCCTGGCTCCATTTATCAGCCTTGAAACATCATAAAAGTCACTTAACCTCTCTAAATCTCAATTCCTTCATCTATAAGTTAGAATAGTCATGCCTACCACACAAGACTATTTTAAGGATTACATATTCATTCTCCTATACCTCCTCCTCCCCCTAACGATAACAACAGAAGTAACAAGAAATATTTTATTGAACATTTACTAGAAGAAACTAAAGTACAGAGCGGTCAGTAGCTTACCCATTATCGCTATGTGATAATGAAGTGATGTAGATGTCCAGTGCTTGACACATGGTATGTATTTCATATATGGCAACTGTCAATTTTACTACTGCTACCACAGTTTGTTCTCTGGCAGCTACTGCTACTTTTCTACTACTATTTATGATGGCAACATAGTATTTTGAAGGCAGGATCTCCACCTTTTATGTTCACCTTGGATGACCATAGCATAGTGTCTGGCATATCAATATATTTTATCAAGTGCATTCAGGCCTTTTTATTGGTGACCTAGGACTTCTAGCTTATATCCTGAACCCTCTGTCATTTCTGTCTCATCAACCCAGTTCACTTAGACATCCTTTGGATATATAAAGTCCCTGGTAGTTAGTTGCTCACACAACCTCCCAGTGAGGATGGGAAACAGTCATTGCCCAGATAGTCATCCTCTAGTGAACCAAGCAACTCCAGTCTTTGGATGCTGGTTTAATTTCCCTAATTCCTGTACTATATGAATCTCTATATCAATCTACTATATCAAGCTCTTAAAGTCAGGCTTGTTCAAAAATAGATGACCTACACATGACTGAGAGCACTGTTCTATCTTTCTAAACAAAAGAGAACATGCAAATATATCTGGCTTTAATTAACATATGCTTAAAACACAAAATTAAAGATACCGATTTTTTGTAATAACTATTTTCACTAGAATAAACACCTGCTAAGTAAATAAGACACTGACTACATTCATGATTCATAGCAATGAAAGAACCTTTAATTACTACACTTTGCCTCCCTAAGTAGACTTTTCAAAATCTTTCTCATGCCTTTGTGTCTGTAACACTCAGGAAGGGCAATGTCTTGAGGAAATCTTTCTTCATTTTGAAAATGACTTTGACAACATAAAGCAAACCCAGATGGCTTCTGAAACTGAAGTCTTTGCAAATAGCACCTGGTCGATCAATCCCTCAATAGTGGTATCGTTTACTTTAAACAACTCTTTCAGCCATTTTCCCAACGGTTTCATAATCGTTGCCATCTCCATACCTGTTTTGGTTGTTCTGTCATTAGAAAGAAGCAGTTTATTGTGCCTTCAAAACTCTGAGGCTTACCGATGCACCGAGAGCCATCTGTTGAGGTTACATATCCACGTGGACAGATGCAAAAATAGCTTCCCACGGTGTTGGAACATTCGCCAGTTTCACATATCCCAGGAATGATGCTGCACTCATCAATGTCTAATCCGGGGAAGAAGGAGAAGACGACGGAGAAATGCCTTCATTAAACAGCTTTTAAAAGGGATTTTTTAAAAAGAGTATGAGAGCACTCATGGTTGATTAGGTCAGATCACATAACCCTGAAGATACTCTTGTTTCAGGCCCTAAAGAATTTCTCACACATATCTCTGGGAACTGAGATGAAAGTAAACTCCCATGGCAGTAAAACAAGGCCAACTAAAGCAAAACTCTATATCCTTTTCTCCCCCCCAAATGCAATTTAAATTGGAAATAAGTAAAGATGTAAATGTTTTAGTTTCCATTCAACATCAATTAGGGAATTATCCTACTAGAGACTTTAAAAAAAAACACATGCATAGATTACATTTTAAAATATGAAATAACTACATTTAAAAATTTATAGCTAATTTTCACATTAATTATTTGAAACAGTGGAGAATGGCAAACACTTTTTTTTTTATTTGGCTTCAAGATATGTTTTTGTACTTACATCTGAATATGGGTATATTTGACATTCTCGGAATTAACTCCAAACTTAATATAGTAAAATGACAAAGGGCAAACTTGGGTGGCTTTGGGAAGTGTCCAGTTTTCCTATTGTGCCTCCCTGCACTTATCCATTCAGTTTACTCAATGTTGGGACTAGTCTACTCCCTTTTACATTAATGAAAAGTCTGTTTTCTTTTAAACTTTCCCCAAACCAGAAAACGTGGCCATTTATATAAGCTGTAATGTACTTTTCTTCTAGTTCAATAAGCAGAGAGAGGTGGAAAGTCAAACAAAGCTACAATTAGGTACACTGAGAGCTACTTGCTAATACATTTAAAAGGAAATGAGTCATTGTGAGGAGAATCCAGCCACAGATGCCTGGGAGTTAGCTGTCCTTTTTAAGGAACAGAGGTAGCAAAGACCAGTGAACACAGGGAACAATTATAGAAGCCATAAGCATAGATGATTACTGAAAAGTAAACCTATGCTTTTAGTTTTGTTTTAGTTGTTTTTAGATGGCATACACACACACACACACACACACACACACACATTTAAGTGCATCAATAAAAAGCACAGGAAAAATTATATCCTAATTGTGAATACAAGGAAATAAATTTTAAACCCCACAATTAAAAAATGGTTGACAACTCGATGATGGGTGATGACTTAGACAGGTGGGATAAGGAGGGTGGGAGGGAGTCGCAGGAGGGAGGGGATATGGGGATATGTGTATAAATACAGCTGATTCACTTTGTGGTACAGCAAAAACTGGCACAACAGTGTAAAGCAATTATATTCCAATAAAGAGCTTAAAAAAATGGTTGACAATGCCTTTCTTAAGTTCCTCTATTGCTCTATTCATTCTTTTTTCCCACCATTTATTCTGACAAATCATTCTTGCCTACAAACGGTATCATGAAGTAACTATATGCTTGTGTCTTCTTGGAATGTTTTTATTTAAAAAGTTGCCAGATTCAGACATTTTCTGAAATAATATCTTCATTAGAGGCTTAACAGTTAGCCACTGAAGGCACAGTGGTACAAATCATAATCTACCAATCCCCCTAGAGAGCTCAGAATTCTAACATGAATTGGTTACATGAGCAGCAAACATATAATGTGGTGAAAGAGTTACCATCAGATTTAATCCAACAAAATGAAACCATATGTGCAAAATTAGGGTCTGTTGCATCTTGTGCTATCTTAGTACAGGGCATCTTAATAAAACTGAATGTGGATTCAGAAGGGAAAGGAAACTAGAACAGCTATACTATAATCACCAAATAAATTGATAATCACTTCTAGATAAGGAAGACAAAAAAAAAAAAAAAAGAGAGAAAGAGAATAGCACACAGTAAAGCAGCAAGCACTACAAAATGAAGGACCAAAACTTGCCTTCTCTTACATCTAAAGTTATGCCAACAACAAAGGCACTTATGGAGCCCAGGATTGATCCAAATTCTTAATAATTAGGAACCTTAAGTCCTTCATTTAAGCATTTACTCTTATTTCCTTTCATAATAAAGAACTTCTTTGTGCTCTACTTCCAAATAGCCTCCTGACAACAAAAAGAGTAGAAATTGAAAGATGTTTGACATTTTTCTTTTGTAAGTGGAGGAGAAAACCCTGGAACACAGAACACAAGGAATGATATTAAATTTGTAGGTTTTGTGTTAAATATTTTATTTTATAAAAACTCCACATTTCACAATTCTCCTTAGAATTAAGAACCTTAAAAGGTTAGCTTCAAAATAATTATATGTAAAAGGCTCTCAGTAAAGTATTTAATAATTCTGGATGAAAAATAGGAATACTTTTCATTTCCTTTTGGGCTAGATTCCCCCTCAAATTTTAATAATTAAAAAATGTGTTGTTTCATTTTTTTTACTGACCAAAAAACCCTGCCTTTCAATGTAGTTGTGCCCAATATTTATTTATCAACTTAAATTTAGCATTAACATTTATGTTAAGAAGGATGTACTCATTAGCTCTTTTGTAATATTAGTTCTTCGAGACCATTTGTCACAATCAGATCTGGAAGCAGTATCTTCACAAATATAAAGCATATATTGCCTAAGTAGGTACAAACAAGCATGCCTAATGGGGATAAATCTACTCACAGGAAAAGGCAGTCTTAATGGGAATTCACTTCATTCACGTTCTGTGTACCTAATATGCTTCTGTCCATCTCCCCTTAAACTTTTTTTCAGAAGTTCGTTTATTAGTTTGGAAACTTTTGTTTGCAATAGAAAAACTGATTCAAACTGACATAAGCCAGAAATTTAATAGCTTGCATATCTGGCAGTCCAGAAGGGGCAAGGGCTTCAGCGTTGTTTTAAGGCAATGTCTCTTGCTCAGTTTCACTGAGATCTGCTCACCTACGCTCTCCTCTGTGCTTTGACATCATCCTTAAGGCTGCCTTCCCTGATGGAAGCAAAATAGTTATAGCAGTCCTAGGCTAGATCTTTGACTGGGACATCTAGTGGAAGACAGTGTGTCTCTTCCAGTGGTTCTCTCCTAAGAGGAGAACTTTTTCCCAGGAGCACCCAGCAAATCTTCCCTTTTCTCCAAATATCCTGAATTGAGTCACATGGTAACTCTTTTGAATGATTCCTCTAACCAGGAAAACGTGTTCATTGACTTGGGCATGGAGTCCTGAACTAATTACTACTGCAAGTGGAATACAGTTGCTTTAGACTAATAAAAAAACAACAAAAACAAAAATAAAGGCCAAAAACAGCATGGGTGAATACATCTGAAAATACAGCATAGCTGAAGAATGGAAAATATACCAGCATGGTCGGGAACCTGAGAGAGATAAGCTTAGCTAGTCAGCCAAATGCTGAATCCTGAATCCATATGAGAGCCTTCCCAAGAATTTTGGCTTTTGTTCTGAAATGATTTATGGTGTCTATGAAGAGGTTTAAATTAAACAAGAACGTTACATAAGCAAATCAATATTTCAGAAAGACAATCCTTGTGCTTAATGTAGATAGACAATAAACAGTCCAGTGATAAATGATGAAAGCCTGAAGTAGGTTATATGATGAGGGAGAGAATACACATTCAAGAGATTCTAGAAGGAGAACTCAACAGGACTTTGCCACTAGATAAATATCTCAGACTTCTAGCTTGATTGAGAAGGGAGCTATTGGTAATGCTATTAACAGGACATGGGATACAGAGGGAAGAATACATCTTGAGGTTCGGTTGAGTTTGGGACATTTTGAACACGAAATGCTTGAGAGAAACAGGCAGAAATTCCAACACTACAGCTAAAAATTAGAAACTCAGTAAAAAAGGGGTAAAGACATACATTTGTGGTTTATCACCAACTCTGCAGATTGCTTTTGAAGTTTTAGCAATAAATGAGACTTCCAAAGAAGACACATAAATGAAAAGAATTGAGTTTATGGAGGGAACTGTGAGAACCACCACCATCCAAGGGAAAGTCAAAGGAAGAGAAGCAGGTACATAAGACTAGGAGGAAGAAGGAGGGAGGTAAAAGCAAGAGTATGATGACAGGAGGGTAAGGAAGAATTCTGTCAAAGAGGAGGGGGCTTAAGTGTGCCATGGGAGGGTAAAGAAAGAGAAGGACTAGAAAGTGTTTGGTAATTTGAAGAAGTGGAACACAGGTTTGGTTTGGTTTGGTTCTTTTTTTTTTTAAAGAAAACTAGATCTAAGCAAAACCATCTGACAGATTTCTGACTGCCAAACCACATAACCTCATATTTGTCAACCAACATTTACAACATTTACTGTAAATCTAACTCTAAGCAAAATATAATGAATAATTTGGTAAGTAGTGTTAAGTGGGATCTCAGATATCACTGAATTCTAAGAACACTGCCCTAGAGATTCTGCCAATTCCAATATGTACATGTCATACACAAAAGCAGTCCATGTTACAATTATGTTACACAGAACTTAGAACAAATAAAATAAGAAATTTTGTTTTAAAAAAGTACTCATAGAATACTTTCCATCCATGCCAAGGAACCATATGTATTTGGCCTACTCCATATAAATTTTGTTGTGGTATAGAAAAAAGTGAATGTTATTTCTCTTCCATGTACACTGAATTTTTATAATATACTATTTGAAACTAGGAAAACTTACGGCTAAATTTTAAATACAATAAATTGCTATTTCAAGCTTTTACAGGGACAACAGGCATTTCAAAATGATAAAATCAGTTGTAATGGAAAATTAATGTTTGCTGTATCCTTTTCAGATATTGAAAGGATGATGTATATCAACTGTAGTCAGAATTTCATTGTATATTTATAAACAGCTTTATTGAAATATAATTGCATGGTATTAAAATTCACCCACTTAAAGTACAAAATTCAACAGTTTTTGGTGTTTACAGGGTTGTACAACCATCACTACAATTTAAGAACAATTTCATTCCTGCCAAAGTAATTCCACCCCATTAGCAGTCACTCTCCCTATCTCCCTCCAAGCCCTAGGCAACAGTTAATTTATAACTAATACATCTATAACTAATAATAACTAAGCTGTAGGCAAATATATTTGCCTATTCTGGACATTTCATATAAAGGAACCATAAAATATATGGTCTTTCATGACTAGCTTCTTTCACTTAGCATTATGTTTTCAAAGTTCAACCACGGTGTGGCATATATCAGAACTTTAATTGCTGAATAATATCCTACTGTATGGATATATCACATTTTATTTACCCATTCATCAGTTGATAGATATTTGAATTATTTTCAATTTTTTAAAGCTGCTGTGAACATTTGAGTACTACTTTTCTCTGAGCATATGATTTCCTCTCACTTGGTATACACACCTAGAAGCAAAATTGCTGAGTCATATGATAACTCCATGTTTAACTTACTAAGGAACTGCCAAATTGTTTTCCAAAGCAACTGTAATATTTAACACTCTCACTTGCAACATATGAGTAAGTCTCACTCATACTCTTGCCAACACTCATTATTACCTTTTCTATTTTAAGGATGTGAAGTGGTATTACATTATACTCTTGGTTTGCATTTCCCTAATGACTAATAATGTTGAGCACGCTTTAACGTGCTTATTGTTTTTATATATCTTCTTTGGAGAAATATCTATTCAATTACTTTGCTAGTTTTTAATTAAGTTGTCTTTTTATAATTGAGTTGTAAGAGTTCTTTTATGTCCCACATCTGATACATGATTTGCATATAAATTTCCATATGAACCTTAGGATCACATTGTCAATTTCTGCAAAAAAAGCCAGTTGGGATTTTGATGGCGGTTGTGTTGCATCTATAGATCTATTTGAGGACTACTGCCATCTTAATACTCAGTCTTCCAATCTACAAAGAAGGGATATCTTTCCTTTTATTTAGATCTTCTTTAACTGCTTTCAACAAGGTTTTATAGTTTTAAGTGTACAAGTCTTCCACTTCCTTTGTTAAATTTGTTCATAAGCACTTATTCTTTTGTTCATAGTGTAAGTGGGATTCTTAGTTTCATTTTCAGGATGTTCACTGCTAATGTATGGTAATACAACTCATTTTAATGTGTTGATATTCTATAACAACGACTCTGCTAAACCCATTTACTGGGTCTAAACAGCTTTTTAGAGGCTATCTTCTCCACTTTTGTGGACAGCTTACTCATTTTAGTTGAACCCTTATCCACTAAATGCATGTCATCTGCAAATACATGGTTTTATTTCTTCCTTTCCAACCTGGATACTTCTTATTTCCGTTTCTTTCCTAACCGCCCTGGCTAGAACCGCCACCACACTGATGAAGAGAAGCTGTGAGAATGAACATCTGTTTTATTCCTGACCTTCAGGGAAGCACTGCTTCTTCGGCCAGTTAGTATGATGTTAATTACAGTTTTTTACACATGCCCTTTATCACATGTGAGATGAGATGAAATGATCAATACGATTGATTCCACCAGAGAAGAGTAACAATATGCTACCTCAATTGAATTTTGAGAAACAGGAGGGGTTCTTGGAGGACATAGTAGCTGATAAAGGACCCTAAAGAATGGGGCCGAACTTTAACATGCAGAGAAGAGGGGAAAAACTGTGAGCCAAAAACTATGGATGAGGAATGAAGAGTTTCCCATGAGCTGAGCGTATGTATGAGGAGTAGAAGATACAACTAGCAGGTTAGAATGCCATTCTCAGGAATCTGTCCCTGCTCTGTCCCAATGAGGAGCAACCAAATCATTAAGCAGGAGAAAGGGAATAAGAATATTACTTTGTGGGGGCTTCCCTGGTGGTCCAGTGGTTAAGAATCCGCCTTCCAATGCACGGGATGTGGGTTTGATTCCTGGTCAGGGAACTAAGAACCTACATGCCACTGGGCAACTAAGCACATGCAACTACTAATCCCACGCATTCTGGAGCTTGTGCATCACAGCTAGAGAAGCCCTGGCGCAATGAAGACCCAGTACAGCCAAAAAAAAAAAAGAAAAAAAAAATAGAATATTACTTTTGGAAATGATATGTGCCAATGCTGATAAAGAAGAATAGTGCTAGGGTAAAAATGGGGTCAGGGACAGACACGGTCTAAGCTCCAGTTAATGAGGGTGGAACTAGGAGAGGAAAGAATAAATGAAAGGAATATATATCCTGAAAGTCAAAGCAAGAGTATGGGAAAGGAATGGTAAGGCTTCATTACTGAGCTAATATTAATAAAATTAGTGGAAAAAAAAGAAAATATATTTTTGGCAAAGTTGATGATTTCAGCATTAACATTTTGAGCTAATAATATGTATAAAACAGCTGAAAATCCAGGCTAAATCTTTCAAAAATTGACATTTATGGATAAAGACAATTGAAACCATCAATGTGAATAAAATCAGTGAGACAGAGAACATAAAAGAAAAGAACATAAGAGAGGATATTAAAGATAGTTACTAAGGAGATATATTCACTTGAAGGAAGAAAATCAAGTGAGGATAAAAAAGGAAAGAAAGGTCACCAGAATTATTGAAAGGCTATTTAAATTTTAACCAAGTCAAGTGTGGTAGGCAGAGTAACAGCCCACCATTGACATCAGAGTCTCAATCCTGGGAACCTGTGAATATGTTCGTTTACATGACAAAGGAGAATTAAGATTATTCATTGATTAATCTTGAAATGGGGACATTATTGTGGATTATCTTGTCCTGGCTCCAATATAATCAAGGGTTCTTATAAATAGAAGAGGGAGGCAGAAGTGTCATATTCAGAGAGAGATTTGAAGATGATGCACTGCTAAATCTGTAGAGAAATGAGGCCACAAGCCAAAGTATGAGGTCAGCTTCTAGAAGCTGGGAAAGTCAAGAAAATGGGTTCTCCTCTA
Organism: Hippopotamus amphibius kiboko; assembly: GCF_030028045.1. NCBI lineage: Eukaryota > Metazoa > Chordata > Mammalia > Artiodactyla > Hippopotamidae > Hippopotamus > Hippopotamus amphibius. The sequence goes on along the minus strand of NC_080186.1, from coordinate 171,539,321 downwards.
GAAACTCCAGAAGCGCTGTCCTAGCAACACCTTAATTTCAGCCAAGTGAGATCCATTTTAAACTTCTGATCTCCAGAGCTGTAAGATACTAAATCTGTGTTGTTTTAACCCACGAAGTTGACAGTAATATGTTATAGCAGCAATAGGAAACTAATACACCAAGGAATGATATTTAAGAAGAAATCAAGAATAGCAAACTGCTATCAGGGATTCAAAAGAATAAAGGCAGTTTTACAAAAGCATAAGAAACAGGTGGTAAGGAATTTAAGATTGCTGGTACAAACTAAGCTTTTAGGCAACTGTAGTGAAGAAAGTCAGGAAAAAAAAATATGCTATAGTGAGAGGTGACCAAAGAGATGGAGGCGAGAGCTTTTGTGTTAATATGGTTTAGGATGGCCTTGATTGTAGGTAAAGAGTAAGAGTCAGGAAAGAGAAGAAACACAAGCTAGAAAATGAACTTCTTAATAGCAAGAGTTAGAAGACTCTAGAAAGGTGATGGAATTAAATGTGGAGCTGGAACATTTTACTCTGGAAAGATGGGAAGACACTCCATCAAAGGCAGGGAAAATGGAAAATGAGGGTATAGTAATAGAGGGAATCTGAGGTTGAATTAGTTCATGTCAAACAGCTTCAGTCTTCTCAATAGAATAAAATAGAGTGCAGATGTTACAAAACTTTAATGTGCATAAGAATCACCTGGAAAGCTTATTAAACATGCAGATAATTGACTTCTAGGCAGAAGGTTTTGGTATTCCCCTTCTGCTCCAAACACAGAACAGTGACAGATAACATACAAAAAGAGAAAAAACAAAAAGAGCCAGCTGGTTTCAAAATATAAGATGAACATTTCCTTGGACCAGAAATAGAATTGCTAAGCTGTGAGTACAGCTGAAACCAGGGCTTTGCTGGACTCCTTGCTCAGAAGCTGGCTGTGATGGCCAGGAGGTCAGAATTATCCCTGATGACAATAAGGTGTGATAAATACTGAAGCAGTTGTGCAGGATGACAGGGAATGCAGAGGAGAAATGGGTCAGAAGAGACTTGCACAGGAAAGTGACAGTTAAACTGAGACAGGACAGACAAATAGAAGAGGCTACGAACATGAAGTACAGCATCGTTATCCAAGCAGAGGGCAGAGTGCACAAAGAAAAAGCAGCATAGAGCACCATTTGAGGAACAAGTAAATGTTAATATATCTGAATCACAGAGTGTGTAGAGAGAAAGGAGGCTAGAGAGGTAAGGAGAGGAAGACATGCAGAAACTGTCTCGAGAACAGGAGACTCAGGAGGCATACGATCAAATCTTTGTTCCAGAAAGATCACTGTGGCTGCCATGTGGAAAAAAGATTGAGAAGAACAAAGGGGAAACAGGGAGACCTCAGGGAAAGCGGTCTCAGTAATCCAGAAAAGAGACTGTGGTGATAAAGGCAGAGAGAAGTGGATGAATTCAAACTATATTTAAGATGCAGAATGCATCCAAATTCTTGGTGATAAAATGGCTGTGTTAGGGAAGGGCGGTATTAAGAGCGCTATCCAGATTTATGCCGTGGGCTAGAAAATGGAGAGTTGGGCCAATCACTGAGACAAGGTACTTGAGAAATGCTGGTAAGGTACACATGGAGTGGGTGCAATGGAACTAAAGACTCAGCCTGTGCATGCTGAGGTCTGAGACAACTGGGGGGGGATTCAAAGCATACACGCCTGGTATGAAGTTGCATACAAAGGTGGGAAGCTCAGGAGAGATCTGGGTTACATTTCCGGGAGCCAAATGCATATAGATGTTGCTGATGGTGGTTTCTGTTTGTTTGTTTGTTTTTTTTGGGGGGGAGTGGAATATCAGGTAACATAAGGAATGGGAAAAGTCCACCTAGTAAACTGGTTGAAATTAGTTTCACTTGACTGGTGGGGCTATTCTCTAAATTACAATGGGTTCTAAGGTAAGTCAGAAGAAATAAAGTGGAGAATGACTGTAGATAATCCCAAAGAGTGAGGTGAAAGGAAGGAAAAGAGAGGGCAGTGGCTCAAGGGAAAGATGGAAAGGAAAGAATATTTTTTAGGATCGTGGAAAACACCACGATCCACTGTACATCCAATGTACGGAGGATGAAAGCCTGTTATCTACTATGTAATATCAACATTTTTGTGTTCTTTCAGAGTTTTACTATAGTATGATCATATATACCTTCTTTGTCCCTTTTCCTCTAGTTATTGATCTAAGGAAGTATATTTAAAATACTCTGTGTGATAACATTAATAGGCAGTAAAGGAACCTTTTAAATTAAGAGTTTATTTGTCCACTTAGGCAAAATAATGGAATTTTCTTCTACTACTGTAGCAATGTAATACATGGTTCCTTTTGGCCTGAAATCAATACCGCATCTTTCTGAATCCTAATTTGGAGTAACTTAGGCATGAAGTAATGGCGGCAAGAGGCCATTCCATCATCCTGTTTCAAAGACTGCAACAGTAACTGGAAAGCTATTTCTATTTCAAAATACATAAAAATTTCTGATAACATAGTCAAACAATATGAGTTTAAATTTTTGGTCTGCATCCCCAAATGATATTTCTTGGGAAGTGTAGCTATTTACCAGAGGTGGTTTTTCCTTTTCTTTTTTCTTTTCTTTTTTTATTTACTCAGGGTGGAAATATTTTGTTACCCTTTGTTAGTCCAAGACAAATAAGACCAAATTATTTACAAGCTGCAAAATACTGAAGGCTTAAAAGGATGACGTTGAGCTTCTATAAAAGAATACTTCTAATAAGTGAGTGATGAACTGTTTAAACCATGTCTTCTGGAATCTTTCTTTCTTCCAATTCTTTCTGCCCTCCACAATTACCTTAAAAAATTTTAATATAGGAAAGTTAAATTGAAAGTCTCTTTTAATGTTGAGTAAAACCTACAATTTTAACAATGTAAAAGTCAGGAAATTCCAAAGTTAAATTTACTATAACCATTTGGACTTGGCAAAGATGCAAGCATTTAATATTTTCTGTTCCCATTTTTCTTTTTAAACATCAGTACATTAAGATGTAATCATAAAACCCTCAGGATTTTTAAATGTATTTTGGCATAATGCAGTAGGAACCTTAATTTAAGAAATCTTGATCTTCCATCAATAATTTAATGATGGGCACTTATTTTGTATTTTCTAATAAATGGCATTAAGTAAAAATGTGTCCTACTTTCCATTATAGAATTATCATATAAATATTCATTAGCCTCTGTGCTTTTCATACTTATTGCCATAAAAGGAAATAAATTCAACAGAAATGGTACACTCAGTTACCACAACACGTACTATATGCAATTCTTATAAAGAAAGTGAATCTTTGAATTGTTACAGTTGTATTTTCCTGGGTTTGGTTGATTTCCTTATTCACCTGACAGATTACATTCACATATATCCAGTTTAAATTCAACATGTAACTGGACATACACTGAACTGCACAGACATATCTGTGTACGTGCACAGATTGGGTTGTGCAGGTGTGAGTATGCAGGGCCCGCTCCCAAGGCTCACTCAGCCTGTAAAACAGTTTGATTTGCTCAAGGAGGTGATGGAATTGCATAAATCCAACAACCCATCCACGAGCATTCTCTGTGCCAAGCGGCAAATTCAAAATGGCTGACTGGGAAAACTCACCAAGACTGACTGGACCACACTGGGGTCACACTCTTAACTGGGCTGACAGAGCACGGACACACTCACACAACATATCTGAATGACTCCTTTATGGTATAGGACAGAATTCTTGTTTATCCACAGGAAGTAATCTGGACAACTCTCAAGGACACTGAAGCACTTCAGGAGTCTTCACTGAGACTCAAAGACCTTCATGTTTGAAATTCTCTTTTCTGTAAATCACTCACAGCATCTCTCTGATGATTTAAGCAAAAGTTAAACTTTTTGCCTGTAGACTTAGAACTATAAGTCATGATGTTGGAAATGTTTTCAAATAAGCTGAGAGAATAAATGGCGAGTATTTGAAACCACAAGGGTTCAAGCAGAAAGCAACTTTATTTTTTCTTCCACTGCCATTTTGCACATTTTCTTGTGACCAGTTATTTTGTGACCCTAGGAAATTTCAGGCCGCTCCCTTAGGTTTTCCTATCCCTTTCAGATGAACAAAATGTCCGCTCAAATGCAACAAACCACATAGTTCTAATTTCTCATCCAGTTAAAGCTTCTCCTCCTTCCAGTTTGAGCCTGCTAAGGCTCAGAAGGCCTTCGGCAATGGAAGAGACATGGTTGTCTTTTTTTTTTTCCTTCTATTTTCCTATTCCTTCCTCCCAGGATAGCAGCTATTATAAGTTCTTTCAATGCTGTAGTGGGGAGGAGAGAGGACAGGTACTGGAAACAAAGATTTTACTTGGTTGGTGGAGATGCGATCTCAGAGTTTTCCTTCTCAGTCTCCTTCACTGGTTCTTTCTCATCTCCTGGACCTCTAAGTGGTGAAATGTTCTAGGGCTCAGCCCTTGGATTCTTTTCTATCAAAATGCTCCCTTCACGATCTCATCTATTCTCATGGCTTTAAATATCAGCTATACCGAAGACTCCCAAATTTATATTGTCATCCTCAACCCTGCCTAGAACTTAACCTGTTTATGCAATGACAGATGGCTACCTGAATGTCTAACAGGTGTCTCAAATTAACCATCTAAAGCTGAGGTCATGGTATCTACCCCACCCAACTATGTACCACCCACAGATGTTCTCCATCTCAGTTAATGGCAACTGCGTGATCTCCATTCCAAAAACACTGGAACTACACAATTCTTTTCTTTCCCCAGCTAACAAGTCTCCGTCAACAAATTCTGCTAGTTCAACCTTCAAAACACATGGAATTCAACCACTTTTTAGCACATTTACCAATAAACTCCTGGTCTAATCTATCATCAAATTTTGCTTAGACTATGGCAGTAGCTTTTTAATTGCTCTCTCTCTGCATCCACATTTATTCCCTTATCGTCTTTTAACCACCCAGCAGCCAGAGCTAATCTTTTTAAACGGAGATCAGAATATTTCACTGCTCTGCTCAAAACTCTACGTTGGCTCTCAATCTGAGAACTCAAACTGAAGTCCAAAGTACTCACCTTGGCCTGCAAAGCCCTACAAAAGCTGGCACCAGACTGCATCTCTAAACCTGTCTCTCACTTCTTAGTCAATGTCCTCCTTACCCCTGTGCTCCAGTCACACTGGCCTCTTTAACATTCTCTCCAGCCCTCAGGCATGCCCCTGCTTCAGAGCCACTGGACTGGCTGGTCCCTGTCACGAATCTGCCTCCCCAGACAGCCATGGTTTTCCCCTCACCGCCTTCACACCCTCATTCTCACCCAGCTCTGATTTTCTGATAGCTTTTTCACATCTGATGGACCTAGTATAGATTCTTACTTGTTTATTGTTTGTCCCTTGTTTTTATAATGTAACCTGCATGAGAGAAAGGATTTTTATCTATTTGTTCACTACTCTATCCCCAGGGACTAGCAGTGTGCTAGGAACTCAGTAAATATTTTTCTGAATGAATGATTCTGGCATCAGTGCCCTCTGGGTATAGTGGCTCCAAAGGCTAATACTTTTACTGCTATTTTGGGAAACCTCTCAATACTGAGGTCTCTCACTTCTCACAATGGATCCCATGAATACCTCCTCTATCTGATCACTTGTAACTCTCTCATCAGCCCCAGCCTTCTGACAGTTTATCCCCAGGCTGGGAATCACCCACCCTACAGGAATCCACGTGACAAGAGCCCTTTTCAAAACCACCAACCCATCTACTTTCTGTGGGGTCCTCACCTGGGAGGTGGAAAACTCATGTATCCTTTGCCTTTCAAACTCTGGTTTCAGTTTGAGACTCAAACTCAGAGTTTGAGACTCTTGAGATCTGAGTTTGGCTCCACTTCTTTTGTTCCTCCTCTCACACTGAGTTCATGGGCAATACTTTCCAGAAAAGATCCTCACTAATCTTCTCTTCAACCTCTTTAAGGATTCTCTCTTTTTACACAGCCCGGAGGTGGTGAAGGCAGAAACAATCTTCTCTTTTCTCCCTCATCTCACTCCTATTGTTCACAAGTTATGCAAATGATAGACAGTAGTTACACATAATATAGCAATATTCCTTAAAGAACACCACAATGGAACTGTAATTAACTTCTTAAAGAGGAGCATGTTCTAGAATACATTTTACTCATGAGACCCACACACTTTCTTGATTCCAGACAGATATATTAATACTTTGATTAACCAGCCACTACAAACAGAGTGTCCACACTAGTATACAGGATTTATATAAAATGCAACATTTTACTTTTTGGAAAAAAAAATCAAAATAAACAATCTTCCATCTTGAAGCAACAGGGAATGTTTTTAAATGTAAAATCAAGTTTCAAACAAATGCCAGAATGTTATAATTCCTGTTTTTCTTTGTTAATTATAAAAAATACTTTTTCTATTATGGTAAATTAAGGAAAAATATTCCATGTGGGAGGAAAAATTATGATAATCTAATTTGTGAATAGCTGTATTCTATGAGTTTGTTAAGCAGAATTAATTTTCTAAGCCGACAACTAAATATTCACAATGCGGTTTTACTAGAGTATTAGATGAAAAATTTTTAGCAAACTTCAAGTGTTTTCTATTACAAAATATCTTCAATGGCTTCAAATTTGTTGCACTTGGAACCCAACAAAACAAGAAAGCAATCTTTGATATTTCTTCCCAATAGCATTGAAAGCATTTTCTAATATCCCTTCATGTTAAAGCAGAGCTTATTTTATGTATACGCATATGGCAGCAGTTTTAGAAAAAGTTTGCTTCCATTTTTGTTCAAAAAATTTTATTTTAACAATAAAATAAAACACTGACTGCAAGAGCACACACATCCCTTCTTTTTGGGTGTTGTGTTGATTCACAGGCCACATACAGGTAGATGCTTAAGAGCAGAGTGACCTGGAACGATGGTAATGATGTCGACAGAAATTTTCTTTCTTCTCATTTTAGGAATGACCTGACCAGGTTTCCAATTACAGTCTAGGTGACAGCAGAGAAGAACAGAAAAAGAGCAATACTATAGAAAGGGTGGGAAGGACAGGAGATGATAACTGGAGATGAGAGAGACCTAGAAAGAGAGATAACAGCAGCCCATTCCTTTCCCTTTGGAACTCTCTGGCAAACATAATGGTGACCCTGAGTTCCAGTTTGGAGAACACCTATTTCTGGAAGTAAAATATGCTTAATAATAATAATAATAATAATAATAATAATAACTATAATGATGATAAATCTTACAATGTCATTTCTAAAATTCTACTCATTGAAAATCACATCTCCATACCTAATGCTACATTCTTGAATCATTTATATTACCTTTTACATAATATACTTCTACATATATACTCATTTTAAAAATTTAGATGAGAGGATTTTTAGGGCACTGAGAATAGCCTTTATGATACTGTAATGATGGATACATGCCAATTTTCATTTGTCCAAATCCACAGAATGTGCAATACCAAGAGTGAACTCTAAGGTAAACTATAGACTTTGGGTGATTATGATACATCAATATCAGTTCATCAGGGTAACAAAGGTACCACTCTGGTAGGGGATACTGATAACGGAGGAAGCTCCGCATGTGCAGGGTCAGGAGCTATAGGAGAAATCTCTGTACCTGCTTCTCAATTTTGCTATGAGCCTAAAACCACTCTAAAATATAAAGTCTTTACCAAAAATTTTAATATGAACTTTGCTATAATCAATAATACTTTCAGGAATAACATTCATAAACACATAGTTTTGATGCATCAGTATGTTTTTTTCCCTAAGACAATTTAACAGATTATAACTATTAAAATAAAACTTGTTTGTCCATGACCCCCCTAAAATCATCTAGCCAGTCACGAAGAAAACAGCTCTAAAATTAGGTAAAGGGAAGACAGTCTGAAATAGGGCAAGAATAGTGAAAATCATGTTAAGTCAAGAACACGGGTTGGCAAGTGGCAGCCTATCGCCTGTCTTTGCAAGTAAAGTTTTATTAAAACGCAGCCACACTCATCTATGTATTTAATGTCTGTGGCTGCCTCTGCACTAAGGTGGCAGAGCTGCACATCTGCAACAGAAAGTGACTTCCAACCCCAATAATATTTATTAGCTGGCCCTTTTCAGAGAAAGTTTGTCGACCCATGACCTAGAAGGACTCTGCACTCGGAGTGCCTGGAGTTTGCTTTAATTTATAGAAATGAAACCGGAAATCATAAGCATTTGGGTGAGGTTTATGCGACAATGAAAGTTCATAAGGTCATCTGGGAAACCACTCTCAAACAGAAGGCCCACTCCCTGTAACAGAAGGTTGGAAAATGAAAGTCAACACAAAGTTTTAAGTTAAACTGAAATGTTAAAGTATATATCACTTCTATTATCTTTTCATTTTTTATTAACTAGCAAATAATACTGGTTTTGCTGGATAAGAAAGTCTTCACCATAATCTCTAATACATATAAGAACAAAATGAAAAGTTGTTTACTTCTCTGTGATATGAAGTATTATGATATTCTACCACAAATGGGAAGAACGGAAATTGTGATTTATAGTCACATACTCCTGCTTGCATTTCCAAGAATTTGGAAGTTGTAATCCAAAGCTGAAAAATATGTTTATGCTTCAGATTAGCATCAGCTATAGCTAGTTAAATCAAGCCGTGCTAAATTTAGTATGATGGTGGACAGCTGTTGGTAAACATTACCCTAACTGTCTTCTGCCAATCACCAGAATTCAGTCATGCTAGATCATGCAAACTCGCAACTTTGCCTTGCATTTCTCCTGTGTGCATTGCTGCTGGATTGGGACAAAAATATACCTCAGACAGCTTTCCTAGTTAAACTGAAAAAGACATGCTAACATGTGAAACATGAAACCACCACCCATTAGGCAAACCAAAGCTTACACAAAAACCAAAATAACTCATCTAATATCCATATGATGACACTGAAAGAAACTTGCTTATACTATAACTAAGTTTATTTGTTTACTTTAAATTTTGTGTCCTTGAAATAAGAGCTGCTTAAAATAGGCGTCTTCTGGAAGTAAGTAAAACAACAAGTTCTTGGAGAAACAATTTACTTGACCTTTTGACCAATACAGTAGGTGACTATAGTTAAAATTTTCAAAATCATTCATATTATCCTTAATATAATTAATGCAATTAATTGTACTAAAATCTAGCAAAGGCGGAGTATACATGAGAAACTTACACTGAAAGATGAAAGGATCATATTTAAGAAAAAGAGAGATTCCTAATTTGGGACTAAGAAAGAAACATAGCTCAAGCATTATCACAGCTTTGTTTATTTATATCTTGACTATAATAGAAACCTCTAAAATTAATCAGCAGCCCATAAAAATTTTCACTAGTCCTTCATACATTTTTCCATGCCTCGGTGGTGAATGAAGCATATACAGGGTCAGTAACTGACAACACTTGTAGGAAATGCAGTCATGGATCAAGGTACTGTATTTCAAATTTTGTTAAATTTTTACTGACTACAGCAGGATATTTCTTTACGGTAGACTAATTTCCTTCAGGCACTGAGCCATGGTAATTTGTGAGAGAGCTTTTCTTTCTTTCTCTCTTTCAATAGAAGCTAAAGACATATATCGAGAATATTATAAAACCAGCATTTTGTTTGTCGTATTTGGTCTACATTATTGCTTTTACATTTCCACTATAAAACAGCAATGATTTAGTAAGTAAAATGAAGAAATAAGGGAGTATATTTGAGTTTACATCTTTTTTTTCCTGATGTCAAAGTTCAAAATGTCCATCTGATCCTTTCATTCCAGGGTAGAATAGATTTTTGTATCACTGACACACACTTAATTTTGTGTCTCTGAGAAAGATGTTTTGGAGGCTCTCAATTTTTCCAGTGATCTTCAGCAGAAAGTGAACTGTAAGAATCATTTAAATTACTTTACCATTTTTTTTTTAATTTTTTTTTAAAAGGGATTTAAATATACAGTGGCACGAGGGAAACAACAATGGTTCCCACCATTTGAGAGAATTTCCCTGAATCCACTAAAATGCAATTTCCTGACCATTGTGTTATGCTAAATAAATCAAAGTCCTCTGGGTCTCAAATGCCCATTTCTATAATTTCGGTGAAACTGGGGCTGGAGGAGTAAAAACAGTCAGGAATTAATGGATAATCTTAAATCCCCAGTTCCATGTTCCTTCATCACGATGATGGATTTGAGTCCGTTTCATTGTTTGTTCATTGTTTGTTAATACTTTGGTCAAAGTGGGCAAATATATGCTCTAGTAGGTCAATTTTGTTTCATTTAAGATTAAAAGTTTGTTTATAGGAAACTGTACTACAAGTAATAACTGAAATGTTGTATTAAGAACTCTTTTACAATTATTTTTTTAAGATCTCAAGTCATACAGTTTATTGACTCTTTTATAATTAAATTGTCTGTGCTATGTATCCCTGCCTTCTTTCACAAAGACCTAAAAAGGCCAAATGCTTTCTTTATCTTATATAATGCTCACAAAAACCTTATGCAGAAAAGACCATTATTGTATCCACTGTAAAAATAAAGGCATTGATTTGCTTGAGATCACACAATCTCCACATGCAGCTGGAGCACAGACCCTCAAACTTGGGCCCCAAATCTTGGACTACTGGCCCCTATGCTCTCTTCTCTCTCATTTATTTTCTGAATTGTACTTGAAACTTAAATTGTCATTTAAGTCATTAAACACTGCAATAACCATTAATAATAATAATAAATGAAATATCTCCATAGGTATAATAAAACTATCTAAAAAAAGGAAGAAAAATATAGAATACCAGATACAAAGTGTGGTTGAAGGGGGCACCATGATAGATACGGATTATCAGCCTGGCCCTGGCTTTTGTTTTTGGAAGTTTCATGGGTGCTTATTACATTACTTACAGCAACTAAATAAAGCAGGCTATGGCACCGAGACACTGAGAGGACCCTTGGACACAGGATCTGAGATGACACTGACACTTGGAGGTAGCATCATGGTCCCACATTAGTATGAGGATACAGAAGAGCCAGGCAATAAATGAAGTCTTGGACCAGGTTCAGGTCACAGTGGGTCTATTGAGTGCTCACAGTGGGTCTACTGAGTCTATTGAGTGCATCAAGTATTCATTTCCCAAGGCCCCAAATGTATAATTAGCCTGAACACACCTATTAGTTGGCACAGCTGACACAGACACAGGTGTGTAGGGCAAGAGCTATCACAGTGGGGAAGGCCAAGTGGAAGCCTCTGAAATTGCTCTACACCTTAAGCTAAGATAGTGAATCAAAGAAAAAAAAGAAAGCAGGGTTTGGGTGGAATAATAATGAGATTATGCCATGAAACAAATACTGTGATGAATACAATTCAGAGTAGAGAAAGGGAACACTAGATAGAGTTATACACATAGATATGTAGATACAGAGATAGAAAGATGTGTGTGTATGTGTGTGTAGAGAAAGAGAGAAGAAACCCTGAAATAAACAAATGCAATCATCATAAAGTAGAGACAGATTAACCTGTTTCTTACTTTAAAGCCCTTATCCACCTATTTGCACAGGAGCAGCCTGTGTTTTGACTTCTACATCAGTTGTGATTTCACTGGGCCATGAAGCTCATTTGCAGTTAATGACCAGGATTTTACCAGCTTTTTGTTTAAAGATGATTTAAGGATATCTTTCTTCACACTACAACTACCACATACACCCTTTAAAATAATACTCACATTTTTGCCAAAAGCAAATTATAATCAGCTTCACTGTCATTATCACCCTGACCTCTTCCTCTTTCACAAATAATTTCTTTAGACCTCTGCTATTGACTCCCTTCTGTGAATAAAGACAGAATTAGTTCAGTCCCACTTTTCCCTACTCTTGTCCTCCTTCACCCGCAATTTCAATCCTAAAGTCATAAAGAACGGGTTATTTTAGCACAGTGGTACAGAATAAATTTTCATCTTAATAAATAGAAAATATAGCAGAAACTTCACAGTCAGTGCCAGGATCACTGAAATGGGTCTAACTTTGGCCTTGCTGGATCACAGGGCAAAATCACAGACTGCAGTGAGCCATCAAGTACCCCTGCTGCTATTGCTTCTCCATGAGTTTTCCCCTATTAATGCAGTCCATGGGTTGGAGTGTATGCTGCCTGGTCACCTACCTTTACTTGCTGAGAGTGGAAGCGCTGGAATGAATGTGGCTCCAAGGCTTCCTACCCATTAAACTGTGCAAAAGTTACTTAGACTTTGTGCTTCAGTTTCTTCTTCTGCAAAGTCGGTTAATAATAGCAACCAACCTCACAGTACTGTATTATGATTTAATAAGAAAACCCATGTAAAGTGGTTTAAGTACAGTTAACAATATGTTAACTGCTCCATAAATATTAGCTTTTATTAATATGTTATTTTGGTGCACATTACCTGTGGGCAGACTCAGACAAAAAATTACTTAAAATGCACAATAAAAAGTGCTGTGATAGAGGAATACCTTATCTGTTGTGAGAGCAGAAAGTAGATTTGAGTTTAGCAGTGTGGGCTTTCTTACTTAAGGGAGAGGGAATTTATATTTTAACTATAGTGTTGCGAATTTCTTAAGAAGATTTAAAAGACAGTTTTGTGTTTTTAAAATTAATGACCTAAAATGTTTTCCAATATTTACAATCCCCTTACTTGAACCTCAATTTTTAATATGTAGTTTTCTTTTGGGGAAATAGCCAATGAATTTATTTATTATATATTTTAAAGTTAATACACTTTTGGTAATATAAGCAAAAGTAAGTACTATTCAGTTTAGCACAGACATTTATCTTCCATGGTTTACCAAAGCAGAGTTGGAGCAGCAGCTAACAATACTCTGCCAACAACTTTCATGAGTTTCATGAGCACAAATAAATACATTTGTTGTCACAAATCCCAAACAACTAAACGCTGTGGTAATGAAACAAAGCTGAAGACTCTTCTGAATAAACTGCAAACGACTATTTGACATGTAAAAGGCCATTGAAGGGAAACTTATCAATACAATAATGCTATTTTCCTGCCTTCCATTTAAGCCAGGAAAGAATAACTAGCTCAAGGAATGTCAGAGAGGGTATAGTCTGGCAGGGGGATCATGCAAGGACATCTGGTACCTACTTGTGCTTTTATTCAAGTGGACTGAAGTTCAAAATAATATTTTATTATAAAAAGGAAAATGTGGACAGTCTTCCGATATACCATTTCATATTATATTGATATGTTCTGCTTTTTCTTCATTTAAATTAAACAGACATTTAGATGAATGAATCTTTGAAAAGAGTAAATAATTGAAACAACTTTCTTTTTGGATGTAAATAAATAGTTTACTCCACCAAAGAGTCATTTTGCCCACTGTATGACAGAATTAGGAAAAGATTTTGTAGCCAAACTGGCCCAGGAGAAATAAGACATGACTTTAGTAGACATGAGAGGTTTTACTGAATCCGGGATACTAACTCAGTGATGGGGGAAAATATTCTTTTACACACACACACACACACACACACACACACACAGAAAGAGAGAGAGAGAGAGAGAGAGAGAGAGAGAGAGGGAGAGAGATAAAGAGAGAGAGACAGAGACAGAGACAGAGACAGAGAGAGAAACATATTCCTTTCTGCTTTGGGCTCAGGTTAACTGCTCGGACACTAGCCTATATCTGAACATAAGAAAAAAAATAATCCCACAAGAGAATCCACCCGACTAATGACATGAAACAAAACAAACCTCAATGACAGATATCGAGTCACAGGTTTCAAACATTAAATTAGGAGATGAATGCTCCCTCACCATTTTTTTTTCATTTTAGTATAAACTATATATGTTCAAACTCAAACTTCTAGTAGAACATGCCTTTTAGGATAAGATTTTAGTTAAGAAGATATCCCAATGAACAAGCAGAAGACAGTTCTTTCTTTTAAATAGACAGCGAAGGTCCCTGATCTCAGAAGCATTACCTGCAGGTGACCAGAGAGACAATGACACAAAAATATAAAAATGCTAAACTGCACTTAATGTTTATGCTCTTGGTCTTCAAATTACAACCAAAGTAAAATAAGATTAGTAGGAAAGTTCAAAAAAAAAGCCAGATGAAGGAAAATTTCCCATGACGAAGATCGTTGGCCTCTTTCCAAATACAGTTTCAACTTTGGCTCCATATTTTCTTTTCTTTTGGACATTCAACCCAAGTAAAAGAACCTAACTAATTATATACCCTGATCCCAATTAATCAATGTAGCTTACAATATATCAGGAACTGTTCCAGACTCTGTGATATAGCATCAAACAAGATAGAGTTTTTGTCCTCAATGATCTTACTCAAGTGTTGAAGTGAGATGGCCAATAAACAAATACAATACAAAAAAATCAACAACACGATTTTTCAAAGTTATTAAGCTGACTTTGCAGTTTCTTGTTAATGCTACCACCACTCCCCTAATGACAGATCCAAAGCTCTGGAGTTACCTTTCTTATTTCTGAACAGACCTAGTAACTTACAGACTGAAAAAAGATTTCTTTGGAGAATTTCACTGCCATATGAACAGAAATATAAAATGTGCTATAATAGAAATAGGGAGGGCATCATTTGAAACTAAATCTTTTAGTCCTACTCTATTTTATATTCATTGTAATTCACAGAAAAAATTAAAATATCTTACCTTTGACAGTTGGTCAAAAGTAATTGCTATCATATTTTTATTTAGAACAAACACTAACTTAAATTTATGGCAACACTTTTACATTGATACTATATAAACTACATGTAAACTGACTACAATTCAAAACCCGTAACTGAGTGTAGCAACAGTTTACAATCTTTCCAGATATATTACGCCATCAATTATACTAAATAATTTTATGTAAGGAAATATCACTTGATCTTTTACATAAAGAAGTAGTACAACCCAAAGAAAATTGATAATAGTCACTTTTAAGACCTATCCAAATAAACATGACTTAGACACAAAGTAGAGGCTTCATAAAACCTTTCGTTTTCAAATTCTAACCACCACTTCTTCCAATTCTGCTATTCCCCACCAATCCCAAACATTAAATCACATAATTTTTTCTGGGCATTGGTTAAATGGATTTGGCTGCCTGGGCAGGAAATAAGGAAAGAGACGACTGGATTCAGGGCTCTGGGTGGTGCCTACATTACATCAATAGCCCCCTTTCCTAAAGAACACAGACAAGTGCAAATAAAGAGTTGCACTGTCTTTCATAGCCAAACTCTGTCTTGGCTCTATATGTTGTTTTGATGAAACGTGATGTAGAAAAGGCTCATTCCATTTTCAACTAAGAAGTAATACATTGTTGGATGATTAATGGAAATGTCACAACCACTCTCATCAGTCAGTGGTTGTGCCTTCTCACCTATAATGAAATACTCTCTTTGTTCCTAAGTCTACCACCCTTGGATCTAGTTTGTACATGATTCCAGAAGTAAAAAAAGTTAAGGGGAGTGATAAAAGGTTGAGAAATGGAATCAACCCAAAAAAAGCCAGGAGGGAAAATACGAAAAGTAGCAAAGGAAATAGAAGTACAACCCAGACTTCCTGCAGATCCCTGACTCTCTAGTCCAATTCCTTGCGTACTCATACTCTACTTCTTGTCTAGTGAAATAGTTCCTATTCCTGTTTGTCCTCTATAATTAAACTGTAGATTTTACTTTTCCCACTTTTTTGTGTCCAGAGAGGGACACAATTTTTATAACTAAGCAACAAAAAATAACCCCGAATACTGGTTTTTTGGCAAGGGAAAAAAACACAAGACTTAATTAGATATACCAAAAGATGATTTTTAGTTATTGAAGGTAAATGGTCTTGGTCTAAATTAACTTATGATAATTTTTTTTCACAGGAAGTAACTATGATACATGTTTGGCACTACTGAACCCAAAAAATGCTCCCAGTTAAGATGCTCGTAGACACATGGAATAAATTCAGATTACTAAATTTTCTATGTATATTTTTCCACCTCAAATAAGCTGGACTGGCAAAAACAAATCTCTAGGATAATTTTTTTTGAATTTTGAGTAGATGAGCACACTTATATAACAAAAATGAGAAAAGATATACTCTTATTTTTAGAAAATGATTTGCGATAAACTGATCTAAGTAATACAATAACTAAAAAGATAAACATTATACTCCAATACTACTAAGCCTCCATATTCATTAAAGCTAGACACACCTAGCGGCTTCTTGAATTTCATAATTTTGATAATGCTTTCAATCATAGATAAATATAACGAGTGAATTTATTCTATTTGAGGAATACTGATAGAATTTACACTTCAATATTATAATCCCGAACTCATATTCCAGAAAATTATTAGGTTTTTAATATCTACATTTGATTAAGCTATTCTTTCACAAATTACCTGTTGTGGTAATTTCCAAATCCTCCTGAGTCAATTATGCTTCTATTTTATTGGGTGGCCAGTCAAGCAACAATATTCAATACAAAAATTAAAATATTTATTTTATAATATATGACAGCGTACCAACTTCTAATGCATCATTCTACACATGACACTATATTTCACTTAAACTTATCTTTACCTCATTTTAATGTCTGATATAATTTTATAAGTGAAATAGAAAACTACTTTAATAAGGAAAAAATATAAATGGCTGGATTACTCCCCTTCTCACTATAACATAGAAACTGAGATAACAAACCAGATGCAAAACGATCACTGGCTCTTTTTCCAAATCAAACCCATTATATACACAAACTACTACAAAACTACTCTAAGGTTATTCCTTCACTTTCATATTAAAATAATTATAATTGTGATTAAAATATTCCAAAACTCAAAATGAAGTCATGTTTTTCTTGGATTCAGAGTCAACAATTAGACATGTCCCTCAAAACAGAGACACTCACCTTCACATTTCTGAGTAGTTTCACTCTGCTTGTGACCAGCAGGACATTTGCATTCAAAAGAGCCCACTGTATTGATGCAGTTTCCTCCCTGGCATATCCCAGGAATAGCCTGGCATTCATCAACATCTGTAAGAAGAAAGTATTTTGAACATAGATATCACTGCTTTTCAGAATACCTATGTCTATCTACATATACATATTTCTTCAACGCACAAAAGATATTCACTTGTTCTCAAGAGAACGGTGTAAGGAGAGTCAGGATCCCTTTTATGCATATCTTTTAATGTATGTAAGTGGTATATGTTAAAGATCTCATTTTGTTTCTTGCTTTTTTTTCTTTTAGAATTTTGTTTCTAAAATCCATCCATATTGTTATGTGGGAAACCAATGCCTTGCTCTGATTTGCTGCAGAATACTTCTTAGTGTGTCCTCTCTCCCAGTGATGGGCATTCAGGCATCCTCCAACTTCTCACCACCGCAGGTAAACGAAGAGTTAATAAGAATAGACCTACATCTATTAAAGTAATTTAATTCATAGCTTAAAACCTTTGCCTAAAGAAAACTTCAGGTCTAGGTGGCTTTGCTGTTAAATTCTTTCAAACATTTAAGAAAGAAACAATACAATTTGTACACAAATTCATACAGAAAAGACACTGCGCAAACCATTTTATTAAGTTGGCAACACGCTGAAATCAAAGCCAGACAAAGACATCATAAGCAGGAAAACAAGAGAAGAATATCTTTTTGGAATAGGCACACAAAAATTATTAGCAAGTCAACTTTAGCAATATATAAAAAAGTTAATATATCACGACTGAGTGCAGTTTGTCCCGAAACTTAAGGTTATATCAACATTCAAGCATAAATCAATTCATCACATTAACAGATTAAGGAAGAGAAAATATATGAGTATATCATAGATTTAAAAAAGCAGGTTTAAAGTTCAGCACTCTTTCATGATTTTAAGAATCTCAGTAAACCAGAAATACAAGGGAATGTCCTCAACTTGATAAAGGGCCTGTACAAAAAAAACTACAGCTAAAACACTATAGGAGATTTGGAAAAATTCTTTTATTTAGAGTTTCTGAATCTTTCATTTTACATCTATGTAAATTTGCCTTAATTTCTCTTTGTGTAAAAGGTAATTCAGTATATTGTTATGATGAACACTGTATATGACAGGAAATATAATACATAAGCTTATGCAATTTTACTTTATCTATTCAAATTGGACAGGCCAACATAACAGATTTATTAATATTACATCTTTAGTTATATAATAATATATACTCATTGTAACAAACATTAAAGATGCAGAAAAATAGAAAATTAAAGAGAAAACCATTGATATAAGTTAGTCGTCTGTTCTTTTAGATTTATTCATACACAAATTCAGAGTGGTGGTCCATTTATTTCACAAGAATAAGATGACACTATATGTATTGTTCTGCATCTTGCTTTCTTTCCATTAAAAAATTTTGTTGATACATTTCTATGTCAGTATATATTGATTCCAAGTTTGGTGTATCTCAGTGTGTAAATTAGGGAACTTAAGCCTACAAAAGAGCTTAGCATCCTTATTATTTCTTCCTCACTTTAACTATCTGTCTGTAAAACTAATTATAATAGTCTAAAGTATTTTTATCCTGAAATTGAAGTAGGTATCACTGTCTTATTAAAGTATATCTGATCCAAACAAAAAGAAACTAAAATGAAATATATGACAAGAAGTTTACATCCAGAACAGTTTAATTTACAACATTTCAAACTGCATTATTTTAAAAATGTACTACATTTCCACCCTCATTACAGTGTGATATAAAACATCCTTAGAAACCCCTTTTCCTGGTAGATAAATCAGAGAAAGAATATCTCGATATAAGCTAAAAAATGAGGCCAAACTTATAAATCCCTTAATATTATTCATAAAAACTTTGACTACATATTTAGTAGATTCAGTAATTTTTCAAAGGAAAAAGCACTCTGACTTTACAGGGTTTATTTGGTAATTGCCTGAAAAGTACTTTCCTAGAAAAAATAAATAAAACTTTTATTTTTGAAATATCCTAGAGTACGCAGCTATACAGAATTAATTTCCTTTAGGTAGATCAAGTTATTCACTAAAGTAAAAAAGAAAATTTTAAAGAAATCTTATAGAAATAATCCATATGAATCTAGAAGCACACATGAGTATTCCCTATAAAAACAGAAGAAGCAAGCCTCAGACGTCCAAATTATGCAAGTTTCTGCATCTTCCAAGTGCTAGCATAAGGAACTACTAATGTCTGATTAGTTTTCCACTGTCCAAATTATACAGATGTATTTCTGTTCCTCCCTTCAATTCAGGCACAAACATTATTTCTTTAAATGTCGGATAACTTCAAATCACATGTAAGGATTTTACATAATAAAATTAAATATTTTAAAACCTAAACCTTATATCACTCCAGTCTATGTCTACTAAGGTTATAAATAATGTAGCAAAGCAATAGTAATTCTAGTTTAAGAACTCATTTATTCTCCAATTTCTCCAAATAAACTTGCCCTAAGAGATTAAACTGATTTTATTATATAAATTAGTATTAGATGGTATATTATTTTCAGTTGATACTAAAATGTGAAAAAATATGTGCCAGTGCTACAGGCATATAAAAATGGTTCATTTAATTTATATCTGTGGGAACTAAGGACCAATTCCTCTTACTGTATTAATGGTGCATGGTTTTTTAACTTGGCCTGTCCCCAAATTAGATCCATTTTTTAAATATAAGTTTTTATTCTACATTCCATAGATATTCATACACAGTACTTATATTTCTACAAAAACAAATGACAGTCTTTAAGTACAGCAATTGAAGAACAGATCTGTCTCTACCTGGAGCCTAAGACATACAGGGTGTCTTGGCAACTGTTCAACGTGGTTTGATTCGGTCAGAATACCTATTCATGTATTCACAAAATTCCATTGTTGACTAAATGATCACCCCAACAAGCAAATACTGGTAACTTACTACCTGTAGGACTCTGAACTAAAAAGGACAGAGCATGGTTCTGTCTCAACCTTCCTTACCTCAACAAATGTCATCATCGTTTATCCCAATGTCAATGTCAAAAACCTAAGAGATAAACTCGGCATCCTCTCACCTATCTCACTTCATTCCATCACTAACAAGTGCTTACTTCCCAAATATATCTCAGATCTTGGCCCTCTGCCTTTATTCTGGTCTCAACCTCCATCATATATCACCTGTTCTGTTGCAGGAAACTTCTGTTTTTTTTTTTTTTTTTTTTGCTTTCACTCTGGCCCCCAAAGAGTTGATTCTTTACAGAGAAACTGAAGTACTTTTATTTACATATACATAAATCAAAGCCCGAAGTCTGTAGACATTGCCACACTGTTTTCTGGTAGGAGTTGCTCCACAGAAATTTGAAACTGTTTAGGATATTCCCTTTAAAAAAGACACCTGCTTATTCTGTCTCCTTGTGCCCACAAGATTCTCTTTATCCTCTCTTTCTTACTGAACTTCTGTGCCTTCCAATCTGCAAACTGAAGCTTTAATCTATTTTAGAAATTTTTCAATATTATCTTTATGCATTTTTTTCAGTTTCTTTCTTCAGCTTTCTTTACAGCCTTTCTGCTGACTTCACTACCTTTCTGTTTCTTTACATGACAATCATTATTCATTTTCCTCTGACATTTTGATTTGTGATTTCCTCAAGCTTAACCTTTGTCACTGATTTTTTTTCAGTTTTATGTATTTTTATATGCGTATATGTAATATTTGCCTTTCATTAGGTAAAGT
The DNA here is from genome assembly GCF_030028045.1 of Hippopotamus amphibius kiboko. NCBI lineage: Eukaryota > Metazoa > Chordata > Mammalia > Artiodactyla > Hippopotamidae > Hippopotamus > Hippopotamus amphibius. Next base: position 171,518,568 of record NC_080186.1, on the reverse strand, counting down.
TTCAAATCCTTCTTCAGTTTCTTTCTTGAGTACTATCAATGCACTATGTATCTCATTGTCTTTACTGAACTCTTAAAATCCTTCTTTGAGCACCTGTTAAGAGAAGAACCATATTATTTTTCATTTCCTTGAGATAAAAGAGTATATGAGTTTTGTGTTTATTTAGGTAATTCTTCCAGGAAGCATGTTCCTCCACTGCCTTTTCCTTATTTCTCTCGCTTCTTTCAGTTTATCTTATGTAAGCCTTTTTTCTTCAGTATTCATCTTTAAATGGGGCCATTTCCTGCTGAAGCAAGAGTGAAGAGAGCCAAGAAGAAAGAGGTTGATTTGAAAACTTCTATAGGGACTACTGCAGCATCTTGCCAAACTCTCTCCACTTTCTTTTCCTCCTAGGTATTGATTTTAAATTTTCAGGCAGTGGTGTGGCTCCCACCTTCAGCCCTTTCACATACAGACGCTCTGAGATGCTCGCTCATGGTCCCGATAGCCTCTTTTCCTTCCCCTTTCTTTAAGGAGCTGGGAAGGGAAGGCGAGGTAGAGCATATTAGAAATGGCTTGCCACCAAAGACTTTCCTTCCATATCTCTTCAGTTACTCTGAGGGCCTGCAGCAGAATCCATCTCTTATGGGGATACCCTCCTCCTTGCCAGTAGAACGTCCACAACCACTCAACAGCCTTTCAGGATGCTAATGCTCACTGCAAACATGTAGAAGGTTCTCCCTCTCCCCGTGACATCCCAGCAACTGCCATGTGTCCATCACTGTTCTTAAATGGGGTTGCAGAGTTTTATTTTAGAATGCCTTGTTCTCTATTATTCCTTTTCTTATTAGTTTTTGTTGAGTTAGAAGAAGGGCAATATCCTGCTATTTTAAATACGGGTTTCTATAATCAACTATGTTTTAGGTAAACTTTTTGGACTGTGTAGACATGGCTTGTGTTCACACAGTGTGAACTACAGTTAAACTCTGTAACTATCTGGTTAACTTGGTCATTGCAGACAGCCAAGATAAATTGGTGTTTAATAATTTATACTGATCAGATGAACCAAGTCTCCTTTTCATTTTGTGCTATACTGAAGGCCTGGAAATAACATTCTACTGAGAGCATCTTCCTCTCAGTCTACAACTGAGCACCTAGCCATGTCTGCCTGGCTTCAGATAAGATTCAATTTCTCTACATGATTCATGTGTAGTCTGAGTAAAGGAATTAAATATCTCTGAATACTAATCCCATTTGAAAAGAGCATGCATGAGTACTTGTTTTACAGGGACTGACTCAGGGTCTGCACTGCTCTGTCTTGTGTCCTAGCTAGGTCCTGACTCTGTCACATACGTCAGAACTTCCATGCCTCTCACGCTGCCTGGAATGGAGCAGAGACCCAGCATCAGTGTATTACTATTGTCTATAATAAAGCAAAAGATGGGTTTAAATAAGCAAATTTCTTCTGCCATGTTTCCAGTTCTGAAATGTCTGGAGTAGTTTAAAAGCCTAATTTCTAAAAATCAAGTAACATAAATTAAACATTATACAAATTTTAATATATTTTTAAAATGTTTAAATATACACTATTTGAAAATCTAAAAGACCCAAAGTCAAGTACTAATCTTAAATAAAATACCCTTCTAATTAGAGTGAATTTGTAAGACAGTAAAGATTTAAAAAGAAGAACCTATTCGTAAAAAAAAATAATTCAACATAGGCATGTGACAGTTTATGACATATTTACTTAAACTTTGTAAATATTCTTGGAAAAGAGCGTAATGCCACTTTTTATACCTTTAATTCACTCATTTTATGATAGCTTAAATTTTAAGGCCTATGTGAGCCATTACTTTGGTCCTTTAATTTTTAATAAAATGAAGAATGTACAAGACTAAATGTGGATTAGACTTAGACATAAGGGCTAGAACTGAAATGTTCTTAATATGAAAGAAGTCAAGAATCATTATGATTGACCTCATAGCATCCTGGGAAGGTATACTCTTCTGACACTGCTTATTTATGTCCAGAAAGTCACGAAAGCAACAGTGAAAAGTAAAAAAAAATTACTACTTTCCGTACAGCTTAATTTTTTTAAAGTATCATCTTAATTTTCTGTTGGCCCTCATTTTTCACAGTTATTTTGTTTACTGCAAGATCTTATTTCAACACCTCCTAAGCCATAGATAAAGTAATTCACTAATTACATCAGCTACAGGATAATATTATGTTTAGAATTTCAGAAATGTCCTCCCTTGGCTACTATAAGCCATGTCTGAAAACCAGTACTAAGCTATTGAGTTGAACAACTGTTATTAAATCAGTGGCAAAGGTTACCTTTTTCGATAGGAGATAGTTTGGATAAATACTAAAACTATTTCAAATTCCCATGGAGTCTCCACCAATAGTTAAACTTCCGTTCCCGTAACTAAGAAATGCCCGAGAGAATGATAGCAATTTTCTCTTTATCCTTCTGTTTTGTTAAAAACTAATAATAATAAAAAAAAATCACAACAAAGAGTAATGAAAAGCTACAGAATAAGGTCCCATGTACACACTGTAAGAAGGCAGGGTTTATGAGGATCTTCTTTTTCCAATCAGGGATCGTTCAAAGTGGTGGATTCTGTTGTAAATCATACTGGAAACAGACAGGTTTAGAGTAGCAAAATTTCACCCTAATTCAGAAGATCAGAACATGAAATGAACAGAAAAATCTGATAGGGGTTAAGGAAGGATAAAAGGAACAGAGAAAGAAAAATACATACTTTAGGCCCACTTTATGCTATCATAATAAATAAAGGAGAAAAATTAAAAAAAAAAAGAAAACCAATATTAAGCTATTTACAGTTATCATCTACAAAGCTGAAATTTATTTTTAGCTCTATGAAAATTTTCAATTACTCTATAAAAAAAGATCACTATTATAAGAATGTATGACATGTATGTATCGTGTTTTATTATCTTATTTTTTCAGCTCTATCATCTTCCAAATTAATCTGGCAGAGTATTTGGGAAACAGTCTAGGAATTTAAAGGAAAAAATGAAATCACAGTAAGATGTAGTCTTAAAGTAGCCTGAACTGAGGATTAGTGTTTAATTGAGAAATTTCTGACGATGCCATGATTTTGAAATAAAGCAGAACTTTTTAAACTTGTTTTTCCAGACATTTTAACCATGTGGCAAGTTTCATTCTGCTCTGTAGTTGTATGAATCCATTATACTTTTGGGCAAATGGAGCCCAAAACTTATCTCTGCTGCATAAACAAAATCAAACAAATAAGCCTTCAGACATTACTCAATCCTGAAGGACATTCAGGAAGTTTGACAACAGATCACACAGTTTTCATAACTGTGTTCAGAAAAACTACGCCTCTCTGACACAATACCAAGGTAAAAAAGCCCAAGTACAAATATAGAAGATGTGGAGAGAATAATTTGTGATGTTTTGGTTGAAGTTAAGGGCTTTTCTCAAAGGACTATTTCTATGAAACAGTGGTTTGGGGAAGTATTGTAATATCAATTCCATTTATGAAATCAAAAGATCTTTACTGAGTATCTACTGCCTGTTAGACACTATTGTAAATGCCTCAGAGACATTTATGAATAAAACAGATTTCTGCCCAAATGGAGCTTACATTCTAGCTAGGGGAAGAGTAAAAGCAATAAAGGCAATAAACAAACAAGTGCGTCAGAAGGTGGTAAGTGCTAGAGAATAAACAGAAATTATGCCTCTAGAAAATCTAGTCAGTACTAATCTAGTAGATCTACACAGCATTTTATCTTTCATAGTAATCTATTAATTACTATATAGTGTAGTGTATCGTCTATGGAAAAAACTGTTGCTTTGTCAGGAATTCTATATAATCATACCACTGGTCATATCAAAATGACTTAGAATTTTATTATCCACAGTAAACAACAGATTAAAAGTGACATTTAACCCAATCTTCATATTTGTTGCGGTCATTACTAATCCAAGAGACAAAACACTCACAAAACCATTCTAAGTCCATTCTAAGTCCACAGCTGACAAGACTTTTACATGCAATTAAATATAAAGTTTCTAATCTGTTGGGTTATATGGCCATCCCTTGGGTATCCCTGTAGTTCTGATGTGAAAAGAATTTAGATACAGACAATTTTTAAAACTACCTTTTATAAAACTACAAAACTAATAAAAATCTTTGGAGGTCACTATTAGAGATACACTCCACAAATTATGCAGAGCATTCATATTTCATTATTCAGTGGACTGAGGTTATGTACAGGCCCCCCACCCTAGAATGCTCATCTGGGTTTTAGGACACTGGCCTGCCGTTCTGCAGTATACCACTTACAAGGGCTAGACAGGTAACCGCTCTACCTCCCACACTGGTTACTAACACCAAAGGAATGATTTCACATCCAACTTTGTACATGATTGAATTACAACCAAAAAACCTAACTCTCATGTCTTAAGTATGAGTGATACCATTTCTGTGAAAAATACAAAAGTACTTTCTACTTTCCTGTGATCCTACTACCATTTGAAAACACATTCCTGGGACTTCCTAGGTGGCACACTGATTAAGAATCCACTTGCCAATGCAGGGGACCTGGGTTCGATCCCTGCTCCAGGAAGATCCCACATGCCGCGGAGCAACTAAGCCTGTGCGCCACAACTATTGAGCCCACGTGCTGCAACTACTGAAGCCCGCGCACCTAGAGCCGGTGCTTCACAACAAGAGAAGCCACGGCAATGAGAAGCCCACACACCACAACATAGAGTAGCCCCCACTTGCCGCAACTAGACAAAGCCTGTGTGCAGCAACGAAGACCCAACAGAGCCAATAAATAAATAAATAAAAATAAAATAAATTTATAAAAAAAAAAAAGAAAACACATTACACCACTCTGTTCCAAGCTCTAAAAATGAGTTTAATCCATATGATATCAGAGAAGTTGCCCAAAAAGGCTAAGAATCATGGTGGCTGAAAATTAATTAATTATTCAGTAAGTACATAAAAATTTCTGGCTATTTGGGTTAAAGTTGATGGTTGTAGCATCCTCAGGGTGCCAATCTACCCCTGATATATAAAATATATGTCAGGATATGGTTAGGAAGATTGTCTAGAGACAAGGCTGTAACCAACTGTTTATCAGCTCAGAAGTAACTGCCATCATGAATGGAGTTAGCGCTCTGTTTCTGAAGACACTGTTAACAACGCTGGACAGCTCACTTCTCCCTGTCACCTGGGTTCAGGTTCTCATATCTTGAATGAGCTCGGAAAGAGAAAAAAACGTGTCCCCTGGGTATTTACATATACACAGTTTGAGGGGCTGTAGCTGGGAGTGTGCAGTGCCATCTGGATGAAGACATGGAATGGCTTACCCTCTGATGGCAGTAAATATTTTTAATTGTATTTCTAAAATGTTCCCCAATTTTCCATATTTTTCATCTCTCTCTTCTCCTTTTTTGTCAACTGAAAAATAATTATTTATAAGGTAGCCAGAAGACAAGCATTCTCTAGCCAGGCTTGCTGACGAGGCCTCGCTTTTAGTATTGGGTTAGAGGTTCCCACCCACAGTGGCAGAGCCTCCCAGTGCAGTGAAAGGAGCTCGGACACATGGGTGACTCTGTGCCCATAGGCTGAAGGCTAACTCACCCTGGCAAGCTCCAGTGCGGATGTTGGGGATGAAGCCCCGCCGGCAGGGCTGAGGCTGGGCCGGACACATCTCACAGGGGTGGCCCCAGGCCCGTCCAATGGTAGCACAGCACAGAGTTTTTGTGCAGACAATGCCTGTCAGCTGACCTTGGCACATCTGGTTGTTGACCTGAGTGAAACATGGGCCCGTCCTGTAATCTGGAATGTGAAAGAAGACAGAAAGACAGGTTTCATGATCACACACCAATCTTACACCAGGACCTCCAAATACATAAAACAGACTTTCTTCTGATCAAAACAGCGGATGACAAAAGGCCAGAGAGTTTAATTTTGAAAATTCATAATTTTTCAATAATGAGAAGTGTATCACAAGACTTCAATGTACTCTACGCTAGACATTGTAAATAGATAGCTCAAGGGCTGTGTCTGGGACACAGATGTGTTTTCTTGGCCTGGTTAATGTTTTTAAAGACTTGAAACAAGTAGCCAACATTTTTAAATTGGGACATTTCACATGAAATTTATATTTCTGGCTTTTCTTAAAAAGTTGGAAGTTTTGACCATACTTCCAAAAGTCGGAAGTTGCGCCTGTCATGTTGCGTGGCAGTGGTGGAGTGAATTGTGTCCCCTCTGTGACACCACAGCTCCAGCCACCCAGCCCTCTCTACTCAGTGGTGTGCCACACCTGTGTCCTGATGGCACCTGCTTTACTGACTCCTCTTTACCTAGCAAAATTTCTTCTTCGACTAGGTGGTCAAGAGTTCAGAAAATCAAAACAGAACCAGTGAAGATGTACCCTTCCATATCACATATGTATTTCGGCAGTCCAGATTGTCTATAATCATTTAGTTTTAACAATTTGATTTCTGTTTCCTTGTCAGTTTCGTTCTATGTGTAGCTCAGCTAGGAAGGCAGCACTAATAAGGCCCATGGTCATGGATTCTTTCCAAGTTAATATTACATGACCCCTGTTCTCTAGAAGATGACTGTCCAGCTCGGTTATAATAATGGTAAAAATGTTAGCAAATGTGTGTCACATATGATCTACAGTCAGACTCTTCTAAGAATATCAAGGACAGTCTATTATGAACCTGCATCTCAAAGTGGTTCATGGATCAGCAACATAAGCATCACTCGCGAGCTGGTTAGAAATGCAGACTCAGGCCCCATCCCAGACTCCCTGACCTGGAATATACATTTGACAAGATCTTTAGGAGATCCATACACACCTTACAGTTTATAAGCAATAAAAGGACTGATCTAGACTATAAGCAACTTGAAAGCTGGGCATTTCTATTATATCTCTCTTCCTGCTATAATTTACTTAAATGACCCTTTAAGATGATCAGTATATGTATATTATTTTAAGCAGAACTGAATTATTAACAGGTTTTTAATTTATTGCTTGTGTTTTGAAAGACATAGGAAATCAGAGATAGGTCAGTTTCCTGAAGACTGGCCGATCAGAGGATTAACATTTGTTAAAAAAGTAAGACAGAAATATGTGAAAAGTTTTTCCCCCTTTTACAGAGAGATTGTGTGCATACAGTTTATTAACTCTTGGGAATGTAAGATGATAGGATTTCCTGATAAGCCTTAATGAGAATGACATAATTCCATTTGAAGGGGAAAGCCAGAAGAAGTTTATTTCAGACTTTTGTAAAAATAAAACAATGTTACATTCAACGGAAAAACAGTCAATAATGTTGGTAAGATTTTTATGAAAAACCGTTACCGGGAAATAGCAAACTTGGATATAATTTAACATTCAAAATGCAAAACGAGAACAACTTAGATATCATCTAAATGCTA